>NC_083223.1:76586410-76902243 GCF_032191835.1 Heteronotia binoei
CATCTCGACCTGTGTTATTAGTGACGAAGGCTGCTTCAGCGTGCCTGCTGCGCCGGACCTCCCTGGGTCCCACAACGATGGGACCGATGCCACAGGGACGGGCTGAAACACTCTATAACCCCTCAAAAGAACAGCAGTCTAGCTCGCTTCCCCCGAGCCCTGCCTGCCATAAGCCTCAAGGGGGCTCATTTTGCGGCATCTCCCGCGGAGGGTGGCACCCGCACGGGACACATATCAAATGAAAGAGGGGGTCGCAGGGCTATCAGAAACAGCTCGGCGGAGGGAGTCGGGAGACCACCCCACTGGGGGATCCACACCCCAGAAAGTGATGAAGGTGGCGCAGATAGAGCCAACAGAGCAAACAGGACAAAATAAATAGGCTGCATTATGCAGCACAGTCTCACTGGAATCTCACTGGAATCTGACTGGCTTCTCAGCGTGGAACCCGTTCTCTCTAGTCTTCTCACTTTGAAAAAAGTAAAAAAAGAGTTTTATTTAACTTTATTTCCCCCTTTCCCTCTCTATAAATAATCTTGGTGTTTCCGGCGGTGATATTTGGGGGATTTTTGGGGACGTCACAGGAAGTGCTGTGAAGTCACTTCCTGTTTCCGGCAGTGGCATTTGGGGGAAATGATGTCATTTGGGGGAAATGATGTCACAGGAAGTGATGTCACTTCCTGCTTCCGGCAGGTGGCGCGGGGGAAATTATGTCACAGGAAGTGATGTCACTTCCTGTTTCCGGCGGTGGCATGACATCACCAGAAGCGACGTCACTTCCTGTTTCCGGCGGTGCACGCGCTTCGCGCGCGTGCACCCCTACCTTCCCCCCAAAAAAGGTGTCCCTGGCTGGCCTTCAGACATTATGGCCACCCTATTAACAAACAAAGTAATAGAAGCTGTAAAACAGGGGTGTCAAACATGCAGTTTGGGGGCCGAATCAGGCCCCCGGAGGGATCTAATCAGGCCCATAAGCAACTGGCTGTCATCTGCTTCCTTCTCCTTATATCTTGCTTTCTTCTGCATAACAGCTTGCTTTGCAAGGCTTGCTCAATTGCTCAGGAGCTACAGAGAAAAACCTATATTTTCTCCATTGGCTGAGGCTCCCCCCCCCATCCAGTCACCTGGGTAAGGAAGGAAAGAGACAGAGCTTCCTTTGCCCAGTTCCCTGGATCCCATAGGAGAAATACAAAGAAAGCATCCTTAAGACCAATGAGTGCTGTTTTAAGCATGTTTTAAGTTTTTAAAAATATATGTTTGTGCTTGTTGTTTATAAAATTTATATATCTGCTACCTGATCATAAATAGGTACACACATGGCCTGACCTGACATGGCTCGGCCCCTCAAGGTCACATTTATGTCACATTCGGCCCTCATAACAAATGAGTTCGACACCCCTGCTGTAAAAGGTAAGAAGAATTCCTTTAAACAGTAGAAAGACAGTCCAAGTGAGGTTAATAAAAGGGAACACAGGCTGTGGCAAATCAAATGCAAGTCCGTGATCAGGCAGGCAAAAAAAGAACCAATGCAAATTTCTTCAAATACATTAGAAGCAGGAAACCAGCCAGGGGGGCAGTGGGGACCTTGGATGACCAAGGGGTAAAAGGATTACTGAAGGATGGTAGAGAAATGGCTGAGAAGCTGAATGCATTTTTTGCCTCCATCTTCACTGTGGAAGATGTTTGCCCACTCCAGAACCGCTGATTTTGGGAGGGGTGTTGAAAGACCTGAGTCAGATTGAGGTGACAAGAGAGAAGATCCTGCAACTGACAGACAAATTAAAAACTGATAAGTCACCAGGCCCGGATGGCATACATCCAAGAGTTCTGAAAGAACACAAAGGTGAACTTGTGGATCTCCTGACAAAAAAAATGTAATCTTCCATTGAAATCTGCCTCCATTCCTGAGGACTGGAAGGTAGCTAATGTTACCCCATCATTAAAAGGAGTTCCAGAGGAGATCCAGGAAATTTCAGGCCAGTCAGTCTGACTTCAATACCGGCAAAGTTGGGGGAAACCGTTATCAAAGAGAGAATTAGTAGGCACATTGAGGAACAAAAGTTATTGAGGAAGACTCAGCATGGATTCTGTAAGGGAAGATCTTGTCTCACTAACCTGTTAGAGTTCTTTGAGGGGTGAAAAACATGTGGACAAAGGGGATCCAATAGATGTTGTTTACCTTGAATTCCAGAAAGCTTTTGATAAAGTTCCTCACCAAAGACTCCTAAGTGAGCTCAAGAGTCATAGGGTAAAAGTCCTCTTGTGGATCAAAAACTGGCTAATTAATAGGAAAAAGAGAGCGAGTTCAAATTGGCAATTTTCCTCAGTGGAGGGTGGTAAGTAGTGGGGTACCGCAGGGCTCAGTACTGGGTCTGATGCTTTTTAACATGTTCATTAATGATTTGGAGTTGGGAGTATGCAATGAAATGGCTAAGTTTGAGGATCACACTAAGATGTTCAGGGTGCTGAAAAGATGTTCAGGGTGGAAGATAAAGGAAACTGTAAGCCCCTCTGAGACTGAGATTCAGAGTGAAGGGCAAGGTATAAATCCAATATCATCTTCTTCTTCTTCATGCCGGTTGCTAACTGGCAATCTTAATATCACTAACAGTTGGTGAAATGAGATTTTATATTTCTATTGCTTTCTGTTTTTCTTACCAGAACAGCTTTAACTCAGACTGTTCTGAAACACTCAACATAAAATAACAATGGGATTGTTGAAAACTTTTGAAAGACAATCTATCTGCTCAATCTGTTTTGGTGGCACGATCCAT
Organism: Heteronotia binoei; assembly: GCF_032191835.1. Classification (NCBI taxonomy): domain Eukaryota; kingdom Metazoa; phylum Chordata; class Lepidosauria; order Squamata; family Gekkonidae; genus Heteronotia; species Heteronotia binoei. The sequence goes on from NC_083223.1 coordinate 76,589,182, forward strand.
ATAACTCTACTGAATGGAAAATGTTCCAGCAATTTTCATACATGTTGATTCACTTTCTCTGCCTCCTTTCAGAACGTTGTGAATTCCCAGTTTGGGGCCAGAATTCAAAAATTTCTTAACCTTATTGTCTTTTTCATCAGATTTATTATAGTGGTCTATATCAAACCACACAATTGTAGTAAGAACTCCTTTGCATATTAGGCCACACACCCCTGATGTGGTCAATCTTCCAGGATCTTACAGGGCTCCTAGTACAGGGCGCACTGTAAGCTCCAGGAGGACTGGCTACATCAGAGGTGAGTGGCCTAATATGCAAAGAAGTTTCTGCTACAAAAAAGCCCTGCATTGAGGGAATAGAATTTCTACCTGTGGGAGAAGGAGTGGTGATTGCTGTTGATTCTCCTCTCACTGCAGACCCCCATTTTGCCCTCCTACACAGTTCTTGAGGATCTAGAGTCCTAACAACCAGCTTATGAGCTGCATAACGAGGAGAAAGCATAGAAGTCCCAATCCACAAAATCTGCATATGGCTGGAGACATGCCACTACCTATAGCAATCAGGCATTTTGCTTTGGGCTTCAATTAACTAATACACTTCTACAGAAAGCAGAGGTGGGCAGAATATCATTCAGAAGTGATCAGTCACCCTCCACCTTTCCACTCCTCTACTTCAGTTGTCAACACTTTTAAAAATGTGAGCTATCACTTCAGCTTCTCTCCTCTTTCTCTTTCATGCAAAGAAGGACACACATATATATGCATGCACTTTTGCTCTGGAATGGAAAACGACAGTTTCTATATCATTTTCCATCTGCCAGTCTCCATCCTTCTTCATGCACAGTCATGCACATACTGTCCCTTACAATGGATGGAAGAGAAATATGCTACAGACTCTTTACCCCTACATCAGAGCTGTTATTTATCTTAGGGCGTTTTCGCACTCACGTTCAGCTGGCGCGACCCCCCCCTTCACCGCGCAGGATCTGCGCGGATTTCGCACTAAATGCCGCGGAGCAGCCGGAAGAGCCGGAAACTCCCGTCGCAAAAGCCGCGCAAACGGAAACTGCTTTTTGGCGGTTTACGTTTGAGCGGCTTTTGCGCCGGGAGTTTCCAGCGCAAAAGGCTGCTCCGCAGCATTTAGTGCGAAATCCGCGCAGATCCTGCGCAGTGAAGAGGGGGGTCGCACCGGCTGAAGGTGAGTGCGAAAACGCCCATAGAAGTAACTGTATTTTTTCCAGTGAGAAACAGCTGAGCACAAGGGAGCAGAAAGAAGAGGTTTAAATGGCTCTGAGCCATTTAAAACCCTGCTTTCTGCTCTTCACAAGCTGCCATGAAATTCCTTAAAAATTGTAGAAGTTTGTGGTGGTTAACTAGCCAAAATTCATCATGATTTTAAGTTTGTGAGTCGGTTTGTGTCCATTCCCAGCTACAAAGCAGTTCTTACAGTTCTAAATGTGCTAACTGGAGATAATTTTTAATGAACATGACAACATAGGCTATAGCTGACAACAGGTTAAGCTGCTTATAATTGTGGTACTCTTTTTGATGCCCCAGAAATCTTTGTGGGTTTTGCTGCAACATGGCTATCCTTATGTGCATGGAGAAATTGTTTAAGGCTAGTATTCTCTAAGACAATATTTTTAAATGTTTTCTCAACAGGGCTGTTCCCACACATACCCTGATACCCAAGGAAATAAAATATCACCTCAGAAACAAACATAAATTAAGATGTACTTCCCCCAGAAAAGTGCATTGGTTTCAGTGTTATTCATCCATTTAAGTCTAGAACTTTTTGCTGCAATTTTGTTCACACCTTGCTTAGTATGCAGACAGACTTAACTCACACAGACTTAATTTTATTTCACTGAGGCTGTTATTGTTAAGAGGCTATTATTGTTTCACAAAAAGAAAAATCTCATCTGCTAACTCATTTGTCTCCTATCTCCACTGTTCAATCAGACTTCACAGATTACCAGATAGTACCAAGATTTTTCTTGTGTTTTCACTGAAGTAGCACCTTTACTCCTAACTGTCTGTGTGTAAACTGCATCTGTAACAGCTTTCATTTGTATTTGATGCATGGGAAGATTTCCCAATTGTTTTAGAGCACTGGTTCAGAAGCTCTGTATTACGTGCTGTCAGACGGACCAATATATAGGTTAAAAGAAAAAGGATAGCATAGCTTAGGACTCATAAATCAGCTCTAAATAAGCAATAAACCCATTAACAGCAGGCTTTAGAAAAAATGGGCAAGCATTTTCTTTAAAAAGGGTTTCTGCAAACATTTAAATTCTTTCTTTATCATAATGCCATGTCTTAATTTTTAGTACAAAATTCATTTTCATTTCAGTGCATTGTTCTTGTTTCAATAGAGTTGCAACCAGTACTAACATTTTTAACATGAAAAATATTTTTTTTCTCTTTGTGTACTTCAGTGGACAACTTTTGGCATTCATTTCCCCTCTGATGCTATTTAAGAAAAGCCTGGACTTCTTTGATTTTTCTAGAAGATGGTGCTGCAACCTTCATCCATCCACCATTTTCAGAATCAGACATACAATGGCAGGACAATCCCAGGGAGCGGTTCTTCACTGCCTCCCAAATAGCTTTTGATACTGTGCATGTGGATGCTTGTGACATATCAAGGAAATACTTTGATGTTGCCACTGTAAAATGCCTGCAGTGTTTGTTGCTGACAGAAGAAGCTTTATTCTTTTTAGTTAAATAATAAACTGCGAAGGACACTACAGAGGCACAAGAAAATAGATGCAAACATTTTCTCATTCTAATCACCAAACTATTTTCATATTCCATCAACATTAGCCTATCAGGTAAAACAAGCTTTCAAAACCAGCCTGGAAATGTTAGCAGCTCTTGTCATTATCCTACACAGGCAAGAGGCTCTCTCTGGCTGCTGTTCTCTCTGAAAATATACATCACCTGCTCTTGCCATTTGAAAAACCCAGGGGCTTATATTATTTAAGGGTTAAGCTTAAAAAATGAATACAGCTGTCAGATTTTCATGCAGTGCCATGTGCGTGCATAATACATCAGTCTTGAGTTGGAAGGTGTGATCGCAGTGGTCTGAGAAAAAATAGTATTGGATGGATGAAGGATTATAGAAATGATGGACGTAACGGCAACAAAACAAATTGGACACAATGGAATAAAGTGTTCCAGACCATTAATTTGGGAATAAGAGTAAAGAGAAAAAAGAGATTCCTAGTTATGAAATAACAACTACAGGAGCCTGACTCAGCTCAAGTGGTACATGGCAGCAAGTTCACACGCTGAGTGGTCAGTACCTCCCTCACTGAAGTCCCAGTCTACTTTAATTCATTAATACTTTGATTATCAAATATAGATCCAGATGGGTAGCTGTGCTGGTCTGGTCTGAAGCAGTAACAAAAAAGTTTGAGTCCAATGGCACCTTTAAGATGAACAAAGTTTTATACTAGGTATGAGCTTTTGTGTGCACACATTTTCCTTCAGATGTAAGAGAAAGACATGACGAACATTCTAGAATAACCAGGAGGCATGTGCATGCAACATGCACACACACACAAACACACACATACCTCCTCACTGAAGTATAACCAATAAAAAGTGTGACCGTTATTCAGGAATGTATATAACTGCAATTTTGCCAGTGATACCAATTGAATATAGTGCCCACTGTAAGGTTTGCACAGCAGAACTTCTTTTAATAAGCAATATCCTAAAATATAAGAGCGTCTTAAACCGTACTTACAGATAATTGTCACTCTTTTTAGAAAAGTTTAACCAGAGCCACACTTTTCTTGTGTATATTCTTGCTAGTACAACAATTCAGCGCTTGCAAAATTTATCCTGATACGTGCAGTCAGCTAACTCAGTTTTAAAAAGACAGGCACCAGAGAGAGCAGTACAAACTCCATTCCTTGGCATGAAAGTACCCTTTATTTATTGCCTTATTGTCACCTGAGGCTATATTGTGATTGGATGATCTTCCGTAATCAAGAGCCAGCAGCAGCACTAGAGAAGTAACCATAAGCCAAATATTTTTGCTACGCCAGGGTGTCCATAATCCTGATCCCAAATGTCCCAGAAACATGACATGAAATGATAAGTTAGTGCTTTTGTTCCATGACTCAAAAAACATTTAACTTAATATTCATGCTAACATTATCAATGGGATTTTCTATGTATTTCAGAGTCTGATGTCAGTCTCAGTCACTGAAATAGATCCTTGCTACAGATGTTCCCTGTGGATAGCCATTTCATGCCACTTTGTCTGTTTCATACCTGCCAACATTTAACTGAAGAAAATAAAGACATGCTTGTAACAGCTCAATTCTTATACTAAGAACCTAATATCCATTATTACACTTTCTCAAGATGTTATGCTCCACCTGCTTGAGGCTGTATCTGAAATTCTTTGTCCTGCATGGATTTGACAGCCAAGAGTGTACTTGTTCTTTTTGTTCAAAACAGATTTTTAAAAACATGCCCTACAATCACTAACATTCCTCTGCAATGCCATCTGTGTGTGAAATGAGAATGGACCCTTGCACTGGACTTGGTGTTTGTGCCCAATGCATGGATGTATGCCAGAAAACGTGAATATCCATTCCCAACTTACAGATTTGACTTTGAGCGACCCTGGAGAGGGACCTGAACAAAATTTGGCTCATACTTGCCTCTTCTCTGCCTGAAGCATCATTAAAACAGTTCCTGATCTCGTTAGATCTCAGAAAATAAGTAAGACCGATTCTCATAGAATCACAGAATCATAGAGTTGAAAGGGACCTCTAGGGTCATCTGGTCCAGCCCCTTGCACAATGCAGGAAACTCACAAACACCTCTCCCTAAATTCATAGGATCTTCATTGTTGTCAGATGGCCATCTAGCCTCTCTTTAAAAACCTCCAAGGAAGGAGAGCCCACCACCTCCCGAGAAAGCCTGTTCCACTGAGGAATCGCTCTAACGGTCAGGAAGTTCTTCCTAATGTTGAGCCAGAAACTCTTTTGATTTAATTTCAACCCATTAGTTCTGGTCCTACCTTCCAGGGCCACAGAAAACAATTCCACACCATCCTCTATATGACAGCCCTTCAAGTACTTGAAGATGGTGAACATATCACCTCTCCAGACTAAACATCCCCAGCTCCTTCAACCTTTCCTCATTGGACTTGGTCTCCAGACCTCTCACCATCTTCATCGCCCTCCTCTGGGCCCGTTCCAGCTTGTCTATATCCTTCTTAAAATGTGGTGCCCAAAACTCAACACAATACTCCAGATGAGGTCTTACCAGAGCAGAGTAAAGCGATACCATCACATCACGTGATCTGGACTTCTGTTGATACAGTCCAAAATTGCATTTGCCTTTTTAGCCACCGCATCATACTGTTGACTCATGTTCTGCGTATGATCCACTAAGACCCCTAGATCCTTTTCACACATACTGCTGCTAAGACAAGTCTCCCCCATCCTATAACTAGGCATGGGATTTTTTTCTACCTAAATGCAGAACTTTACGTTTATCCCTGTTAAAATTCATTTTATTGGTTTTAGCCCAGTTTTCCAGCCTGTCAAGGTCATCCTGTATCCTGTTTCTGTCTTCTGTGTTTGCAACCCCTCCCAATTTAGTATCATCTGCAAATTTAATAAGTATTCTCTCTATTCCTTCATCCAAATCATTGATGACTCTGGCAAATACGTGGATGGGATGCTTCCTTGGAATACCAGAGCTGGGAGGCATGAGCAGCTTTATTCACCTCTCTGAATAACCTCCATGCCTACAGTAGGGGTCAGTCACCAGAAGTCACCATGACGTCCTGGTGTATGCGCATGTGCATGTACACACACACACAAATACAAAAATACAAAACACCACCACCACCTGTTGCTGCTTCCAGGGTAGAGGATGCCTTCAAGTCAGAGCTGAGGAAGATCAGCTGTTCAGCCCCTCCATCCCATCCTTAGAGGACTAGTAAACCTTCTCTCAGAAAAAAGATCTGAGACCTGTTCTGCCTAATGGCCTAACTGCATAATATATTGTTCCCGGGTTCATCTCCTAGGAGTTCTCAGAATTTGATTCCCAGGCACACTGGGGCCTATTTGAGATTGAGACTATGGCATGTAGGAAGAAGGGACTTAATCCTTCCCTTTGCACTATTTTCTCAATTTGCAATGGCCCTGAGGAACTGCTGTTTGCTTTTTTTGTGTTGTAGAATTGTGTTGTATAATGGTTAGAGTGGCAGAATAGGGCATGAAAGTTTCAGATTCAGCTATCTGCTCTGCCATGGAATGTAGCCATGTGGCTAAGGTTACCAGCTCTGGGTTGGGAAATTCCTGGAGGTTTGGGGGTGGAGCCTGGGGAGGGAAGGAACCTCAGTATACCACAGAATCCACCCTCCAATCTAGAGAACAGTTGTAATTCTTAGGAAACTCCAGAAATCACTAGAGATTGACAACCCTATATTTGACCTTTAGGACTCTAACTGTTGTTCAGATTCTGGTTTACTCAGAAGTGCTCCCTTTGCTGGTTATTAACACCTATAGAGCAGTTTTGCTTCCTAGAGATAAGACCATGGAAGACGGTTCTCCCCTCCATCCCTTTTTTTACAGCTGAGATGCAAATTAGCTTTGTTTGTTTTTTATTGTTGAATTGCCAACTGAGGCATTGGATGCTAGAAAAAATGACTACTCGACACACATAGATTATTCATCTTTTTTTATTCTTTCACCCTGGCATGCCTCCATGCTACACCAGTTCAACACGGAGAGACCTCATATTCTGTAGAATGTGAGGGTGACTAAAGAATGCCATTCTGGGATGCTTGAAGATAGTAAATCCTAAAAAAATTTTAGATAGTAACAATAAGGTTTATTTATTTCATGTCAATTGCCTGCATTTGAGTGATTTATGCTGTGCAACACTCCATAAGCTAATAAACTTGATTTAAAAGTCACCAAAATAGTATAAAAAAACACCTGCAGTTTTCTTAAATGTGCTCCCAGTCACCATTTTGGAGATTGTTAGACAACCACATCAATATGGCAGAGCATTTAAAGACTTAGTTTCTGTAAAGGAAGGTTTTTGGGGACAGAGGTTGACTTCAAGGCTAAAACAGATTTCCTACTCCCTCTCCTGTCACATCCCCTGATGGAGGACTTACGGGAGACAGGCCCAGCAGTGACCACTGGAGACTCACTACCTACACTACTCAGAGAGAATAAGAAAATATTGGATTTATACTCCACCCTTCACTTGGAGTAGTTTACAATCTCCATTCTCTTCCCCTCCCCATAACAGACACCCTGTGAGGTAGGTGGGGCTGAGAGAGCTCTTTCGAGAACTGTACAACTTGGTCCTACACAAGCAGGCCCACTGGTGGCTGCCACAACACAACCAGGCCTGTTCTGCTGACAGCTACTATATAACCAAGCCTGGCCAAACTTTTCCCAGGGAGAGCTGCCAGAGGATTGGAAAACTGAAGACAAAGGGCTTGTGGGTGGGAAGATATGATGGTGATCTTATCAACTCTCAGCTGCCTCCTCTCCAAGCTAAACATCCCCAGCTCCTTCAACCTTTCCTATGGAGACCAAGTCCAATGAGGAAAGGTTGAAGGAGCTGGGGATGTTTAGCCTGGACAGGAGGCGACTGAGAGGTGATATGATCACCATCTTCAAGTACTTGAAGGGCTGTCATATAGAGGATGGTGTGGAATTGTTTTCTGTGGCCCCGGAAGGTAGGATCAGAACCAATGGGTTGAAATTAAATCAAAAGAGTTTCTGGCTCAACATTAGGAAGAACTTCCTGACTGTTAGAGTGATTCTTCAGTGGACAGATTTCCTCGGGAGGTGGTGGGCTCTCCTTCCTTGGAGGTTTTTAAACAAAAGCTAGATGGTCATCTGACAGCGATGAAGATCCTGTGAATTTGGGGTAGGTATTTGTGGGTTTCCTGCATTGTGCAGGGGGTTGGCCTAGATGATCCTGGAGGTCCCTTCCAACTCTATGATTCTATAAACAAAAGGAGGCAGGAAAAGGAGAGAAGCTATTGAGTGCCAGGGAAAGAAAAGAGATAATGGTGACAGAGGGGGATACAGGAGAAAATGAGATACTCCCAACAAATCCTTGTGGGTCACCCACTTATAAATAAAGGGATATGAGAATTTCCAGTTTATGTCTGCTTCACAGGATCTACATTTGATCTTTTATTATTAAGAGCCAATTAAGGTAATAGTAATGTATCTCCATTTTAAATTGCAATCTGTGGATGTAAATGTAGCAGCTGCTATGAATGAGAGAAAAGCAGGGTAAAGATATTTAAATAAATAAATAAATGACAATATGACAAGGCAAAATAGAGATATGGACTGATCGGAGCAAGGACAAGAAACAGATACTTTCCCTGGGAAACAGGGGCCTTTGGAACATACGTTAACCTAAACTGTCATTTATCGTACCAATAATGCAGAATGTGAAAACAAAACAAATCTAGCCAAACTGAAATAATATGACCGTAGAATGTTATATAATGCTAAGAATGTCCTAGCAGGCCATTAAATACTGAAATGCCATTCATGGGGCATCAATTTGCATCTTCTTCCATTTCTACAGAATATGCCCATGAGAATACTATAGGACTCATTTGGGAATCCAGAAAAAGGCTATGTTTCTCTCCTGTCTGCAAAGAGCAGTACCTAGTTTTGTGAAGTACCTAAAAAAAATGCAAGCCTTGAAGAACTCATTTCAAAAAGCAGCATGAACTCTTGCTCTCCTGTTGCATGTATTTGAAGTGGCTCCTAGAAAAAGTATTCAGGCGCATTCTTTCCTTACATGCTGCAGTATACAAAGAGCATTCCCACATAAAGCTTCCGTGTTTCTGATGCATGTTTTAGTCACAATTGAAAGCATGTGGGAAGTCCATTTTCGGAAGAAATCAGCATCATGTGAAAAGGAATGTTAATTTGATCCCCTCATAAATTAACCTTTGGTATTAACCTTTAAAGCCCTCTATGGTCAGGGACCTGCCTATCTACGGGACCGCCTTTCCCCATATATCCCCCAGAGAGCACTGCGATCAGGGACAAAAAATCTGTTGTCTGCCCCTGGCCCAAAAGAAGCCAGGCTATGTATAACGAGATCCAGGGCTTTTTCGGTGGCAGCACCAGAACTTTGGAACACCCTCCCAGAAGCTATAAGGGCCCTGCGGGATTTGTCTGCGTTCCGCAGGGCCTGTAAGACCGAATTGTTTAAACAGGCTTTTGCGGTCTAATTGAAAAAGGGCTGCCACCGGACATCCTACAGAATGCTGGCGATCATAGTCGAGAAGTCAATACCGCCTATACTGGACTGAAATAGCGCTATAGAATGGTTTTAAAGTTGATATGTAAATTATGGTTTTATATGTTTTATTGGACTGATTGTTTTTATAATGTTGTAAGCCGCCCTGAGTCCGCTTGCGGAAGGGGCGGGATATAAATGGAAAGTAATAAATAATAATAAATAATAAATAAGAGACCTCTGTACCTACAGGTTCTTTTCACCCCAGTTGGTACGTGACTGTCAGTAGGAAGATGTGGTGTCTAAACTGTTACTGATATGAATTAAGCTGTTCATTGAAAGTCACAACTGCATTCTATCATTTATATACTGTCATCTATATAGCTATTTCTCAAGACTCAGACATCTGCAGATATCTAAATCCACAGACTGGGGCCACGCTTACCCAGAACAGATGTTTCTGCAAACTTGGAGGACATGGGGGACTTCCTAGGTATGGAGAAAAAATTGACATTTCAAAATATATTGGAGACGGATTAAATTCCTCCAGTGCTCATTGATGGCATTGGAGGAGCCCAGTAGGCTTCCTGGGTCTGCTGGTGGTGAAGCCTGGGTGCTGTGCTGGGCCTGCCAGCAGCAAAATCTGGAAGCCATGCTGGGCCCAGTGGTGATGCAGCCCAGGAGCAGTGATGGGACCAGCAGCAGCCCAGCCTAGGAGTCACCTGGAGCCTGGCAATGGCATAGCATGGGAACTGTGCTGGTCTCAGCAGCAGCAGCAGTACACTCAGGAACCATGCTGGACCCACCAAGAAAAGGGAGATGGGATTTCTCATGGGCCCACACTTGCATATTCTAATAGTGAAGTCAGACAAATCTGCGGATACTTAAATCTAGTGACTGGAGCTGTGAACAGGCAAGACAGAACTTTTTAAGAACCTGAAAAGGGCCTCTGGTTTGTAGGAAAATCTGAAATCTTTTTTTTTTAAATCAAATATGATAAAATGAGTGCCTGTAGCTTTAAGAAATGGAAGTCCTCAGTGGCTGTAGCTTTGCAACCACAATTATCTAGGATGGTTTGCTATGAATAAAAATGGCAGGAAGAGAAGGCAGGATCCTTTCCAGAGTTGTGCTGGTCTTTGAGGGAGGACTTATTGAGGCCAGGCCTGACTAGAGTTCCCAACGCCAGGTTGGGAAATCTCTGAAGATTGTGTGGTGGATCTGAAGAGGGCAAGGTTTGGGGAGAGGAGGAAACTTAGCAGGATAAAATGCCATAGAGTCTACTCTCCAAAGCAGCCATTTTCTCCAGGGTGCCAGATAGGGTTGCCAAGTCCAATTCAAGAAATATCTGGGGACTTTGGGGGTGGAGCCAGGAGACTTTGGGGGTGGAGCCAGGAGACTTTGGGGGTGGAGCCAGGAGACATTAGGGGTGGAGCCAAGATCAAGTCTGTGACAAGCATGATTGAACTCCAAAGGGAGTTCTGGCCATCACAGGAGGACATTTAAAGGGACCGCACACCTTTTAAAAGCCTTCCCTCCATTGGAAATAATGAAGAAAAGGGGCACCTTTTTGGAGGGCTCTTAGAACTGGACCCCCTGGTCCAATCTTTTTGAAACTTGGAGGGTGTTTTGAAGAGAGGCACTGGTTGCTACGCTGCAAATTTGGTGACTCTACCTCAAATAAACAGCCCCCACCCACAGCCCCAGATACCCACAGTTCAATTCACTATGAGAATCGCTCTCCCTAGGGAATAATAGAGCGCCCAGCAGTCATTTCCCTCCCCCCCCCCACCGCTTTCTGATGACCCTGAAGCGGGGTGGACTCCAAACAGGGGGATCCCATGCCCCCACCTGGAGATTGGCAACCCTACAACAGATGCAGGAATAAGATCTGCAGTCTTGGAAGGTTCCACCAGCCCCACATTTGTCTGCTTTGTTTCCTGCCTGCCGACGGGCTGGAAGAAGGATGAGAGAGGAGGGGGCGAAGCGGCGGGGCGAGCAAAAGCAGCCGGGGGAGGCGAATGGTTTTGGGAGAGAGATGCAGCTTGCAAGCGGTGGGGCCGCAGAGCCAGAAGGCAGGAAGGAGAGCGACGGGGACCGACGGAGGCGGCGTTAGAGGGATCAGAGCAGCAGCCCCGAGGAGCCCAGAAAGGCCGGGAAGGCGACAGACCTGGAGGCTCCCAGCCCGGTTGCACTGCAGGGCAGGTTCTGGCCAAGGCCTCCGCGGCCGGAGAAGCAACCAGGGCTCGGCGCCGGCAAGCCAGCTCTTCCAGACTGGGGCCACCGCGCAGCCGCCGCTCCGCCCAGCCAGGGGGTGGGAAGGGAGGAAGCCGTCGCATGGCAGGCCCTAGAGCCCGGCGGCTCTCCCTTTGCCTGGCGCAGTGGTGGGCACACTGGCTTAATATAGGAGCCACATAGAATAAATGTCACATGTTTGAAAGCCTCAAGACGTGAATGTCAGCGGTAGGTAGGAAGGGGGGGCGGCGAGCGGCAGCCGCGCAGTGCCGTCGCCCGCTCAGGGATGGGGCGCCCACCGTTTCCCTCCCTCCCCCGCTTCCATTTTTTGGGGGGGCGGGGGAAGAGGGTGGGAATCCTGGCATCCCCCGCTAGAGCGGGAGGGTTGGGAAGCCTAGTGCCAGATGTGTCATCCGGAGACAAACTGTAATTCCAGAAAATCTCCAAGTTCCACCTGGAGGTTGGCATCCTGTGCCTGGGAACAACCTCTGTGTGACTTCATACCATCTGATTTTCATGACTGAACTAGACCTAGCTGCTTGCTACATTTTCAATAATAGCCACCCTATGAAAACCAATGTGGTGTATCAGTTAAAGATTCAGAGTAGAGTTTGGGAGAGCCAGGTGTAACTTCCCATCTTGCTGTGGGAGCTCACTGGGTGGTTTTGGGCCAACCACATGCTTTGTGTATTGGTTTTTTACTGTAAAAACTTTCTATGTGGAAGCAATCAGAAGAGAAATCACATGATGTATTATTTCCAACTGCAGAGAGGATTCTGGTCTAAGTAAATAAAAGCCCCTATGTGTTCAAATGTAGAATTTCAGGCAGCGGAGTTCTATCTCAGCAGAGTTCACCTTGCAACATTGCACACAAGCAGTTTATAGTGGAAGAGTCTCTGGAAGGCCATACAACATTTTTCCTGACTGTACTGAATAGATACGATAGGGAGAATTTAATTATATTGTGTCTACCATATCTAAGGGACAGGCCTGCCCTTTTAAAAAGTTTAAAATAGTGTGCAGGTAAGGGAGCTTTAAACCTTTCCATTTGCTTCAGTGCTCTCTGGTCTCTTTGCTTTTCTTCTGGCCAGAATAATTTCTGGTAGCAGAACTGGAGTGGGAAGTAAACATCTAAAGGGATAAAACGCAGTAAAGAAGGAGAGGAAGAGACAGGGTTGAGTAATTCTCACCTGCGTGCTGTAATGGTTAAATACAGAACACCCTTAATTCCAACTTTAGATATGAGTGTGTGCCCGTGATGCATGAGGGTCTCTGTCCTGTTTGGCACTGATACAATGATCATACATGATTTTGAGCCTACAAATTTCTATGTCCCAAATTTCTGATTATGAATAAATTGACTATTCATATTATTTATTTATTTATTTATTATTTTATTATTTATATCCCGCCCTTCCCAACAAGTGGCTCAGGGCGGCTCACAACATAAAACTTAGAGTAGAAAAGTATGTAATTACTATAGTTTGCTCCAAGACTAGAATAGAGACTTTCAGAATTTTCCCTTTCAAGGATCCTACAGGATGATAAATTGCTGACAGGAGTACACATGGAAATGTAAACGAGATGGCTAATAAATCACCTAAAAGCACTGAGCAATCAGGTATTACACAGAAATCTCTACCCAGCTAGCTGTGCCTAAAGCTTAGTCAGAGCACAGTGGTGCATGAAAATGATAAGAAGAACTAGATTAAAACCCACAGGTCTTTAGATAAAGGCAACAAAATGTTCCTGCTCAACTTCTAGCAATGTCAATGAAAGATGTCAATGAAAGATGGCTGTCTATTCTAATAGAGTACTGGGGTCTTTTTCTTCTTATAAGGGCAATAATGAACCAGCAACCCAATGACTGACAATAATAAATTATGCTTCTCTTTAATATAAGGGAACAACTGTGGCCTTCAAAAATTCACCGAGAAAGGATGGACAAAGGAAAGGAAGAAAGTGTTCCTTGTACCACTTCTTTTCCTAGCTTATTCCTTTAATGTGCCTGTCTTTCTTTGTTTTGTTCCTTGTCCTTCAAACTTCCATTTTTTAAAAAATCCTTCCTCTAGATCGTCACATACAGAGGGTCCATCTACACATTACAAAGTCCTCAGAGGGGAGCGGCTGTGGCTCACTGGAAGAACCTTTGAATGTAGAAAGTCTCCATTTCAATCCTAGCATCTCCAGTTACTGTCACCAAGGAAACTTTTGGAGACACTGTTTTTACAGAAAACATACATTATCTCATCCACCCACATGTCCCTTGAGTTGGCAATTATATACATCTGCTTGTGGGCACAAAGTGCTACAAATAGACAAAATAAGAACAAAGTCTGAATCCAGTAGCACCTCTAAGACCAGCAAAGTTTCATTCTAGCTATAAGCTTTCATACATACTTTTTTCAGAATAGATAGAATATTTCTATAAAGAACAAGGTCAAAAAGCCTGTGATGAAAGTGTTACCTTGTTTATCTGAATTGCCTTTAAAAGCATTAATGTCGAATGCCAGTGTGGTGGGGTGGTTTAGAGTGCTGGACTAGGATCTGGAAGACCCAGGTTCAAATTCCCACTCCGCCATGGAAGCTTGCTGGGTGACTTTGGGCCAGTCACCCCACTCATCCTAACCTATCTTATTGGGGTTTTTTAGAGATAAAATTGAAGAAAGGAGCCTGATATAAGCCACTGAGGAGAAAGGTGAGCAAATGAAGCAAATCGATAATAATAAATAAAATATAGAAAGGGTAGCCTTGTTTATCGAAATAGCCTTGGAATGCAGTAAAAAATATTAAGGTGACAGCAGATCTGGATATAAAGGCAGAGTTAGTTAAACAGGAATAAACTCGTATGGATTAAACATACATACTGAGATCTGGATAACACAGCATAGATTGAAATAATGCAGAAACTGTAATGTCCATGGGCATGGGTAGCCTTTATAATGTCCATGGCATAAAGATAATGATTTGACTAATGTCCATGGCATAAAGATTTGGAATAGTAACTAAGAATGGACCCATGATGTTCTATACAGCTTTGGTTACCAGACGTTGGCATCCGACTGTCTTTATCAAATCCTGCTGGTGAATTTACTTTGGTAGACACTTCCAAAAACAAGAGTGCTAGACAATATGTCAAATCAAGGCTGTTCTTAAATGTATCCTATAATGTCAATGCAGAACTAGCTCTTTTGAAGATCTAGCAGGTGACTATCTAGCTCCCATATAAAGAGCAGTTTGTAAGAATAGTGAAAGGATTTCCACAGTGCTGGATGGAATGTATATATTATGTGTGTGTGTTTATTTATTGAATGTATATCTTGCCACAAGCCCATGTGACCCTTGGTGAGGCAATACAGGTATTTCTTGTTTACAAAATATACCAAGGGGACGAAACCTATGGAATGACAGTGTGACTTTTTTGCTGTATCTAGTTTGCTGTATCTAGTTAATTTAACAGTGGTTTGAGAAAAGCTGTCAACAGACTGTCTTCATCCATCAGTGCTATAGGAATCTAGTACCCAACTTAATATTCCCCCCCAATTTAATATTCATTAGTCAAATATTTATATATTCGTGAGAGTGGGATCAACATTTAACATGCTGGTTTTGAATGCATTATTGGGAAGCAAGCGTCACTGAAGTTAACAAAACCTACTAATAAAAAGATTTGGTTTTAAAAAATAAGAGTAAAGCTATTGTCATTAATCACTTACTCTATTTATTATATCTTATCTATTTTATTATCTTTTCATTTATAGCTAGGTTATATATTATCCATTTTCTACATTTAACAGATATGACCATGCTGATTTATGCTTTTGTAACTTCTAGGCTGGATTGCAGTGATTCACTCTACATGGCACAATCTGGAAGCTATAATTGGTGTGAAAGCCGTCCATCCACCTGTTGGCAGAAGATGCATCAGTATTCAGTTAATGCACAAATGGTTTCATTGATTTCCAGTTTGCTCCTGGGTTTTTACCTACAAGGGCCTTCATGAAGACCTGGGATTAAAACGCTTGAAGGATCATTCCCCCACCACCACCATACAAGATGCATGCCGTCTGAGTTCGATTCTTCAGGCCTTACTCTATCCAGCAAATTGATATTGTGCTTGTTTTTTCTTCATTTCTTCAGTCTGTCTTGTGGATTGTTAGAGCAAGTATTCAAAACGTCCACATTGTGAGGTCTTCCAGTCAATTAAGATATGAGTAGCCCCACTGTTGTTATTTGTGATATATAGTGATTGTTCAGTTAGGATGTATTGTTAACCTGTTTCTGATTTGTTGACCTGTGTATGGCTATTGAGTTGTGGAAAGTTCACTTTTTAAATGTTTAAATAAATGAAAATAACTATGCAACTAAGTGTTTATTAATTCAAAAAGGCGGAGATATCATCTAATCACCACTGCTGTTAATTAGCAAAGTTCTGCATGGGATTTATCCAACTTTATATTTATAAAACAATGTTCATGGGTCACATTTGGGGTTCTTTGCAGGGTCACATTCAAACAGCAAGCTATATGGAGAGGTGGTTTGACCCTCCCATCTGCATTTGCTTTCACAAAAACAAACTGAGAACCACGGCTTCTTTGGTAGGAAAAGCCCAGCAGGAACTCATTTGCATATTAGGCCCCACCTCTGACACCAAGTCAGCCGGAACTGCATTCCTACGCATTCTTGTTAAAAAGAAAGCCCTGCTGAGTACCACCTCTTACTGTTATTAACCTTTTAAAGGAAGAAAATAGGCCCCTGTCTTCATGCTTTCCATCCAAAGATGACTATGGTGAGACACAGAATGTTTTTAGGCCATCAGTATGCTTAGAGATCAAGATGAAGGCTTCTGTTCCTTTCCTATTACTATGCTCTATGCACTTAAATGCTTTATAAATAATTATGGCAGTAGTAGCAATAAATATAGAACAGAAGGAAGAATAATTGCAGGCACAAAATGTCATATAATTAGAGTTTCCATATGGTCTGGTTAGTTGGGTTTTTTATTGGATTCTTGGCATCCTACCGAGCGTGACCCATTCCCAGGTTTGCTTTTTTAAAACTGTCGATCCTTGTGGATCCAGAGATATGAATGAAAATATGCAGTCAGTATTCTGCCTAATTGTTCCGTGAGAACAATTCTAGCCAATGCAGGAAGTCACAGCTGTGACTGAGAGATAAGAGAACCGCTACCTCTTACCTGTTTTGTTTCTCTTTCATATACTAACCAATCAGAAGAACATCCACATTTTTTCTCTCCCACCCACCAATCAAAGAGCAATACTTCTGCTGTTCACAGAACTCTGGCTGAGAAGCAGCAACCCTAGAACAGTGTGTGTCATCTTGGTGCTCTGCCTGAGTGTTCCACTTTCTATATTTTAATTGCCTTCAAAATTATTTTAAGGAACACCATTTTATGACTTCTTGTGAGTTGTCATCTTTCATATAAGGTGGATACCAGCCTGCTCTTTCCTTTCTCTTGATCTTGACTCCTAACCTTATTACCTCCCTAGTCCTTTATCCCATCCCACCACCATCCCAACTATACTTTGATGTATAGCTGAGGATACAGACTAAAGAATCATGTGCAAACCAGATGAGACCATTGGGAGATCTAAGAGGGAATATCCTGACTGATTTTTATTGGTAAACAGCCACCTCAGCATCCACCCATTCAGAGGGGATGAGCCCTCTGCAGTGAAGACCTGCAGTGTGGGTATTAATAACCCTTTCCTTGATGGCATTTCTCAACTTTAGATATACACCTTTCTCCCAAAGCTGTTATTCAGTCTATGGAGGGAAACAGCCAAGTTCCCTGTGAGGTATACAGTCTTCCTCCCATGCTTTGCTGTGGTGTATGCATTGTTCCTGATGTTTGTATCATGAGGTGGAGGACCTGTGTGGTTTCTAGCAATGTGATCTTTTTATGTTTCTTATCATCCTGTTCACAAGGATGCTTTCTTATGTGAAACATCCTTTATCATTACCAAAGTCCTCATGTAAGCATGCACAAAATGAGACCAGAGTGGTATAGTCCCATGCCCACACATCCTATCACTTGAGACAGGGGTGATGTGGTTGGGCCAAATCTGCAATGTGCTGGGAGCATATCAGCTGCAGCTTGCAGTGGAGTTTATTTAGACCATCAAAATCCTAGATTTTACAGAAGTTGCATGGACAGCAAAGGAGGCAATGGAGCAGCAGGGTTTTTTTCCCCCATTGAGTTCAAGGGCTATTTAGTCAAATGTTACCTCTTTAGTTGGAATGCACTAGTATTCAGAGTTGAGGCCCTTAAGATGCTGGCTCAGTCATGCTCTTTCTTGATGTACTTCCAGCACCATGCATGTTTGGTACCTACACTGATGTAGTCATGCCAGTGCTGGTATCCTAGCACCATACCTACATTGCACAGTTTACGTGCTTAGCTGATACTCTAAACTTCTCCAAAACTTCCTTAGGATAGCTTTATAATAAATTATTTAAGTAAATAGATAATTCAACATACAGCCCAAATCCCTCTGCTGTTATCTATTGTTATAATTGTAAAGGAATCCTATCTTTCTTTGCTTTAAACAACACAAAAAATAAATTGCTTATCAATTTATCACTCGGGTAAAGCTGCCTTTATTGTTGCTCATCTTTGTGGCAGTATATTTTTATTACGCTTTAAGGCAGTTTGTACTAATTCATAACTTGTCATCTTGGTTTAATATGCAAAAGTGATTTAAGCCTTTAATTGTGGAATAAATCATGTGCAATTACCCCAGTGCTTATTTCATTAACATTATAATTTTATTTTGCACAAAAGACCTCTAGTATAACATCCCAGTTGCTACAGTATGTCATTTTACAACACACAGTTTTGTTTGACATTTAAGTTAAATCTATTTACAATCTCCTTCTTGATAGTTAAAGTATCTGAATCAGGTATAATTGGTTTTGTTCACTGAGTCACCAACGTTAAAAATGAACAAATTCATCTGCATGGCAAGAGAAATAAATACCTAATATTGTCTGACCAATTTCCCACTCACCTTACACCGCTCTTAAGCTCCTTTTCTCCGTGGAGCATCTATCTGATTTTACACTATCTTCCCTGGGGCTGAAACTAGGGTCACCTTTTTCACACGGCAAACAGAAACTGGTTTTTAGAGGTTTCTGTTTGCAATGTGAAAAAGGTGATGCTAGTTGCAGCCCCGGGACAGATAGTGTGAAATCGGACGGAGACCCCACAGAGAAGAGGAGCTTGAGAGTGGCATAAGATGAGTGGGAAATCGGTCCCAGTTTACCATCTCCACAGCAGATTTACAGTATACTTTGTGAATCCTAACCAGAGTGACACCCTTGTAAATTCCTTGAAGTCAATGGGATTAGATGGGTGTAACTGTATTTAGGATTGCAATGCAAGTATTGGTAGATTTAGAGCAAAGCACTCAGTTTCATAGCTCATTCTGCAAATAGTATCAGATATGAAAATTATGAGATTGGTGTGATTCTACATATTTTGTCCATTTGTAATGTTTATGTTTTCTTAATGATAGATTAGTAGAGGATTGTTTAAAAAGGAAAGGACCACGAAGTGTAGGATTCACAGCAGTGGAGCAAAAGAATTAAGAGTCTGAAGAACACAATTGGAACCTTGCTACAGAGTCCATTCTGAATTGAATATGTGGTCATTGTCCTTAAATGCTAAAGTTTCCCTTCACAGCCATTAGAATAAAGTGATATAGTGATATTCACTATATCAACACAAACATTTTGAGACACCTTAAGGGAGAGAAAAGCTGAGCATAAAAAACAGCTCTTCTTTCTACTATGCCTATTGACTTCAATTTATTTAGAAGAGTGTAACTTGTTTAGGATTTCACTTAGGATTTTACTGAAAGTTGGCTAAAGTTCAAAATTTAATGGTGATCTTTTTTTCCCCTCATATGGGTATAAAGTGGCTCAGTGATTTTGAGTGGGAAAGCAGAGAAAAGATCACCTATTTTTACAAAAGATATAGCTATTGATTACATATCAACACTCTACTGAAATGTCACCGGCTCTCATCTGAACTTATCCCTTTCGACATTAAAGAATCAAGATTTTGTACCTGCCAAGGAAATAGAATTTATTGTTTCTTTTCTACACATTGGTTTAGGCCTCATTTTCAAATGCTAGGCCTGATTTGAAGCTGTAAAAGTCTAATTGGAAAAACACTGTTCTTGTTGCTGGGAAGACTGACCATCCTGACTTTGTGATGCTTAGATAACTGCCAAGCTGTGGGGAGTGAAGAATGCCTACCTCAACTCCCTTTGGTTTCTCAGAGCCATGGTGCCTGGCGATATACACCTTGTGGACATGGCAAATAGACTGCAGCTATCTCTCCATCTTCACTTCATCCCGACCTCACTTGTCACCTATTTATATCACGTCATCAGTTGATATAATCATCCTGAGATCTTATAGGTCTGAGGGGCTGAAACCACACTGGACCTTAGCCTTAGAGTTTTTAGCATTTTGTCTTATTGTTAGACTTTTGGAATGGAACTTTAAGCTTATGCAGGATGGCAGTTTGCTAACTGTTTGCTATGGGCCAAATATTCTGTTGGTTTATGCTGACTTGGGACTTTAACTGCTGATAAAACCTCATCTGTTGGAATGGTAACATCTGGTAACTTTTGAACCAATGTCTTTACTGTGGATCTAGACTTTGAATTTAGTTTGTTGTTTTTGATTCCTCATTGCCAAGTTCTTTTTATTTATTCTTGTACAATTTTAATAAATCTTTAAATATATTTTGTGATGTTTTGTTCTACAGATATCTTCAATCTAAATTCAGGTACCTTGACCATAGTGCTCACCTATCATGTTAACTATTTTGTGCAAACTCATTCTGCAAATGTCCTACCTTGCAGGGTCGACTTTCTGGTTAAATCCCAGAGATGACTTGCTGGTTAAAGCTGACCTTGGTTAATTCCAGTGTACAGTAAATGAAAGTTGTCATTCTTTCAACATATATACTAGACACAAGTCATGATATCCTCACTCACAGGTTGAAATTAAAACAAAAGAGTTTTTGGCTAAATGGTAGGAAGAACTTCCTGTTCCTCAGTGGAACAGGCTTCCTTTGAAGGTGGTGGGCTGTACTTCTTTGGAGGGTTTTTTTTTAAATAGTGGGTTCAATGCATGAAGAGGTGAGGTTTCAGTGATCAAAACTCTTTATTTAGTTACAGCATGGTAACGGTTAGACTAAGGCTACTGAACTGGGCCAATGGGGCTAAATATATACACTGCCAAGTTCCCACAGTATAATGACATTGGGTCATTTGAACTAGCAGGGGCTGGTGATTGGTCTGAGGAAGCAGGGATTTGGATCCTGCTTCCCATTGTTCCTAGTCCCCCAAGCTCAGTCCTAAAGGCTCCAGTGAGCCAGACAGGAACTGCCTCTAAACATAAAGTCCACATACAAAACATTTTTAAACATCTGGCAGCAATGCTGATCCTGTGAACTTGGGCAGATCATGAAAAAGGGTTGCATCAGTGCTTAGTTCATGTGGCCCTTTCTTACATGCCCAGGAAAATGCTGATTGTATTTGGGGTTATGAAGCAAATTTTTCTCCAGGCCAATCTGGCCAAGGATACTGGAGGGGTTTTTCCCCCCATCCTCTGAGCATGGAACTGGGGGTGGGAGGGAGTATGTGAATTTCCTGCACTGTGCAGGGGTTGGACTAGATGATCCTAGAGGTCCCTTCCAACTCTATAATTCTATGTACTTTGGAACTGACCTGCCCAGGCTAGCTTATTCTTGTTAGAAGCTAAGCGTGGTTACCCCTGGTCAGTATTTGGATGGGAGACCTCCAAGGAATACCAGGGTCATGGCATGGAGCCAGGCATTGCCAAACCAACTCTGAACTTTTCTTTCCTTGAAACCCCATGGGGTCACAATAAGTCAGTTGTAACTTAATGGCACTTTCCACCACTAAAGAACAAATTTACTTAGTGTCAAAAGGCATGGAAAACATATGATTTCCCAATGTAAGAGTACAATTAGTTGCAGTCTGGATGCACACTGAATCACAACCACCATCTGATGCAAGAAACATGGTCTAAAAGACAGACAAGCTGTCTCTTCTCCTTCCCAGCCTGCTGCAATCTTCTATTATCTCGTGAAAAACACAAGACTCCAAGCTGAGATCTAGAAAGGCTAGAAGCAGCCCAGTTGCTTCTCTTTCTCTTACTCACCATCATCCCAACTGCTGCATTTAGCCTGGAGGATAAGCATGGGTCCTGAGACAAGCTGGTGGAGTAATAAACTGTATTTATTTTCAGATATATAAACAGAAGCACTAGAAACCTGAAAAACAATATAATCCAATATTAATATGCTACTCACATGTGAAATCTTACAATAAATACCAGTCTTTCCAGGATCCTTTCTGTTACATCAAAAAGTTTGTGTCCTAGGTCAACAGTACCAGCATAGATAATCAGTACAGATCTTCAATCATATGAACATATGAAGCTGCCTTATACTGAATCAGACCCTTGGCCCATCAAAGTCAGTATTGTCTTCTCAGACTGGCAGCGGCCCTCCAGGGTCTCAAGCTGAGTTTTTTCGCACCTATTTGCCTGGACCCTTTTTTGGACATGCCAGGGATTGAACCTGGGACCTTCTGCTTCCCAAGCAGATGCTCTACCACTGAGCCACTGTCCCTCCCCTAATCCTTCAATAGTTTATCATCATATCCTTGGGACTTCTCATTGTAATATCTTTCTAGCTTCTTCGTTTCTCACATACAAATTCGATTCATGTTTCTTCTTTCATAGTATCCTGTTTTGCAGCAGTTTAGGATGGTAATTCCTTACACTTAATTAGATAATAAACATTTCTGCCCTTCTTCTATGCTACTTCATCATGTTGCATTTCTACGGCAATTATAAGGCATCAGCATTTTGATAGCAACTATGTACTTCCCTTGCATAATTATACTCCAAATATAAAGTCTTCATTTTCTGTTGCTTCTATTCCACCAAAAGTTGAAGTTTATACCATATGATTTCATTATAAGTTACTTCCAAAGAACCAAGGAAAAATTCAAGCAATTTCAGAAGATGTTAGGAGCATAGTTGTGACTATATGTCTTCTGGTATTCAACAATAAAATGGCAGTAGCTGGCATAGTAGATGAAATGGACAGATCACTACTTGCTTTGATTTAGACTTACAGGGACACCAAGATTATTCAGAGGTGGGTATCTATTAAAACAATCCACCCTCAAAGCCAGATGAATCCAAATGGCTCTAAGGGATTTTCCTGTTGATATGATTGGTTCTCTTGTTGATGCCCTGTTGATCTCTAAAAGGAGAAAAATACCAGGGTGGTTGACACAATCACTCCTAAGTACCCTCTCTCAGGTAGCTGAAGATGATGAAACAACAAGGGAGATGGCTAGAGTCACACCAGACTAAGGTTCTGAGGATGTGGACAATATCCTTGGAAGTTTGAGGTCTACCACCTACTTGTATGACTTTTTCCCTTATTGGTTGCTTAAATCTGCAATGGGAAAGCTGGTTGACCAGGCTTGATAATTCATTAATGCTTCCTTAAGAGATGGGTTGGTTGCCCCATCCTTGAAACAGGCTGTGGTGTGCTCACTTTTAAAGATGCCTACCATTTGACCCAGGGAATCTCAAAAATTATTGACCAGTCTTAAATGTTCCATTCTTGAGCAAGTTGATTGAAGAGGTGGTGGCTAGACATCTTCAGGCTACCCCTGAATGAGACAAATTGTTCTGAAACTTTCTAATCTGGGTTTAGGTCTGGTTATGGGACTGAAACAGTCTTGATTACCCTATAGGATAGCCTGTACTGGAAGATGGACAAATTCTCCTGGACCTCTTAGCAGCTTTTAATACCATTAAATATGATATCCTTCTGGACCACTTGTCTAGGCTGGGATTCAGAGGCATCTTTCTGTGGTCATTCCTTCCTACCTGGAGTGTAGGTTTCAGAAAGGGTGCTGGGGGGCAACCCCTTTGCCTTTGGTCTCTGATCTTATCTGGTCCCCTATTACTCTTTAACATGAAACAGCTGGGCGAGGTCATCCAGAGACTGGGTTGTCAGCAATATGTGAAAGACACTCAGCTCTACTTCATGATTCCAGCTGACTCCAGGAACCTTGATCCCAGAAATCCTGACCCAGTGCCTGGAGGCAATTTTGGAGTGGATGCAGCCTAATAAACTGAAATTTAATCCCAACAAGACAAAATGCTACTAGCAGGTTGAAAGTCTGGCCTGGGATTTAAGTTGTCGCTCATTTGGATAGGGTTGCACTCACCTTGAAGGATCAGCTTCATAGTCTGGGATGCTATTGGTTGCCAGGTCTGTGTTGGAAAATACCTGGAGACTTTGGGGGTGGATCCAGGAGAGGGTGTGGTTTGAGGAGGGGAGGGGCCTCAGCATGGTACAATACTGTAGAGTCCACCCTTCAAAGTAGCCATTTTCTCCAGGGGAGTTTATCTCTGCCAATTGGAGATCAGTTGTAAACGTGGGAAATCTCCAGGCTCCACCTGGAGGCTGGCAACCCTATGATCCAGGCCTACTGTTGGTTAGCCTGCTGCAGCCTTTCCTGAGCAGAAAAGATCTGACCACTGTGGTACATGCCTTGGTAACATCACGAATAGATAACTGCAATGAGCTCTACATAGGGCTTCCTTTGAAAAGTATTTGGAACCTTTAACTGGTACAGAATTCTGTAGGCCAGATCTTGACTGGAATGGATTGTAAGGACCATATCGCTCCAGTCTTGGTCCATCTACACTGAATCCCAATTTGTTTCAGGGCACAATTCAAGGTTCTGGTTTTGACCTACAAAGCCCTATACAGTCTGGGACCAATACGTTCTCTTTTCTAGCCTGTCATGCCAGTGCCCCCTACCCGAGCAGAAAAAAAAAACTTGAGAAGAAAAGCCAACAGTGTGGATATCTCTTTAGAAACAGGACAAGCCTCCATTGTGTGACTGTTTTAGCAGAACCAAACAAAGTAAAGTTAATTCCATTTCTGAAGAGTTCTCAATTATCCTAGCAAAATTATTTTAGCTCAAAAGATATTATTAGCTTATATTTCATTAACAGAGCAAATCACAGTTCTCCAAAACAGCTGGATTTCAAGACATAACCAAAAATATGGAATGTACCTGAATGTGATAAACCAGACCCCCAGCTTTTATCCTGAGCTGATGTCTATATAAGAGCCAATTTAAAGGTCAGAGACTATTGGAAGAGGATTTAAATTCTCTCTCTGACTGATCAAGATTAAACTGAAGACAACATTTTTCTAGATCTATTCCCATTCTTCCAAACTAATATTAATCTATAAATCCTTTTCCCATTTCTTTGTATATCTTAATTGATAATTAGATAATACTATCCAAACCTATAGATAATGAAAATATCCTGATGTGCCCTGTAGGTATTTGACCACTAATTAAAGATTCAGAAGATTAACTCTGAGTCAATTATATCTTCTCAGGAGTGTATAGATCACAGGCCTGATTTTGGAGGAGAAACCCTGGATTTATCTCTTCATTTAAAAAAAATGTTTTAATTATATTCCAAAACAATTGCCAGTGTTTAAATATTCCAGCATATTCATTATTGTCTCTTAAAATCTGAATGTTGCCAAAATTAGAATGGTCTTGTCCTTGCTTATTATCCAATAAGCAGGATAATGGAGACAGATATGTAATAAGTTGACTTGACACTATACCATACTCATATAGAAATATTACTTAAATTTGCTATTATGAAGTTTATAATTTGGTTTCAAAGTAGATGTTTCAGTTTTAAACCACTCAAAAGTGGTTCTTCTAGAATCCAGTTGTTTTTATTACACCTAGGAGTCTGCATTCCAAAATTCCCAATCCTCAAATATACACTGAAATGGCTGTTTTGGATCATTATAATGACTTTCTGGAACAGAAACACAAAGTTGGGATTCTCAAACATTACAAAAGACACCCCCTGAAAAATCTGTATTGTTTGGGTACATACTGTCAGCAGCAGCAGGTGTCTTCTTTTTCTTTAATTCTCCTGATTTTCCAAGCAGTGGCATTTCTCCCTTCTAATCTGATCCTTGCAAAGAATCAGGACTCCCAGCCTACTATCTTTTGAGATAAGCCCTATAGAAGGAATTTCCATGGATCTATGTTGAGCTGTGAATGCTCCACCTATTCCACATGTATCTCCAAATTTATACAAATGTCCATTTATATGTTAGGTCAGAAAAGGGCTGAGGGAGAAGCAAGAGCTTCATCTTCTACCTATACTTTCCCTTGTCTACAAAATCGGCTTCCATGACTTTTAAAGCAATATTCTTGGAGCTGATGTGTAACTTTGACCAAAGTTGTGATCCCAGAGACAACTCATAAACATGTCATGTATCTTAGCCTTCAGATTCCCACACCCCAGCTCCCTGCTGCCACCACCCCTTCTTCCTTAAATAATAGTAGTACTAATTACTGACAGTACCCTTATGGATGCTTAGCATGAAGACATGTGTCTCATAAAACAAACTGGAATGGATATACCAAATGGATTGAGTGCATTCATGTATATACGCTCTATTCATTTTTTTTTTTTAAACTCCAAACTATTTTCAAACTGCTGGGTCAAGATGGCAGGAGAGGTTTTCTGCAGCCTCTACCTAGGAGAAGGACAGTCTTTCTTCACAGTAAGGGCCAAAACAGCTTACACCATTCTCCTCTCTCCCTTATGATCTGCACAACATGTGAGGTAGGTTAGGCTGAAAGTATATGGGTGGTCTGAAATCACCCAGTCATCTTCCACAGCAAGAACCTGGGTCTGGCAGACCCTGCTCTGAAGCGCTGACTGCCATCACAGTGGCTGTCATAGGGAGGCTGCTGCTGAACAGGAGCAAGCAGCCAGGCCTAGCAAAGTCATGCCAGTCAAGTGGCATCAAGTCACCCAGAGGGTGCTGCCAGTCTTAGGGTAGCCAACCTCCAGGTGGACCCTGAAGAGCTACTGCTATCATAACTGAACTCCAGACAACAGATCTCTTTCTCTCCGTGGAGAAAATAACTGCTTTGGAGTGTGGACTCCTTTATGGCATAATATTCAGCTGAGGCCTCTCCTTTCCCCAAAGTCTGGCTTCTGTAGACTCTACCACAACATCTCCAGGAATTTCCCAACCTGGAGCTGGCAATCCTAGTCAGGATCAGCCCCAATGAGTTCTCCCTCAAAGGCCACAATTGGCATGGGAAGGACCTCCTCCCTCCCCTCCTTTTACTGACAAAACCAAGCCTGGTTGGCTACCAACAGGCATTGCAGGGAAAGTGAAGGGAGCTTGGTTGTGGGTTGACAGGTCCGACTTAGAAAACACCTGGGGACCTTTGGAGTGGAGCTAGGAGACTTTGAAAGTGGAGCCAGGAGACTCTCCTATTCACACACACACACCCAAAAAAATACAGCAGTGCTGTTCCCCTCAATACATTTCCTTTCTGGCTGCACTTTCACTTAATGAAAGTGAGCATGCATACACACTAACAAAGCAGCCAACTTAAACACAGTTTGCAAGCACACACTTTTGTGATTTCAGTGGGGCAATTTACTCACTGGAGCTGATGAATGTAACCACCTGCTGTATTTCAACCAACTTCCTTAGACTAACAGGGGTGGATTCTCAATTCTCTTCCTTTTACACACTCACCAGGAAGATCCAGGTGGCTTTGCCTACTCACTTCACCCATTCAGCTTTCCTCTTGGTCTCCCATCCAAATATTAACCACAGGATTTAATGGCACAGACACGGTCCAAAACAGAGGCTGTCTGTAAGCTTCTTGTAAACCTGTTGACTCTGAGATGTAAAAGCATATGGTGTTTGTTGAGGCAGGCGGAGGGGAGCCTGCAAAACTGGGGGATAGCCCACTGGGACCTGGGGACTGGCAAGCCTACCTGGTTTGCTAGTAACAAGCACTGAGAGAACAGTGTTTGGTTCCCCAGAGGAGAAGGGGGAGGAGCCCTCAGCCAATTGAGCGAAGGCTTTCTGTGGCTGTTTCCCTTCTCATCCCTCCCTCAGCCAACTGATGGAAGGCTTTCTTTCTCTCCTCTACAAAGCAGTGCCTTAATCCTTAGTCAGTTAAATGCAACAGACCTTGAGTGGTGGTTGACAGAGTGTACACCACAGCCAATGGGAGGACTCCATTTTGCCAATACCACTCCATTTTTATTATAGAAAGGATATGTTGCCATCTTTAATTGTTTTTAAGTATTTACTGTAATAACTGGTTTTTAATGTTTTATATCTTTGATGTTACCCAACCTGAGCCCGCCTGTGGGAAGAGTGGGATATGAATTCGACAGATAAATAAACACCAGCATATAATCTACATAAATCATTAGTCTTGTCTTGCAGTGGCACTGTAGATTCTAACCATGATTGTTATGGAGATACAAAAAAAAAATCAGTCCTCAAATATATTTATGGGAGGGAGAGTATAATCTCTAACATCTGGAAAGAGTACTTTCTAAGCATTCCCAAGATTATTATTATGGAGAGAACTCAAAAAGATTTTAGGAATTATTTAGCTTCACAGACATTAATTGATCTAA
This sequence comes from Heteronotia binoei, assembly GCF_032191835.1. Lineage (NCBI taxonomy): Eukaryota > Metazoa > Chordata > Lepidosauria > Squamata > Gekkonidae > Heteronotia > Heteronotia binoei. The sequence goes on from NC_083223.1 coordinate 76,617,295, forward strand.
GCACTTTAGAGTTCATTATACCATTAAAATCTCCCCCCTCCAAGATAATATAATTATCAGAAAATCCATTAATTATTTCCATAATCAGAATCCCCATATAAAATAAATAGCTCAGTAAAATCTGGAATATTGCTTTATTGACAAAATTAACATACTAATAGACAGGTTGGACAAATTATCATCAAATGGTTGATAATTTTCATAAACATTCATTATGCGTTATTTGCTTGTCATTGCTTATTTTATACCCATCTTTCTCAATGAGATAGCCCAGGCTAGCCCAATCTCATCAGATCTTGGAAACTAAGCAGGGTTGACCTTGGCTGGTATTTGGAAGGGCAACCTCCAAGGAATACCAGGGTTGTGACACAGAGGCAATGGCAAACCTCCTCTTCTGCCTTAAAATGTCTAGCTCACCTCCAGTGTTCCCTCTAACTGAGTTAGTATAAGCTAGCTCACAGTTTTTTAGCCTCTGGCTCACACATTTTTGTCTTAGCTCAGGAAGGATGGCGCCAGAGCAAACTAATTTATGCAGTATGCTCACAATGCCAGTAGCTCATGAAGTTGAACTTTTGCTCTCAAGGCTCCATAGCTTAGAAGGAACACTGCTCACCACCTAGTGGTGCATAACACTAAAAGAGCTAGAACTTGGTTTGCCTGCCAGACAGTGCTAAGCTTTCCTGGCTATGTTACACACACTGCCATTAATTAATGAATTCCTCAATGGGAAACCAAAGTGATGTACATTGTTCTCATTTTATTTTCACGGTTACACTGTGAGATAGGTTAGGCAGAGAGAGAGAAAGAGAATGTTTGGCTCAAGGTCACCGAACAAGCTTCCAAGGAGAAGTGGGGATCTGAAGCTGGGTCTCCAAGATCTTAGTCTGCCACTCTAACTAGTATATCATGCTGACTCTCAATATACATTTCAGTGTCCTCCCAATCAAAATGCCTTACTCCTATTCTAATCAAGGAATATGTTTATTGCAAATTAATAGAGGACTCTGTATCCAGGCTATATGTATTTATAATAGATTTGCTACAGCTAGACTTCAGTTGGACTGCAATTGTTTATTTGTTTGCAGCATGTTATATTACTTTAAAAGCTTACAACACAGGAAGTGATATGCTGCCAGAAGCATACGATGCACAGAAGAAAGCTCATCTTGTGCACAACAGTACATAATGTTGAAAGACAGACAGGCCTTTTTCATGTTGTGAAAAGTGACAGTCATGCTTTTTCTTCAGGCAAACGAGAGGAAATCAAACTGCAAGCATCTCAAATTGCAAGACAGAACTCCCCGTGGAGATCCCTCAAATTACACACAGTTCACAGAGGAGGGATAATTTCTCTGTTTCCAAATGACTTATGTATTTGGGAGTTCTCCCTTAGCATATGAATCTCATGGGATCAATGGAGTCATTTTATCATCTCAGCAATTGCACAAAGAGATTACACTTCCATACAGCTATTCTTGAGTTAGTGCAGAACTGTTTTTTCATTAGTGCAATTATGGAATTTCTGGAATTAAAGCAGTACGGGGGGGACAATACTTGGGCAGGCTTTTTGTCATTGTTAAATCCCCTTCCTGTATCGCTGTTTGTAAAAGCAAACGGTGTATTGAAGTGATTTTCTCCCTTCTCTTTCTTTTTGATCTGCTCTCCCCAGGTGGCTGGCAAATCTGAAGTCTATTGGATCAACAGATAGTTAGAATCTTAGGACATTCTCACTTAAAAGCTTTTTGCTGACAAAATCTCTCTCTCATCTGTTTCAGCTTGGAAACCAAGCTGAGAGCAGATCACCTGAAGTGTCAGAAGTGCCTGCTCATCCTTTTGTTATGGATAGTTTCAGATTAGTCCTGCCTATAGATGTTGACAAGGCCCCTAAGAGTACGAGTGCCATCATTTGTTGCCCTCGTAAGTGGTGGCCCTCATACCAGCCCTCATGCTTATTCTGGTTTTTAAAATATTGTTGGAGAAATGTATTGGAGTGAAAACAATCAATTTCTCCCTAACTGAGGGGCTGTCCCTAGAACAGTTATTAGAAATCTGCTTAAAATATCTTCATTAACAAGGGATGAGGTAGCCAGTTATAGATCAGAGTCCAGTTTACCTTTACTAGAGAAATTGTTAGAGCATGTGGTTGAACAGCAGCTCCAGGAACTGCTAGATGACACATCTGCCCTTGGCCCAGTTCAGTCTGGTTTCTGCTCTGAGTTGGGTACCAGGATAACTTTAGCTGCACTGGTGGACAATTTTCACTTAAAGTTGGATGGGGAAAATCTTTCCTTTTTCATATCTGATACAGGTGGCCATCTACTGACTATCCCACCAATCAGAGTGGCCAATCTGACATCAACAAGAGCTTGGGCCTTTTCTGTCATATCTCTGGCTCTGCAGAATGGGCTCCTTGAAGAGGTGGGGTGCCCCCCCCCACCCACTGGAGATCTTCAGTAGGAGCTGCAAGGCCTGCCTGTTTGCCAGGGGTTTTGTGGGGGATTGAATGGCAAGCATCTTTTAAGGAGGGGAGAGATTTGAAGTATGCATTTTATTTTTTGTTTTAACTGAAAATGTCTTCAACTATTATTGGAAGCTGTTTTGATCCATGAGGAAAGGCAGGGTAAAATGTTTAGCAAATAAAATAAATAATAAACCATACAGTATTGTAAGTGCTTATTTGTTGCATCGAAACATTCACATCCTGTTTCAGCACGTCGCAGTTGTCTGTCTACTCTCTTGGCAGATGGGGGTAATTAAAGGACTGGCGTAGCTCATACAGACTCGGCGAACATCTTGCAGTGCTGATGCATACATACTTAGATTGTGAGAGAGGGGAAGGCAAAAAATACTCTACACTGAACCAGACAGACCTACTGTGTACCTGGTGCAGCCCTCCCTAATAGGAAGTGTCTCTGAGTGACAGCAGAGATCTTTTCTACCTAGTTTTTAAGAGCTGCAACTGCAGATATCAAAGAATGAATCTGCAGCTTTTACATACAAAGTGTAAGCTCTATATTAACTAAAGCTCTAACCTATTGTGCGGTTGCAAGCTTTTGGGGTGGTGAAGTTAACTAGGACTGGATTCCTATACCAGTGAAAGGATGGTGTATTGCTACTGTCACCTATGAATGTACCAAAGACAAGCTTGTGTTTGTTACAATACCTAAACAATCTTGGGTCTGGCAGCATGTGAGAAGCTTAATGTAGTCAAAAGGGTAGAACAAAGCAGGAGTCAAGTTTCACCTTTAAGACCAACCAAGTTTTATTCAGAATGTAAGCTTTCGTGTGCTGAATGTAACGTACTGAGACAGGAGACGTTGGTAGGGCAACATGCTTTAATGGAGGCACGTTACAAGAGGGAGAACACGCGGGCCGGGTCCTGCTTATGTACAATCCCCGGTCCAGCCTTCTGGACAGGTCAGCCCAATCCTGACCTGTTAAACTTCCCGCCACAGCTGATGATTGGCGGGGGTTCCCGCGCCCTGTGCTGGACGCCTGGGACAGCCCAGTCGCCTCTGCGCATGGGCGCGTCTAGCTTGGTTGTGTGCTATTGCGTTGTTCCGATGTATCGTTATGACGATACACTACACCCCTCCCCCCCTGGTTATTGTACATAGTTCCTGAGATATGCGGGAGGTCGGCGCTCCCTGGTTGACCGCCTTAAGTTGTCCTGGGGAGGCGCGGCTTCAGCTGCTGGCGTGTCTGTGGGCAGTGGTGCGGCCGGAGGTGGCTGGTCTGGCTCAGCGGGTCTTTCTGCCGGCCCGGGCACTTCGTGCGTCGGTAGACTGGGCATTGGGGCTGCGTCCTCTGGCCGGCCCCTGGTTGGCTCTTCCCCGGGTCTTGCTTCATCTGTGTCCGCCGGCTCTTCCGGAAGCGTGTGGCGGCGTAGCTGGTCTATGTGCCGCCGTACGACCTGGCCCCCCTCGGTAGATACATCATAGTGGCGGGACCCTGTAACCCGCAGCACTCGGCCCGCCACCCATTCGGGGCCCCTAGCATAGTTCCGGGCATATACCGGGTCACCCGCAAAGAAACCCCTGGTCGCGTCCCGAACCTCGGGGTTCCCCCGCATGTCTGAAGCCCTGTCGGGGTGTAGCCTGTCAAGTCTGGTTATGAGCTTCTGCCCCATGAGGAGTTCAGCCGGGCTTACCCCCGTGACAGGGTTGGAAATCACTCAGTTGTCGAACAGGAAGGCCGCTAGTCGATGTTCCCAATCCCCCTGTATGATTCGGCTAAGGGCTTCTTTTGTAGTGCGCACCATGCACTCTGCCTGTCCATTGGTGGCCGGATGGAACGGGGCGGACCTTATGTGTTTGATCAGGTACCTCTGGAGAAACGCCTGGAATTCTCCAGAGGTGAAGGCCTCTCCGTTGTCCGAGACAATGGTGTCTGAGATGCCGTGGGTGCATAATGCCCTGCGCAGTGCTCGGATTGCGGAGGCGGAGGATGTGGACGCTACGGGAAAGACCTCCAGCCATTTGGTGTAGGCGTCCACCATGATCAGGAAGGTCTGCCCCTGGAGGCTTCCGGGGAGGAAAATGGCGAGCTGAGTTGTCTCTCGTAACGGGAGCAAGCTGAAGGTCTTGTTCGGGGTAGTGGAGGGCAAACCAAAGCCCACTGCCTACCTTTCTCAGTGAGAGAAAGGTCCAAGACTTGCACTAAAAACTTTAGAAGAGATTTACCTTGGCTGAAAAGGAGCTTTGGAGAAGGGTCCTTTGAGGCTTTGAGGAGTCTCAGAAGTTTGCAAAATTATCGTCTGCAAGATCTCTCAGAGCCATTGATTTGGCATAAGCTCGTCACGATCCTAACCTTCTGGGACATTTTTAAACAACTAAAGTCTTGGAAGACCAGTGGAACTTGGATAAACAGAGGAAAAAAGGCACAGAAACTCTTCTTTCACTCCGGAGCTATTTACAGACTAAAGAGACGTTTTAAAGGTGGAAATAAGGGGAAAATATAAAACTTGCAAGTAGAAGAAGGGAAGGGTGAAGTTTGGACTATTTTGACATAAAAGACAGTGTTAAAAACTGCTAAAAATTGAAGAGAAATCATTGTTGTGTCTACTTACGATTTGTGGAATGTAAACAACCATACTGCGCAGGAATATACTGGAACAGTCCTCTAACTCTACTGAGCAAGACAGGAAGTGCGTCAAGCAATCTATAAGGTTGAAGGTGACAGAGACAGGAAGCAGTAAAGAAAAAAGCCTACTCTACATCATAGAGAAACATCGGCAGCCATTGCTGGGAGGTCCAATTTAAAACATCGTTTTAAAAAGATTTGGGACTTTAAAAAGTGACAGAAACGACAGGGAAAAGGGTAAGAAGATAAGAACTATTGACTACATTATTGGTGGGCTCCTGGGGTGATTTTAAAAGGGGAAAAAAAATCTTTAAAAGGAGAAAAAATTGCGGCCGCCATTTTGGATTTTTTAAAGACTTTTTTGTTAAATATCTTTGCTTTGGGGGCTCAGAAACCAGCGAAATTGGGCTTGCTGGAAAGGGCAAGCCCTGCTCTATTGAACCTGACTGTCAGATTTTAAATTGGTGAGGTCAAAAATTTCGTCATTTTTTTAAAGGGGAAAAATTCTTCAAAAATTTATATCTGGGCCTGGGAAGCTCAGAAGAAAACAGAACAAAGTTTAATTGAGAGAGAAAATTTAGACCTTCTGAACTTGGTAGTCAAACTTGCAAATTGTGCGACGGAAATTTTTGGTATTTTAATTGCATCCCCCTTGCTCTTTGCTTAAATGTCAGAGCCCAGGCAGCTCCGAACAAGAGCCCTTTCATTAGAAAAAATGCAAGACCAAATGGAGGCTATGGAAGCCAGGATTATGAAAGGAGTTAAGAAAATGATGGAAGAGTTGAAGGAAGAACTTACTACAGTGATTAAAAAAGAAGTGGATGACCTCAAAAACCAAATTGGGAAAATAGACAAGAAAGTACAGGAGGTGGAGGAGAAAGTTAAAACACATGATACCACCTTGCTGAAAGTACAAGAAAAAGTGACGATTCACGACTGCAAATTAATGGAAAATCAGCTACGTTTGAGAGGAGTACCTGAGGAAGAGAATGGTGATTTGAAAGGATATATAACAAACATAATCGCAGAATTCTTAGAAGAAGACCCTGATAAGACTAAAAGCATGTATGATCACATGTATAGAGTCAACTCGTTATATGCTAAAAAAAATAACTTACCAAGAGATGTGGTTGTAAGATTCATGACAAAGGAAATGGTGGGAAGGATTATGAAGAGAAACTTTGAACAATCATTGATAGTAAGAGGTAGCAGAGTGAGAATTATGAAGGAGCTACCGAAAGAAGTGATAAATGACAGGAGAACATATAAAAAGTTGACAGAAAAATTGAAAGACAATGGCACAAGGTATAGATGGATAATCCCCGAGGGTGTGAGCTTTGAACTTCAGGGGAAGAGAGTCACGATCACAAATGCCCGAGAACTGAGGAGATTTTTTGAAGAAAATAAAGAATTTGCACCATGATGGATTACAAACTATTGTCTTGGAATGTTAATGGACTAAATTCACCACAAAAAAGAAGGGCAACTTTTCATTGGATTAAAAAGCAAAATTGTAATATAATTTGTTTGCAAGAAGTCCACATTAAACAAAAGGATTATAAATTTTTATGGAACAAACAATTGGGAAGGGAATTTTTTTCGTTAGCTGACCAGAAAAAAAGGGGAGTAGTTTTTTATATTAAACAAGACCTGGAGCCAAAATTGGTATTTAAAGATAAGGATGGAAGATTTGTAGCAGTGGAAATAACATCAAATGGGAAAAAAACGCTGTTATTGGGACTATATGCACCTAATGGTGCAAAAGATGTTTTTTTTAAAGACATTACACAACAACTAGATGAGTTGACCTACGATCAAATACTCTTAATGGGAGATTTTAATGGAACAGTTGAGAACTCATTGGATAGATCCGGAGGGAAAAAAAATAGTGGAAAAGAAGGAAAATTGCCAAAGTCTTTTTTTGAATTAGTAAAACAGGAAAATTTGGAGGACATATGGAGAAAGTTTAACCCTGAAGTGCGGGACTATACTTTTTTTTCTGCAAGACATAAGACATTTTCTAGAATTGACATGCTATGGGGAACCAGAGATTTAGGCCTCATAACAAGAAAGATAGAGATTTTGCCTAAAATTGGCACTGACCATAACCCAATAATGTGGATTACAAAACTGTCCAAAAGATTGAGAAGATGGAGGATTGAATGAAGACTTGCTACAGAACAAAGAAACAGTGACTTTCCTAGGAAAAGAAACTAAAGAATTTTTCCAAGTGAATGATAAAGAAGATATCGATTTTCAGACGGTCTGGGATGCTTATAAAGCAGTAATGAGAGGGTTGCTGATTACTTTGAACAATAAAGATAAAAGGAAAAAAGAAAAACAACTACTGGATATTCAAAATGAAATAAAGAAAAAAGAAAGAGAGCTGAGGAAAAGACCAGGGAAAAAGAAAATTCTAAGGGAAATTTCAATATTGCAAACTCAACTAAGACATTTATTAAACAAAGAAGTAGAATGGAATTTGAAAAGGCTCCAGCAAAAATCGTTTGAAGGAGCAAATAAGACGGGGAAATACTTGGCGTGGCAGCTGAAAAAAAAGAGGGAAAATAAAATAATTAATAGAATTGTGATAGATGAAAGAGACGTAGTTACTCAAGAGGGAATAAAAAGAGAATTTTTTAAGTATTATGCCAAGCTGTTTAAAAGTGCTGAAGTAAAGAGAAAAAAGATAGATGAATATCTACAGAAAATAAAAATTGAGCCATTAACTGAGAATATGAGAAAAATTTTGAATGACCCAATTGAAAAAATAGAAATTGAGGCAGCAATCAACGTGATGAAAAATGATAAAGCTCCCGGGCCAGACGGTTATACAGCCAAGTATTTTAAAATGTTTAAAGATGAATTAATACCAAAATTACAGAAGCTGATGAATGCAATAAGAGTCAAAGGGAAGGTACCAAATACATGGAAAGAAGCTGTTATTTCTTTGATACCTAAAGAAGAAAGAGATGTTACAAATGTGAAAAATTACAGACCAATTTCACTTTTGAACAATGATTATAAAATATTTACAAGAATTCTGGCAGAACGTCTTAAGCAATATTTGATAAATTTTATAAAAGAGGACCAAGCCGGTTTTCTTCCCAAAAGACAAATAAGAGACAATATTAGAACTGTTGTAAATATTGTAGAATATTATGAAAGACATCCAGAAAAGGAAGTAGCGCTATTCTTTGCGGATGCAGAAAAAGCATTTGACAATTTACATTGGGACTTTATGTTTGCAGTGATGGAAAAAATGGAGCTTGGAGAAAGTTTTATAAGAATGATAAAGGCAATATATTCTGAACAAAGTGCAAGGCTGTGCATCAACGCAGATCTTACAGATGAAATGAAAATTAGTAAAGGTACCAGACAAGGCTGCCCGCTTTCGCCATTGCTGTTTATAATGACTCTTGAAATTTTACTAATGCAGATTCAAGAAGAAAAAGATTTAGAAGGACTACAAATAAAAGGATTTACCTATAAATACAGAGCATTTGCAGATGATATAATGTTTATAAATGAAAATCCTTTACAAGTTACACCTTTGTTGTTAATGAGAATACAAGAGTTTGGGGAGTTGGCGGGACTTTATATAAACAAAGAAAAATCAAAAATCTTATGTAAGAATATGCAGAAAAATAGACAACAAGAACTACAAAGACTAACGGGTTGTGAAGTTACCTCTAAGGTAAAATACCTAGGGGTAGAGATAACAATGAAAAATATTGATTTGTTTAAGAACAATTATGAAAAGCTATGGCGTAAAATAGAAGAAGATATGCTAAAGTGGAACAAGCTCAATTTGTCACTGTTGGGTAGAATAGCTGCAGTAAAAATGAATATTTTACCAAGGATTATGTATCTGTTTCAAACCATCCCCATTGTGAAAGATGCTAAGCAATTTGATAAATGGCGAAGAAAAATTTCGGAATTCGTGTGGGCCGGGAGGAAACCTAGAATTAAAATGAAAGTCCTGATAGATGCGAAAGAGAGAGGTGGATTCCAATTACCAGATTTGAAACTGTATCATGAAGCAATTTGTTTAGTATGGTTAAAAGAATGGATAACGTTATTAAATAAAAAACTTCTAATGTTAGAAGGTCATGGAAAAAAATTCGGCTGGCATGCATATTTGTACTATGAAAAAAAGAAGATGGACGGTCTTTTCTCTCACCATTATATAAGGAGTAGCTTATTAAATGTGTGGATAAAGTACAAGAAATATGGTGATGAGAGGAGACCTTTATGGATAGTGCCGGCTGAAGTGATAAAGTTAACGGCCAAAACAGTCAAGGAAAAACAACTATCATACAACCAGTTACTAAAAATACAAAGCGGGAAAATAGAATTGAAAACTGCAGAAGAACTAAACTATAAATATGATTGGTTTCAAATGCAACAAATAAAAAGTTTGATGGAGAATGATATCAAAGCTGAAGGAATAAGGAAAGAACAAACAGAAATGGAAAGAGTTCTGCTTGGAGATAATGAGAAATTAATTTCAAAAGTGTACAAATTACTTTTACAATGGGCTACAGAAGATGAAGTAGTGAAATCCCAAATGATAAAATGGGCAATTAATGTAAATAAAGAAATAAAGATGGAATCTTGGGAATATTTGTGGAAAAATTCCATGAAACTCGCAACATGTCATAGTATTAAAGAGAACTGTTTTAAGATGATGTATAGATGGTATATGACTCCAAAAAAATTAGCAAAGATGAACAATAAGATGCCAGATAGGTGCTGGAAATGTAAAAAGCATGAAGGTTCTTTCTACCATATGTGGTGGACTTGTGAAAGAGCTAAAATGTTTTGGCAAATGATTCAACAAGAGATATCTAAGATCCTGGGATATGAATTCAATAAAGAGGCAGAGACTTTTCTGCTGGGATTACAAATGGAAAAATTTCCAAAAGAAGATAGAACATTAATATGGTACTTGCTCTCAGCTGCTAGGACATTGTATGCGCAGTTGTGGAAGCAAGAAAAAATACCAGAAAAATGGGACTGGATTATGAAAGTTATGTCATGGAGTGAAATGGACAAATTAACAAGAAAATTAAGAGACTGTGATTTAGAACTTTTTAACCAAGAGTGGAAGAAATTCAGAAGATATGTAGAGAAAGAGTGGAAAATAAAAGGACATTGGACAATTTTTGAGGATTAAGATTTTTAAGATAACAATATAACTCTTGAAGGGGGTTCTTCTTCCCTATGTTTCTTTTTTGTTTCGTTTTTTTTCTTGATAGTTAAGGGTACCTTTAATATCTGTTTTTTTAAAGAAAATAACACTGGTGGGGGTCAAGTAATTGGGGGAGGGGTGGGAGAAAGTAAGATGTGGGGTAGAATGATGGTCTTTTTCTTAATATATATTAAGCTTTTTATAAGTTGTAGTTATAGTTCTACTACCATATGTTACTAATAAAATTGTTTATTCATAACAGGAAGGTCTGCCCCTGGAACGGCCCCGCGAAGTCAAGGTGGAGTCTCGGCCACGGATTCCGGGTGAACTCCCACCGTGTGGCGGGGGCGCTGGGAGGTTCGGGGCGTGACTCCTGACATGCCTGGCACCTCCGGACCCAGTTCTCGATCTCCGCATCCATCCCCGGCCACCAGACGTAGCTCCTGGCTAAGGCCTTCATTCTGACTATGCCGGGGTGGGTCTCATGTAGAGACTCCAGAACGTGCTTTTGTAGCGGGGGCGGGACCACCACCCTGCTTCCCCATAAGAGGCACCCTTTGTGGGCTGCTAGTTCCTCCCTCCTGGTTTTATATGGTTTGAATTCTTCCCCCATGTTCCCTTCTGGCCAGCCCCTCACCACCCAGTAGAGCACCCGTGCCAGGGTCTTGTGTTTCCTAGTGGCCTTGGCGACCTCCGCGGCATGGAGGGGCTGCTCCGGGAGGCTCTCAACCAGCATGACATGGTGTGCGGGGGCAGGGTCTGGACCCACTTCGGGTAGCGGCAAGCGGCTGAGCGCGTCCGCGTGGCCCATTGTCTTGCCTGCTCGGTGGACCAGTGTGTACGTGTACGAATTTAGGAACTGGTTCCACCTCAGTACCCTCTGGGACAGTATTTGTGGGGTTTGACGGTCCGGCGCTAGCAGACCCAAGAGCGGCTTGTGGTAGGTGGCGATCGTGAACCTCCGCCCATAAAGGTAATCATTGAACTTATGTACCCCCGCTACGATGGCTAGAGCTTTTTTATCAATCTGAGCGTAATTGCGCTCTGCCGGCGTTAGCGTGCGGGAGTAATAGGCTACTGGTACCTCCCTCACGTCCGGGAGTTGGTGCCCCAGGACCGCGCCCACCCCGTATGCGTCGCAAGCCAGTATGACCGGAAGGCGCTCATCAAAGTGGTGGAGCACCGCGTTTGAGATTAATGTGTCTTTAACTGCCTGGAACGCGGCTGCTTGGCGTTCGCCCCATACCCAAGGGGCGTGTTTGTCCAACAGCCGGTGCAGTGGTTCGGCAATGGCTGCCTTGTGTGGAGGAACGTGTGATAAAAATTTAGCAACCCCAAGAAACTTTGGAGTTCCGCTTTGCAAGTGGGGGCTGGGGCCTGCACAATGGCTTGTGTCTTCTCTTCCGTCGGGTGGATTCCCGCAGCGTCTACTGCGAACCCAAGGAACTCCACCCGCGGAACTCCCAGTAAGCACTTTTCCCGCTTGACCTTGAGCCCCGCAGACTGGAACCGGCGGAGCACTTCCCTGAGGCGGTTGTTGAATTCTTCGGGGTCCGGGGCGGCGATCAAAACATCGTCGAAAAACGGTTGGACTCCGGGGATCCCTTTAAGAAGAGCGTCCATTAAGCTTTGGAAGATCCCTGGAGCCACGCTGACCCTGAACTGGAGCCTCCGCACCCTGAAAGCCCCCCTGTGTTTGACAATGGTTTGGGCCTCTGCCGTTTTTTCATCTACTGGGAGCTGCTGGTAGGCTTGTGCCAGGTCCAGCTTCCCAAAGATCTTTGACCCTGCTAGGGCTGCCAGGATGTGGCTCACTACCGGTACTGGGTACGGATTGTCTTGAAGTGCCCTGTTTATGGTGCACTTATAGTCAGCACAGATCCGCACCTCCCCGTTAGGCTTGACCGGTGTGACTATTGGCGTCTCCCACGTGGCGTAGTCTACTGGTTCCAGTACCCCTTGGGCCGTTAGCTGGTCCAGTTCCGCCTCTATCTTGGGCTTGAGGGCGAATGGAACCCTTCTGGCCTTGAGCCTGATTGGTCGGACTGTTGGGTCCAGCGGTAGGGAGATGGCTGGCCCTTTGTAGCTCCCCAGGGACCCGTCGAACACGTCAGGGAGCTCGTGGCATACCTCCCCGAACCCTCTGGAGGATAGGATTTGCCCCACCCCTTCCAGCCGTATTCCCAGGGGTTTGAACCACGCCAGTCCCAGCAGGGTGGTAAGCTGGCGCTTGACCACCAGGATGTCCAACGGCCCCTTAAAAGACCCCCGCTCGACATTCACCCGGGCCCACCCCGCGATCTGAACTGGGTTCTTCTGAGAGTCTCTTAGGACAAAGTCCACCGGTCTTGTCTGAAACCGCTCCCTGGGACACAGATTCCTCAGGGTCTCCTCCGATATAATTGAAATGGAGGAGCCTGAGTCCACCTCCATCTGGCATGGGGCTCCCTCTATCAGGACCGCCATTTTAATTTTGTTAGGGATGCTCAGGGGCAAGTTCAGTACCTGCAAGGTCATGGAGGCTGTGGAGTGGAACTCTGCCGACTCCTGGTGGGTGGCCGGCCTCCGACGGCCGGGCCTGGTCCGGCAGGCCCTCGCAATGTGGCCAGTCTTCCCGCAGCTCCGGCAGTCCCAGGTCCGGTACTGGCAGTCTCTTCTGTCGTGGGGGTCGCCGCAGCTGGCGCACTTGGTGGTGGGAAGCCTCTCCGACGCTGGGGATCGTTCGGGCACTCGGGGGCGCTGGGGTGCTTGGTTGGGTGGCCCGGCTGGGCGGCGCAGCTGGTAGGCTTCTCCCTCTTCCGGGCGGTCATGGTCCAGCTCCTTGTGGTGGATGGCGTCGGTCCGGGCCTTGGGAAAAGTCCTTGCGGTCCTCTCCAACGCCACGGCCTCGCTGAAGGCGCTCTGGAGGGTGAGCTCTTCCTTGGCGAAGAGCTTCTGCTGGAGCCTCTTGTCGCGGAGGCCCCACGTGAAGCGATCGGCCAGGGTCTCCTCTAGCTGAGGAAAGTTGCAGTTCCCTGCGATCCTGCGTAGGGCCGCCAAGTAGTCGGCAGCTGATTCCCCTGCAGCCTGGTCCCTTCTGTGGAAAAGGAACTGGCGGGCCACCCGTGAAGGCTGTGGCAAGAAATGGCCAGTGAGGAGTCTGGTGATGTCCGCGTAGGACTTCTCCGTGAAGCGGGCGGGGGCCGAGAGACCCTTGGCGATCTCGAATGTGGCCGCCCCACAGACGCTCAGGAGAACGTCCCTTTTCATGCTGTCCTCGGTGATCTTGTTGGCCCTCAGGTAGCATTCTACCCACTCCGAGTAGGACTCCCAGGCCTCGGGATTCGCGGGGTTGAATGGCTCGATGTGACCGGTGGTTCCGCTCTGTTGAGCCATGCTGATGGCGGCGGCGGTCGCGGCCTGTGGGTTGCCCTGTCTCCGCTGTAGCCGACGTGGCTAGAATCCCATCCTCGTCGCCACTGTAACGTACTGAGACAGGAGACGTTGGTAGGGCAACATGCTTTAATGGAGGCACGTTACAAGAGGGAGAACACGCGGGCCGGGTCCTGCTTATGTACAATCCCCGGTCCAGCCTTCTGGACAGGTCAGCCCAATCCTGACCTGTTAAACTTCCCACCACAGCTGATGATTGGCGGGGGTTCCCGCGCCCTGTGCTGGGCGCCTGGGACAGCCCAGTCGCCTCTGCGCATGGGCGCGTCTAGCTTGGTTGTGTGCTATTGCGTTGTTCCGATGTATCGTTATGACGATACACTACAGTGAATAAAACTTCATTGGTCTTAAAGGTGAAACTTGACTCCTGCTTTGTTCTACTGCTTCAGACCAACACAGCTGCCTACCTGGATCTAGTCAAAAGGGTGTTAGCTTTCAAGAAGATCAGGGCTATGAGACGCTGATGTCAACATATCAAAACTTATTTGAAGGTCTTGGCTGCTTATCAGGCAAACATACAATTCAAATGAATGAAGCAATTGCCCCAGTGATCCATCCCAGCTGGAGAACAGTGCCATTTGCACAACATGATAAACTCAAGGAGGAACTAGAAAGAATGGCAATATTAAAGGTTATACAGAAAATTTAGGAACCCACAGAATTGTTGAGTTCCTTGGACATTGGTTGAGAAATCTAATGGAAAGTTGTGAATATGTCTAGATCCCAGAAGCCTCAACCAGGCTATCAAACAGGGGGATTTCATTACCCCCAGAAGGGAAGATATCATAGGCTATGTTGCAAACACCCATCTTTGTAAGCAAATTAGAGGCCTTCTCTGGCTTTTGACAGTAAGGACTTACAGAGGAAGTTGATAACTCTGCACATTCAATACTTGGAAGATATGGTTTTCTATGACTTCCATTCAGTATTGCCCCAAAGTTTATGGTAATGAAACCATCCACATGATAGACAAGCACATTGAGGGAGCTGACACTTTCACGGATGATGTCATCGTCTGGGGCTCTACCAAAGAGGAACATGATCTGAGGTTTCAGAAAGTCTTAGAAACAATCTGAGCTGCACAGATGTGTGTTTGGAATATTTGAATTGACATTTCTGGATGATGGCTTCTCTTCAGAAGGAGTAAATCCCAACCAGAGGAAAGCTGAGGCTTTCCTGATGATGCTATGGCCAAAGTCCAAAAACAATGTTCAGGGGTCCCTAGGTATGATTAATTATCAAGGTAAATTTATACCAAACCTGTTGTCCAAAACAGCTCCCCTTCAGGTGCTTCTTGAAAATAAATATAAACGATGCTGGGAACTATAACAAGAGGAAGCCTGAACTATCCTAAAATGGGGACTGATTACAGCCCTTGTGTTTAAGTTCTGTGACCCAGGCTGGCCGTTCAAGATTTCATCCGATGTCCCACAGTCTGGGCTTGGTGCAGGGATTCTGCAGACCCATCAGGATCACAGGCAACCAGTGGCTTGACAAAGGCAGAAGTTTGGTATGTCCTAACTGAAAAAGAGCTCTTGTTTGCTTGTCAGAGTTTCCATCCATTTCTTACAGCATCCATATGTTGTGCCGCCATGATATTAAGACAATAGTTGAGAGCTCCTTTTATAAAATTTAGGTCACAGGTGGAAATTAATAGTTCCAAAATGGTGACTGTTCACAACAAAATCAAGCAAGAGTCCAGTAGCATCTTAAAGACTCATAGTTATTCCAGCATGAGCTTTTGTATGCCTGAGTTCACTTCACCACATAACAAGAACATGCATATACCAACACTTATACTCTTTCCTCTAGCAGGGAGTAAGGATAGATAAAACACCCCCAGGTACTTCTATGAAGCCTAGATTACAGGATCATTTGAGATATTCTGTGAGCTCACACATTCCATTTAAGGGAATGGGATGGGCTCACACATCCCAATGAGAAGCTAATTAAAACACCTTGCTCAGTATGATAGTTCATGGGGCCCTGGATTTCCCCCAGGACCTCAGTATTAATCATTGTATGCCTATCATTATGGGGTGTGGTACTGAAGTTTCAAGGTCATTCTAATTTTCCATTTTGTGTGCTTTACTTTAAAAAAAAATAACATTTTTATTAACTTTTAAAAAACATATAATGCCATAACTACATCTACTATATATCACAATACAAATGATCAGTGGGCTTTGCCACTTGATTCTATTGTAACATAACTAATTGGCTGTTGCAGTATATATATGGTACTATGGCTCCAACATTTGTTTGGCAATCATTCTTTATGCAGTATTTGCATGTTTACATCACCATAACTGTCACCACCATTCTTTCAGTTAATGTCAAATCCAGTGGCATGTATTTATTTATTAATTTATTAATTTAATTTATATCCCGCCCTACCCACCAAAGGCAGGCTCAGTGTGGCTCACAAACCAAAGGTCGACACAAACACATTAGTGTGACCTATACAATAAACAACAATAAAAACATAAAACATAAAAACAATTTAACACAATCGCATGTGCTACTATCATAATTTCAGGCAGCAATTTAAATTCTGGTGGTTTGCTGTACTCAGAGGTCACAGGATTGCCATAGCACAGTGAAGTAGGCCATTGGTGGTGTTCTTATGGGCCAGTCCCATTGTTGCAGATGTTACCATTCATGTAAATGCCTAGTGGAAGAGTGCCATTTTGCAGGCCCTGCGAAATTATAAGAGCTCTCGCAGGGCCCTAACCTCCTCCGGCAACTCATTCCACCAGCTAGGGGCAGCAATGAAAAGGCCCTGGCTCTCGTTGTTTTGAACTTCGCTTCTCTAATGCTGGGAACTGTCAACAGGTTTTGAGACCCGGACCAAAGTGCTCGCTGAGGCATGTGCAGGGAAAGGCAGTCTCTAATGTATGCAGGACCCTGGCCATATAGGGCTCCGTATCCATATGTATCCAACCACACAATTCTGAAGATCTAAGTGCTATATGTTTTCATAAGAGAAGATGGAGATTTCTGTTGTTCCCTCCCCACTGCAACTCAGTGGATTCTCAGGAATAGCTTTCAAAGCAAAGCTATGATCTCCAGTAGAGTTAGTGGAACTCACTGTCCCCTCTTAAGGATAATTAAGTGCCCTTTAAGTTAGCAATGAAGAGCCCCATGGCGCAGAGTGTTAAAGCTGCAGTACTGCAGTCCTAAGCTCTGCTCACGACCTGAGTTCGATCCCCAGTGGAAGCTGGGTTTTCAGGTAGCCGACTCGAGACTGACTCAGCCTTCCATTCTTCTGAGGTCATTAAAATGAGTACCCAGCTTACTGGGGGGAAAGCGTAGATGACTGGGGAAGGCAATGGCAAACCACCCTGTAAAAAGTCTACCATGAAAACGTGAAAGCAATGTCACCCCCGAGTTGGAAATGACTGGTGCTTGAACAGGGGACCTTTCCTTTCCATGTTAGCAATACGCGTGGTTGGATACAGGCTATTTTATAGTGAGACCTGTCAGTTTCTGCAATAGTTTAATAGCTCATCCCATGGATTTTTATGTTAGTAGCCCTTAACCTTCTTTGTAGAAAGATTATCTGATTCACAGGCTCCATTTTCAAGTAATTTGTCAGTGACAAATATTTAGTTTGCAATTTATTCAAAGCTTTCCCCTTTTGCATTTCACATCTTAGCCTAGGCCGAAGTTGACTGTGAGGTTCAAACAACAGAAATGCATGTTCCAAAACCCTGTCGCTCAATGGAAGTCTCAACACTACCACAAGCAATACTCTTCTGGAGCTTGCCCACAAATTTATTTATTTCCTTTGTACCCCACCTTTCTCCCCAATGGGGACCCAAAGCCGCTTACATTTTCCCCTTCTCCATTTCATCCTCCCGTCAACTCTATGAGATAAGTTAGCCTGCTAGAGTGTGACTGGCCCAGAGTAATCATCAGTATGAAAAAGTTGTGGCTTGAAACTGTAGTTCTCTTTGGACTTAACCTCAGCAAAAATGAGACATTTAAATGCAGGGACAAAAGAGCTTTGAGAATAGATCCGAAATTGTATCAGAACAGATCGATTGGGAAGAGCACAACAGGGAATTTTTAGAACACAACATCATCCATTGAAAAAGACATACATAAACTTTGCATATTCTAATACATCATGCCAACTGTTCCTAGATTTCTCTGGATGTAGCTGAACTTCATTCTATTTCTCTGTCTATACATTCACAGTCACAGTATAACACATAAGAACATAAGAGTCCTGATGGATTAGACCAGTGGTCCATCTAATCCAGCATCCTGTCTCACAAACTGGCCAGGGGAAAGAGGCCACAGTCATCCCCTGATGTTGCCTCCTGATTCTGGGATCCAGAGGCTTAGTGTCTCTGAATATGGAGGTTCCCCCCAGTCACCATGGCTAGTAGCCACTGATAGACTTATCCTCCATGAATCTATCAAATTCCCTTTTAAAGCTGCTTATTCCTGTGACCATCGCTACATCCCCTACATCACCACTACATTTTAATCGTTCTCTGTGTAAAGTATTATTGATGTGTTATGTGGGCCACTGCCATTCTAAGCAGGTCTACTCAGATCCTTTCTCTGTTCAATGGGGCAGCGTTTTTAGGATTGCACTGTGTACCTATATGTGAACAGACCTTTGTGTAGATAGATAAATATTACAAGAATGAAAAAACTACAATTCCATACAGAGAAATCCAGAAAGAAATGGTCTGCAGCAGAGAGACAGCTACAGAGAGAGAGTGTGTACATAAACACACAGACATCACGCCATGATTTGTGTATCTAAAGGAGTATGTCATACTGTTGCAATTTCATACATGCTCCAATTTACATTTTACCACTAGAATGACAGGTTGATTTCTGAAATCAGAAGTAGGTCTTCATTCCTACACATCTTTGCCCATCTACCTGCTACACTTGAACTTAGCCAAAAGGCCAAGAAACTCCATTCATGCCAACTTCAAAAATCAATAATAGATGGGTCTAAAAAACAAATCACACATTATTTTCATCGCAATAATAGTGCTGCGCAATCTTCTCCTTTGCTACAATGGAGCTCACTGATGTTACTAAAGGATAGAGACCTCAGTTATGATCTTCTTTTCTGTTGTCTGAACAAATTACTAAATGGTTTATTAAACCAATTAAATTTGACTCTGCTCTAAATAATTTATTGCCAAGCACAATATCCTATTAGCAGTCCTAATAGCAAAAAAAAATGTTATATTTGAAAGCTTACGGTAATGGCCAAGAAGACTGATAATTAATTATCATTGATCACTCTCCTTCTCAAGCATGCTGCTTCCTACCCACTTTTTTTCTTTTTTCCCATCCGAGAGGGAAAGCAAATTACACTGACAGTACAATACAGATGAAATGAACAATTAAAGCTCCTTTTGGAAAAGTGGTTTCATCAAGCTACTGTGTGCACACTAATTACCCCCTAAAGTTATCTAAATAAGATCTCTTCACCCCAAGAATTACAGTATATTTGAGTGCAGGATACAAGGTGCTACCTCTTTTTGCTACTCATAGTTTGAGGTTCCTAAAAACTCATTGCTCAAGTGATTATGATGGCAGAGTCTACAGCAGAAGTGCTGAGAGTCTATAGTAGTTTGAATTTATCTGCAGTCTACCACATTAAATATTGGGAAAGCTTCCTAAGCCTGTGTGAGTGCTGTCTTAAGTATAACTTTTGTGCACAGTAGCTGAGACTCCACACAGGTTCAGCTAGACCAATGCCAGTATGGGGAGATAAGAAATCAACGTAACTGTGCAGAGAATCCTGCCTAACATGCTGCCATTAACCTACATGCAGTGTGGGTATATAATGGCTGCAAAAAATCTAGTCCTGTGTGGGGTGGCATCAACGCACAAGTAGCTGTGCAAACTGAGCTAGTTAATAATCTTGCTGCATCAGTCAATGTTTTCAAACTGTCTTCAAAGAAAGACAGCTTCATGTAGAGCACATTACAGAAATCTAATCTGGATGTGATTGGCTAGATAACTTTGATGATATCCCGGCTGTTGAAGATGGTTCACAGCTAGCAAACCACATGAAACTGGTTAAAAGTGCTCCACATATACAGGAAATCTGGGCCTCCATTGGAAGAAGCAGAATTTATTCCCTCAAGCTGCACACCTCAAGCTGAAGGAGCAAGTTTTGTTTTTTAGGTCTTGTTTTTTAGAGAACTGGAAACTGCAAGGGAAATTGGAGGGAGCTGCGAGTCAAAATGTGCCTGCACAGCAACTGGTGGGAAATCGATCGCTTGAGCCAAAGAAAGCAGATGACTAGGGGTGGAACAACTGGTAGTGAGGAATCATTCTCTTTCTGTAAGTAAGCTGAAGCCAAGTTTTGTATGAAGCAAGTTAGACTGTTCTCCTTTGCCAATGTTGTTGTTTTTCACCTGAAATCATAACAAAATGGATGCTGTACAACATCTTCTCATGTCCCAACTTGCTGGTGCTAAGCAATCCTGGGTCTGGAGGTGAGACTTCCTAGAAGCCCCATCTACACTGCCTTGAGTTCCAGGATGGAAGAAAGGTGGGATATAAGTTATTTAAACAAACAAACATACATGCCTCTACTTAGGTAGTTGACATGCTGGGAGTTCTGTCAGTCAGTAGCACTCAGTGACTGCTAGCTGTGGCTAAGTGCCTATTTGCTCCACAGATAAGTTGCTTAAACAGCAACTAGATATTATTCATTGTACAAGATCAGACATGTCAGCTGAGCAGAAATAAAGAATAATCCATTTTCCAGCCAAGCTACAGAATAGCAAGCCCATGTTTTTATTTGCATTTGTATTCCGTGCTGGCAACAGCAAAGTTGTGGATGGACCACTGCCTGCACCTGTTGTGATGTGATGCTTATAAAATACCAGCTTCCTTTCCCTGCTGCTGTTCACAGTGGAGTGATGGAGCTGCTGCAATGACAGAAGTTTTTTTTTTAAAGGCCACTGCAAAAATGGACACCATGACGATGGTTTTTAAAAGGGCTTCACCAGCCATCAAGCCTGCCTGACAAAATTGCCAGCATAAATATAGATCTTGGAACATCCATCTGATAGGCGACACTAAGATGTATTTGATGAAGTATGAATGGGAAATGTTAATCCATTTTCCATGCAAATTAATACAGACTGCTTTTCCACTTCAATATTAGTACTAATTAGAGTCTGTCATTAGCAGTACTCTCTTAATCATCTAAAAATAACACTGATGGCTATTAGGAATAAAAGGTGTGATACCAAGATTGATTGTCCATGAGAGGTTTGTATGTTTTTGTGGAACATCAAGGAAATGTCTCCTGAGCCCAGAAAATTATCCTGACTTCCTGAACAAGGCCAGCTGAAAGGAATGGGATCTGCCATTCCCATTCTTTCATTATGGTGAGGCTTCAGGAGGAGAACTTGCCAGCCCATGGTTACCCAGCATGACTTTTTCTTTCAGGTATAGTCTGCCTTTCTCATTAGGACATGAGGCAGATCAAAAGTATGATTTTAAAAACTTTTAACTAAGCAGAATACAAAATAGGATCACAATCAGGCATTCAATGAACAGATTGTCAAGGAGAGTGACAGGTCAGGTCAGGTCAAGAATAAAATACACAAAAACTGGGTAGTGAATCTTCACTTCCCAGGGTAATAAGCCATCATCAGCCCTTCCAACTAATCCTCAGCTGAAAGTCCAAGAGATCAAGTCCAGCTTTCCAGGTGTCAACCAAGAAGTCAGACCTGCAAGACAGGACACTAACAAGTTGAGTTATAAAAACAATTATTTGGTAGCTATAGCCAAAACAGACCAGAGCTCTGGGCTTAAAATGAAGCCCCAAAACCCAAATAACACCACAAAAGTATAATTAATAAGGTTTTTTAAAAGAACTGTGAAAAAGGTTACAAATATAAGAGCAAATACCAGAAGGAAAATAACTAAAAACTTATTTCAGGCTTCAGACCTCTGACATACATGCAGGGCCAACTTGCCCACTAGGGCACTGGGAGGAAGGGGCTCCAAATTGGAGCCCCAATGACAACCACCTAGTTTACCCACCACCACCCTCCGCCGCCCCCTGCCTTCGCTCCCTCCCCAGTGCTACGATGCAGCTGTGCTCCGTTGCCCCCCCTCCTCAGAGGCATGCTAAGCCACACTGCGCCAAGGCTGAACCCTACCAGCTTCGATGCAGCCGAAGCATCTAATGCTTTGAAGCCCATGCGGGAGAAGGCTTCACTCCCCCTCACTTCCGGTTTCAGGAAGGAGGGGGGAGAAGCCTTCTCCCGTGCGGGCTTCAAAGCGTTAGATGGCGTGCCAGCTGCATCGAAGCTAGTAGGGTCCAGCCTCACTGCAGCGCAGCTCGGCGCACCTCTGAGGAGGAGGGGTGATAGAGCGCAGTTGCATTGCAGCACTGGGAGGGAGGGAAGGTGGGTGGCAGCAGCAGGGAGGCCATGGCAAGGGGAGCTGAGCCTCATGCATGGGGGGCAGCGGAGTGTGGCGTCGTGTTGCGGTGCTGCAAGGGCTAGGGGACAGTGGCTGGGGGGGGTGGCAGTCAGGAAACCTGCCTAAGGCGCTATGTGCCATCGGGTCAGCACTGTGTACATGTTATTTGCTTGCAGAGTGATGCTGTCAGAAAGCTTTGATCAGATGAGTGAAGTTATCACAACAGAACATAGCAGGAGAAGCAATCCTACAGGTTTGTAGGTACAGTGCCATTAAGGGCTGTGTGGTGATAGCTAGCACCCTGAATTGAATCCAGGAACTGATCAACAAGTATCTACAGAGAGGGAATGATACGCAGGTTCTGCTAGGAACCTGATAATAGTAAGACCATGGCATTCTGTACCAGTTATAGTTTCTGAGCCGTCTTTAAGAGCTCGCCTATGTATAGTGCATTACAGTAGCCTAAAGTGTTGAAGACCAAGTTTCAAAATCCCAGTTTGCCATGAAAATCATTGGGTAACCTTGGGCATATCACTCTCAGTCTATCTTTTCTCAAATTATGGTGAGAATAAAAGGGAAGAAAGGAGAGAGCCATGTACACTCCCCTGAATTCCTTGGAAGAAAGGTGACATTAAAAATGTACTAAATAAATAAATGAAATGGCACTGTTATACCACCAGCTATGTAAGTGCTATACTTCAGGAGAAGGGGAATGATTGAGCTTAGTCATGAACAGTATCCTTATAGAGGATTTGGAGTTTCTAGGTGATGTGATTAAAGTAAGAGAAGGTAGATACAGTGACTTTAATCTGTTCTAAACCAAGGTGAGGTTATAAAATTCACATTTATTTAAGGTGCTGGTCAGTATATTTCTCTAGAAGTCAGGGAACATTATTTGGACACCCTGAGAATACACTCCACAGATGTTGCTATTTATAAGAATCTGATGTGTACAAAAAGTGTGGTTTCCCAGTTGAAAAAGTAATTTTCTGTGTAGAAAAAAATCCTTGATGCTTCCTGCAAACCTGAAAAATGATTCCCTTTTCTGGCAAGGATTTACAAGGATGAAAGGGTGATCAGTCTATGAAATGACGTGGTCACCATGGCTAGTTACAGATTCCTCATGGATTGCTTGAAGGGCCTCAGATATAGACCACTATTGGCTATTAATGGGAGAGATCATAGAGTTGTATTAAAACCTGGCTGACAGGTAGTAGGATTCTATGAACCTAAGAATACTATAAAAATATCAAAATACAAAAGCTCATTGTTTGAGTTTGGTAAGCTTTCAGCACCTGAAGTGTAGGGACAGATAATGAACAGTAATCTTTATCAAAGGTCCTAGCAGGTTTTCTTTACATCAACAAGATGTGAGAACTGCAGGAGGCAAGTTACATTGCTTCTTGTTGTTGTTGTTGTTGTTACACAAGGCAACATCTATGTTTCATTATGGAAATATCTGGGCATCCGACAACTATAAAACCAAAGCACTAGAACAGTGGTCCCCAACCTTTTTGGCACCAGGGACCGGCAGGGTAGGGGAAACGCAGGGTAGGGGGACTGAATTTGGCCTCCCCCCCCCTGCACTGCGCAGCCTCGCCGCCCCACTCCCTCCTCCTCCCCCTGTGCCACCTCCTCCTCCCTCCATGTTTATTATGTTAAGCCAGGGGAAGCGTCTTCCCGGTTCTTTAAAAGCTCACCTCCCCCCCCCCCCCGCAGCAGCAGTGGTGAGCGATCTGCTAAACAATCTGCTAAACAAGCGATCTGCTAAACAAGCTGCGCTTGTGCCTCTGGAGGCTAAGGCAGTGCAACTTGTTCTGTGGTCACTCGCTGCTGCAGCCGGTTTCCAGCCGGTTTCCCCCACGAATCAACTGCTGCTATGGGGGAGGGAGGAAGGTGAGCCTTTAAAGAGCCGGGAAGGCGCTTTCCCCAGCTTAACCTAATAAACACAGAGGGGGGAGGAGGTGACATGGGAGGAGGCGGCACGGGGGGCAGGACACTGTGGGGCACCATGGGGGGGGCAGCTCGGCTGGCGGTCCAGTTGTTGATGGGCCATGGACCGGTACCAGTCTGGGGCCCAGTAGTTGGGGACCGCTGCACTAGAAGGATGCAAAGCATAAAAAGTTCTTTGGTAGGAGGTACTGTGCATCTATTTATTTATTTCATTTATATTTCACCTTTCCCCCCATGGTAACTAAAGCACCTTACTTCATTCTCCTTTCCTCCATTTTATCCTCATGGTACCTAATGAATGTGCTGTTGCATTTGTTACAATAAAAAACTTTATCTTGTCCACAAAAAGTGGACCAGTTTAGCACTGGAGACTGAATTCAGAAAACAAAGCCACTTTACATCTTAACAAACTATCAGATAATAAAAGCCCTACCGTGGCTCATACTGTCTCTGGCATTCCATTGGCTTATTCTGCTCTCCCCCACCCACCACCAGACCTGTCAGGTGAGAATCCCACCAGACAGCCACTGACCTCTGAGGAAGACAGTTTTCTGCTGACAGGTTATCCTTGGGCTTACTGATAGGACAGAATAGAACATTTCTCTTGTGTCAGTTGAAGAGAAGTAACATGTCTCTCCTCAGGGTCCATTGTAGGAAGTCCGGGACAGTTCCCCACCACCACATACAATGTTGCTGCGAAGCAAACAGTGAAGCAAACAGTAAACTGAGAGACATGTTCATGAGATATAGTAGCAGTTACTTCTCTTCAACTGACACAAGAGAAATGTTCTATTCTGTCCTATGGGTGCATGCGACACAATGGACTCCATTCTATCCTATCAGCCTATAGAACAGAATGGATTCTATTCCTTCCTTTAAATTGATCAATTTAATATTATACTAGTTAATTGGAAGGGAAATTGAGTGGACTACTAAATTAATTATTTATGATAATTGGTTAACTAGCAGCAAGTATTGGAAGAACAGATAGGGGAGGGTAGAGTGAAAGCCAGGTGAGGATAATTGGGAACAACTGTGAGGAGTATACTACGAGTCCACTCCAAGTGAGTGCAGATGTTGGCCCAGGGGATTCCAGTGCTCCTGGGGAGGGGAAGATATGATGGTGGGAATAGACAATTATATAAGGGAAGGAGACAGAGACAAATCAGTGCTCGGCCACCTTCCAGTCTATTGCCCATCCCAACGGTGGCAGGTAGTGGGCCTAAGAGGAAATGCTCGTCCCCGTCACTGGTGTTATGCAACGCCAGGTCCATCAATAATAAGACCTCGACCCTTAAGGAGTTCCTGCTTAGGCAGGACGTGGACCTGGCTTGCGTGACCGAGACCTGGGTGCGGGATGGAGAGACAGTAGCTCTCTCCCAGATGACCCCCCCAGGTTACTCGGTCTTTCACCAGTCACGGAGTAACGGGCGGGGGGGAGGGGTGGCATTACTCATACAGGAGGCTTACTCCTTTAGGGCTCTCCCGGCCCCAAAGATCGATGGCATCGAGTGTGTCGGTCTGTGGTGGGATGTTGGAGGGGGGTTGGCGATCTGGCTGGTGTACCGTCCGCCTAACGCACCAGCCAGCGCCTTACCATCACTATTGGAGGCAGTGGCAGGCTGGGCATTGGAGAGCCCAGGACTTATGGTCCTGGGTGACTTCAATGTCCATGTCGACGACACGGCCTCCACTCAGGCGATGGACCTAGTGTCTTCCATGGCGACACTAGGACTCTCTCAATTTGTTACAACACCCACGCATCAGGCCGGACACACACTAGACTTGATCTTTGCGTCTGGGATTTTGGTGAACGATATCGCAGATGAAGCGGTCCCATGGTCGGATCACCTAGCCCTTAAGGCCCGTATGGAGATGCCACCCCAACCCTGTATGGGCGGAGAGCCTATTTTGGCTCGCCCTCGGGGCCTGATGGACCCGGAACGGTTCCAAACGGCCCTGAGGGACCCTTGGCCCACTGGCGATTCCCTCAATGACCTGGTGGAAGTCTGGCAAGATCAGCTATCCAGGGCCATCGACGAAATCGCACCCCGGCGCCCTCTGCGCCCTCGTATGAAGCTGGCTCCATGGTATACCTTGGAGTTACGCCAGCTGAAGCAAGGGCTCAGACGACTAGAGAGGCGGTGGAGGCATACTCGGGACGAAGTGACGAGAACATCCTATAGAACGTTTATGAAGTCATATGAGATGGCAGTCAAGACTGCAAAGAAACAATACTTTGCAGCCAAGATTGCATCTGCAAATTCGCGCCCAGCACAATTATTTAGGGTAATTGGAGATCTTATAACACTGCCACAAGGCAAACCAAACGTTAGAGAATTGGAGATAGGCTGTGAGGCATTTGCGAAATATTTTGCAGATAAAATCTCATCACTCCGCCAAGACCTGCCTATCACATTAGATACAGTAAGTCAGACTGAGGCTCCGCGCCTGTCTTCGGATCTACTGCTGGACCACTTCGACCCACTCAGCCTGGAAGAAGTTGATGGAATTCTCTCCGCTGCTCGCCCAACAACATGCGATCTGGACCCTTGCCCCTCCTGGCTGATTAAATCTTGCCAGAGGGAGCTTAGATGTCCTTTACGGGACATCATAAATAGATCCCTCCTAGAGGGGCATTTTCCAACGCCTCTGAAAGAGGCCTTGGTCCGCCCCCTCTTGAAAAAATCAACAGCAGACCCGGCCGAATTGGCGAACTATCGACCGGTGTCTAATTTACCATTTTTAGGTAAAATCATCGAGAGGGCAGTGGCGTTGCAGCTACAGAGATTTCTAGATGACGCTTCTGTCCTAGACCCGTGCCAGTCTGGCTTCCGACCGGGCCACGGGACGGAGACGGTCTTGGTCGCCTTAGCAGATGACCTCCAACGGCAACTGGATCGAGGCGGTGTAGCAGTGCTGATGTTATTAGATCTGTCGGCTGCATTTGATACGGTCGACCATCGGCTACTGATCCACCGCCTCGCCGACATTGGGGTTAAGGGGTCTGCTTTACAATGGCTCTCCTCTTTCCTCACGGGTCGGGGACAAAGGGTGGCGATCGGGGGTGAACGATCCCAGAGGCGCACACTAGATTGTGGGGTGCCTCAGGGAGCAGTCCTCTCCCCGATGTTATTTAACATCTATATGCGCCCCCTTGCCCAGATTGCCAGGAGGTTTGGGCTGGGCTGCCACCAATATGCAGATGACACCCAGCTCTATCTGCTGATGGACGGCCGGCCCGCCTCCCCCCTGGAAGGCCTGGATCGGGCGTTACAGGCTATCGCAACGTTGCTTAGACTGAGTGGGCTGAAGCTGAATCCGGCAAAGACAGAGGTTCTCTGTGTGGGTCGCGGCGCTCCAGGGGGTGAAATATCCCTCCCGACCTTCGATGGTGTGCAGCTAAAGGCGGCGCAGCAGGTGAAGAGTCTGGGTGTTTTACTGGAGCCTTCATTATCAATGGAGGCCCAGATAACAGCCACTGCCAAGTCAGCATTTTTCCATCTGAGGCGGGCAAAGCAGTTGGCCCCTTTCCTGGAGCGTCGGGACCTAGCAACGGTGATCCATGCGACGGTCACCTCACGATTGGACTACTGTAACGCCCTCTACATGGGGCTGCCTCTGTGCCGGACCCGGAAGTTACAGCTAGTGCAGAACGCGGCGGCCAGGCTGTTGCTTGGTCTCCCAAGATGGGAACATGTACGGCCGGGGCTACGCGAACTGCACTGGTTACCGATTGTATACCGGGTCCAGTACAAAGTGCTGGTTATCACCTTTAAAGCCCTATATGGCCGAGGACCAGCCTACCTGAAGGACCGTCTCTCCCCGTATGAACCCCAGAGAGCACTGAGGTCAGTAGGAAAGAACAGACTGACTACCCCTGGGCCAAGACAAATCAAACTACAGAACACTCGCTCTCGGGCCTTTTCGGCCGCAGCCCCATATCTCTGGAACCAACTTCCAGAGGAGGTGCGGGCCCTGCGGAACCTTGATCAGTTCCGCAGGGCCTGCAAGACCACCCTTTTTAAATTAGCTTATGAATAACTGAATTATACTCATAACGAAGAAAATCCGCCATCAGCATCAACTAGAAGAGCGTCAAGGATAGCGTTATAATATGTTTTAGTTAATTGTTTTAATCAGGTTTTTAAGGTCAATTAATGTTTAATGTTTCTAATGTAGCTGTTTTATTGTTGGTGCACCATTGGTCACCGTATTGTTAGCCGCCCTGAGCCTGCTTCGGCAGGGGAGGGCGGGGTACAAATAAAAATTTATTATTATTATTATTATTATTATTATTATTATTATTATTATTATTATTATTATTATTATTCCTTTCATTTTCCTTTGTTTGACTCCTTTCTCCCCAACTTTTCCATAAATCTCCCTGCCTTCCTTCCTCTCATTCTGTCTCTCTGTCTTTTTCTTTCATTCTATCTTCCTTCTTCTCATTTTTCTTTCTCTCACTCCTTTCTCCCCTTCTTTTTTTACCTTTCCCTTCTATTCTTTCTCTCATTTTTTCTCTGTAACTGTCTTTCTGTCTTTTTATTTCATTCTGTCTGTCTACCTTCCTTCCTTTCATTTTTCTTTTTTGTACTCCCCCCATCTTTTTCCTATTGTTCTTTCTCTCATTCTTTCTCTGTCTCTCTTTCTTTTTCTTTCATCCTATTTGTTTATCTTCCTTCCTTCTTGCCACCTACACATTCATCACCCCCCCCAATATTTTTCTAGAGCCCATTATATTTCTTCCTAAAATTGGCTTTACTGCTAATTATATACATAAAACAAAACTATTATATAAGGAAAATCTACATATAACCTCAAACTCCTATGAAACACCTACACGAAACAATACTTCAAATGCAGCCAAAGCATTTTTGCATTTCTTTGCCATGGTAGGGTTCCTAGAGGAGATAGAGATCAGGGAAGCCCTTCCAGGCAGCCCTCATGTACTTGTTGTGTCATACCCTCAACATCCATCAGATTTTTACATCAATATATCACCTGCAGACCAATAACCTGCTCTAACAATTTAATCAGATATTAAAAGTGGCTCTTCAGGAACTACCCCATGACTGTCCAACATAGTGGGACCTCTTCTTGGGATCTCACAGGCTTCAACAAGGTTCAGCCCCGTCAAGCTTCTCTGCAGATCCCAACCTCGGGGCATACTTGATCTTGTCAAAGGATTGTGAGGGTACCTTTCCCTTTAACTTTTTTTTAAAAAAATGATCCACCAGCCAGCTGGCAGGTAACACCACAATGCAAACTCCATGTTGAGATTCTTTGAGTTGCCATCCATGTCCACCATGTTGTTGCCAAGGGGTAGAATATCTAGGGGTGATGACCCCACACTCACCTGCTGCAGAGGGACATGCAGCCCTGCCCAGGCACCACTGAGGCAGGCAGCGCAATCAGGGTCTGCAGGGAAAGAACAAGGGTGAGGCTGCACCTAGAAATGCAGTCTCAAGACCAGGAGACCTGGGGCAGGCCTTAGAGGGAAGGCAGGGGTCAGGCAGCAGACTGCACCCAGGAGTAGACAAGAAGAGGAAACTGGCAGTAGCTTGAGTCTCCTGGGGAGCACAACAGCCTCTTAAATCCTTAGAAGAGGGTGGGACAGAAGGAGAAAAGGCCCAACTAGGGGATCCACTGACCCAGATTTACTTTATTCACTATAGGTCCACCCCTGGAAAGAGCACTGAGGATCCTGGGGCCAGCCCCCCCCCCACCAGGTAGTCCTTTATTAGGCCAGCCAAGGGAGAAAGAGCAGACTGTTCATGTAAGGCATGGGAAAGAAGCTTAGGGAGGGAGAGAGGGAAGAGAGAGCACCCAGGGTGTGCTAGAACCCCTATCCACTCCCATCATGAGGCTCAGCTAAAGACAGACCAAGGAAAAGGAGACACTGGAGGACACCATGAGAAGGATGAAGCAACCAGGGCTAGATCAGTGTCAGTATCTTTAAAAAAAAATCCCTTTAAAAAATCAGAATTAGAATGGCACCTCTTTTTTGAGCCCCCAGAAAAGCTTCCCTCTGAACTTCCTCTTAACCACCCAGATGCAACCAGATACCACATGAAAATACACCCATGAATGGCCTGGCACTATGGTCTCCTGAGGGCAACCACAGAGTTCCTGAAAAGTCATTCCTCTGCAGCAGTAGCTTTCAAATATTTTGGGCTCCATAAACACATACCCTCTGCCCCCTACTCCACCCTACACTATAAAAAGCATTATTCAGAACAGCAGTTTGCGCAACCTACTAAAAAAGATAATAACACTAAAATTCAAAACAGTAACAATTAATAGCATACTTATTCAAAATGTAATTAATTAACATTTTAAACTGAAAATATTTTACCAAGAGTTAGAGCTATTGCTTTGGGAAAAGTTAAACCTCCTGGAATACTGAAAAGAAAAAAATAATGCCTTGAACTTAAAGACATAAAGATGATGATTTTAATGTATTGCCTCCTTTTTATACTTTTATTTTTTCTTTAATTTTACTGCAGTTCTGAATAAAGACAATGCATTATATTTTCCTTATAAAAGTTTGTCTATTTTTTATTTTTGCTAAAAATATACACCCAAAATTTCCCTAATATTTATATTTATTCATTTTAATTTTTCCTCTTATTACCAGAATTTTTATTATTAATAACCTAAATCTTCCTTCAATTATCCACATTTTCCCTTCTGTCCATTAAATGTTTCCTTTAAGAAGCCCTCCCCTTTTGAAAACAGTTAAATCCTTATATAACCTAGAAATGTAAATACTGGGCAGGCTGTGACAAAAATAACATATCATTAAAAGTTCACTTCATTTATTTATTATTTATTTATTTATTACTTTTCATTTATATCCCGCCCTCTCCGCAAGCGGACTCAGGGCGGCTTACAACATTATAAAACAATTAATCCGATAAAACATATAAAACCATAATTTACATATCAACTTTAAAACCATTCTATAGCGCTATTTCAATCCAGTATAGGCGGTATTGACTTCTTAACTATGATCAGACCCACCGGTGTCTGGTGGCAGCCCTTTTTCAGTTAGACCACAAAAGCCTGTTTAAACAATTCGGTCTTACAGGCCCTGTGGAACGCAGATAAAACCCGCAGGGCCCTTATAGCTTCTGGGAGGGTGTTCCAAAGTTCTGGCGCTGCCACCGAAAAAGCCCTGGATCTCGTTACACATAGCCTGGCTTCTTTTGGGCCAGGGGCAGACAACAGATTTTTTGTCCCTTATTGCAGTGCTCTCTGGGGGATATATGGGAAAAGGCGGTCCCGTAGATAGGCAGGTCCCTGACCATAGAGGGCTTTAAAGGTTAATACCAACACCTTGAAGCGAACTCGGAATACAACAGGCAACCAGTGCAGCTCTCTCAGCATTGGCTGAATGTGCTCCCGTCGCGGCAGCCCCATTAGCAGCCGTGCCGCAGCGTTCTGCACTAGCTGTAGTCTCCGGGTTAGTGTCAAGGGTAGCCCCATGTAGAGAGCATTACAGTGATCTATTCTTGAGGTGACCGTAGCATGGATTACCATCGCTAAGTCGTTGCGCTCCAGGTAAGGGGCCAGCTGCCGCGCTTGCCGAAGATGAAAAAAGGCAGATCTAACAGGGGCTGCCACCTGAGCCTCCATTGTAAGGGAGGACTCAAGGAGCACGCCTAAGCTCTTGACCTTAGGGACCAATATCAATGGTACCCCGTCAAGGGCCGGCAGCTGGATCTCTCTCCCCGGACCGCCCCGACCCAGGTAGAGAATCTCCGTCT
Organism: Heteronotia binoei; assembly: GCF_032191835.1. NCBI lineage: Eukaryota > Metazoa > Chordata > Lepidosauria > Squamata > Gekkonidae > Heteronotia > Heteronotia binoei. The sequence goes on from NC_083223.1 coordinate 76,649,158, forward strand.
TCGTCGGATTCAATTTCAGCCGACTCAGTCTGAGCCAAGAGGCCACGGCTTGTAACACCAGGTCTAGATTTTCCAGGGTACAGTCAGACTGGCCACCCATCAATAGATAGAGCTGGGTGTCATCCGCATATTGATGGCAACCCAGTCCGTACCTCCTGACAATCTGGGCAAGGGGGTGCATATAGATATTAAATAGCATCGGAGATAGGACCGCTCCCTGCGGCACCCCACAGCTAAGAGAGTGCCTCTGGGATGCTTCCTCCCCTATCACCACCCTTTGTCCAATCCCTGAATCCCCACATCGGCAAGGCGGCTAGTCAGTAGCTGATGGTCAACCGTGTCAAAAGCGGCTGACAGATCTAATAACAACAGCACTGCGGAACCGCCATGGTCCAGATGTCGCATAAGGTCATCTATGAGGGCGACCAGAACTGTCTCCGTCCCGTGACCTGGCCGGAAGCCGGACTGGAATGGATCCAGTGTGGAAGTGTCCTCCAGGAATTCCTGCAGCTGAATCGCTACCGCCCGCTCTATGACCTTGCCCAGAAAGGGAAGGTTTGACACCGGCCGACAGGTGTCAACAGGTTCAATAGCTGAGAGCACAGGAAAATAAATACCATATCAGTACAATTATGTTAAGAGTTTAACAGAAAAGGCTTTTTTTTGGAGGGGGGGGGTGACAGAGAAACAAAAACACACATGGTCTGACTAGACCTCTGGTGGTGTATTTGCTGAAAAAAATCCAACAGTTTCCACCAGATTTCAGCACTACACAAAGACAAAACCTTGCAGTGCCATTTGCCAGCATGGTGCCATAGCCTGGTCAATTGTATATAAGTGAAAAATGCAGTCAAAGGTGCCTACCTCCAGAGCCCCGCTGCTGCCTTCTTCCCTCTTAGTACCCCCTAGGTATCTCCCCCTGAGGCAGTACTGCCCTACCGTCTCCTCTCCTCTTGAACAGCCTTGGTTTCAGATCAGATTTTTTCCCAGTGATAAACTGTCTTTTACCTTTAAAAAGTTTAAAACTGCTATTATAATTGTTAAATATTGCTAATTACTGCTATATCTTCTATTTCTGGTCAGCAAATCCACTCACTTTCATCAGTATTCCACATGGCTATGAAATTCAACAAGATTCTTGTCTTATCACAATTTATTTCCATTTAAAGCACTTAGAACATGGGTTTCATTATGAATATTCAAAATATGTATATGTCACCTAATCGCATAATAGAGTTTACACACTGATTCATGCCACTTGTAAGTTTTACTCAGAGTTGAGCTCCTAAATCAAGCATCCCATTGTGGAATCCTGGAGATGAAACTGCATAGTGCCACTCACTGATAAGAGAAATTCTCATTGAATATTAGCTTGTGCTTAAATATTTATAAACGCACAATTGTTATATGGATTAACCATTGCTATATATACAGCTTTGACATCGTGCGTGCTTTAGCTGCACTTTGCTTATTTATTCAAAAGAAAAATAAGAAGAAAATGCTGAGAACCTGAATATGCAGTAACTCCATGAGGTTCATTTCTTAGGGGAAAACCAGCAGACTGTATCATTCTGTGCTGCTTGGTTTCAATTCCTACATTATTCAAAGCAGAGGATGCTGGAGTTGCATGCTGGTGTCTTTAAGCCATATTTATAGAAAGTTAAAATTCTAATGGGATTGAAATTTGTCAAAACTCAAGACTGAAAGAACTCCTGGGATCAGCCTATTCCTTTTATTTCAAACTTCTGATGATTCTCATTCAATAAAGCTTAACATATTTTAAACCTGGAGGAGTCCAGCATGTTGCAACTGCATCTCTTTCCATATGTGTAACAAATGAACGTTTTGACACTGTTGTTGGAGACATGGGCATGAAACCAATGAAGCGTTTCCATGGGTCAAACAATTTCTATTTGTGGAGTACAAATGTCATTAAGCCACATGGAATGGAACTCCATCAACCTCCAAACAAATTGGCACAGGCACAGACTGATATTTCCTTTCTTACAAAATGCAAACACCTGGACATTCTACCTAAGAGACTGAGAATAAAGAATCCTCTACAATTCACTTATCCTATGAAGGGTAGCTATTATGCTGTACACAACATCAATTTAACTCTAGCATGGCTGACGGGTTGACAGCTTGCAGCAAATATCCCAACAATTTCCCTGCACAACATTCTAGCTGAGGTATAATGCAAACCTTCCAGGCACAGAAGACAGCTACCAAATGTGAAGGGCCTTGAGATGAACAGGAGGCTTTCCTACCTCTGGAGTAAGGTTGTCAGATCTGGGTTGAGATATACCTGGAGATTTTAGATTTGGAGCCTGAGGAAGGTGTAGTTTAGGAAGGGGGGAGGCTTCAGTGGGGTATAATGCCATAACCTTCCAAAGTGACCATTTGCACAAAGTGAACTGATCTCTGTTGCCTAGAGATCAGTTGTAATCCCAGGAGATTTCCTGCCAATACCTGGCAATTGGCAGCTCTAACCTGGAGGGAAAAACAGACACTCAGGTGAGCCTATGGGACTGCTGCTCCAGCATTCATGAGATGGAATGTTGGATGGAAGCACAGCAGGAATTATTGAGATCTGCCTCAGGGACTGATAGTTTGGGATCGGTCTCAGTAAAATTAGTAAAAGAGCAGACAGTTTGAAGGGTAGCTGTGATGGACTGCATTTAAAAACCAGGTTCCTAGCGCAGCAGAATCAGAGATATGGGAGGTGAAGGGTTAACACCCTTCTGGAATGGAGAAGTCAAGTGACTGACTGCTCCTAAGGTTCCCAGCCTCCCACTAGGGTGGGAGTTCCCCTGGTATTGAGGCTCCAACCCGCCAGCACAGAGCTGGCCGGAAGGGGGATCCCAACCCCCCCAAAAGCTCCATCAGTTCCTGACACATCTGGCATGATGATGTCATCTGGAAGTGATGTCATCGCACTGGGCCCATCATGTGGGGGAACACTCTAGAATTTGGGTTAAAATTCTATGGCACCATAGAGTTTTTTACCCAAATACTAGAACACACACCCCACACACACAACGTACCTGGCATGATGAACTCACTTCCAAATGGTGTCATCATGCCATGCATGCTTCATGTGTGCAAGAAGCCTTCCCCACTGGCAGCCAGGTAAGACCTGGCAACCCTAGCTGCTCCTCAACTCTGACCAGCCAGCAACAGCTGAGAAAAACTATATGATCATCTGAGTTCAGAGGCTCTGTCAGTTGGAACCATTCTGAAGACAGTCAGTTAGTTTCTGACTGAGATTGGAGTCAGTAAGCCAGACAGGCTCACTTTAGAGTCAGGGGGAAAGACCCCTTTGCCTTAACTGTAGTATTCCTATCCTGAGGAATAATTCATTAATAGAATTCAGAGTAAGCATCAGCCTAAGCAGACACCAGAACTGGAATGGTGATTTGGCAGCAGTGATTGGGTAGTGTAAGCAAACTCCCTTTCATGCCAAAAGGAACAGGACTGTATCTTCTATGGAGAAGAAAATTACTGATCAGATTACTGCTAATTAGTTTAGAAAGTAATCTAATTAGTGATCTAATTAAGTTCCCTGCTCCCCTGCCGAGCGCTCTGGCCCCTGCTCCACCACCCAAAAATTTCTGGCTACCTAAATACCTTTGTTGCTTATCTATTATTTGAAATCAACCTGTAAATAAATACATCTTGTTTGTTATTTACTGTATATACCACTCCCTCCTCCATGATCCTTCTGTTCTGTTTGCTCACCACAAAATTTAACTTGTGGCAGTGAACCCAAAGCCTTTACACTTGTTTCTTAAGAACATCTGGTAATTATGGGAAAGGCTTACATGTTAAAACAAACCTGGTTCCTCAAAATCATGAGAGGCTGTGTGGGTCTCCTCAGTTGGTAGAACAATTAGTCCATGACTAGAGTTTCCTCTTAAAGTCTAAAACTGGTTAGCAAACCCTGGTTAAAAGGAATGTGTTTAGCATTGGCAATGGTGTTTTATCCATTTTTAGGGGCAGTGGGGAGAATTTTTATGGGAGAAGACAGGAGCTGTGTACACAAAAGAAATTATTTCATAGCCTGCTCCTAACGCTAAAAGATTCATCACCAAACTAGCCCTTATCACATTACCATTTTTTCCCTTGTAGCTTAAAGATTTTCATTTTTTCAAATGAAAAAGGGAAAGGGGAAGTAGATATAGAAAAGTAAAAAAAACTGTTCAAAAAGTATAGAAAACATTCTGCATATCACAGTATCACCAAATATAAAGAAGTTCCATCATATCATTATTATTACACATTTAGTCTCTTATCACATTAGTCATAGAGAGTTATATTTTAAGTTCCCATTTAGATTGTGAATTTAGTTCATGTTTGGTTTATATTCCAATCAAATAATGTGAAGAGTATCTACCACCATTCATCATTAAAGCAGTTTAAGTATCTAACCATACATATAACTTCTCCCAATATTTTCTTGGTTCCTCTTTGGATTTCCCAACAAGCATTAAAGATAAATAGTCCATCTCTGCTACTTCCAGTACTTTCCCTATCAATTCTTGCTTTGTAGGTAACTCTTGGAGCTTCCATTTCTGAGCAAATAAAATCCTTGCTGCAGTATTAATGTGTGCCATCAAATGTCTTGTTTGTTTTGTATAGTCTTTAGGGAACATATTCAACAAAAACAGTTCTGGTTTAAGTTGGATCTGCATCTTCAAAATCTTTTGTAATAGTTCATGGACCATCTTCCAATAATCTTTTGCCTTCTCACAAGTCCACCGCATGTGGTAAACGACCCCTTACCACATTACCATTAAAACACTTGCTTACCCTTTTTAAAGTAAAAGCAACAGGAAACATGTCCTATGTTGGAAACATCATCTTCCCTACTCTTCAGCTATGGATTCACATCAACATTACAGCAAGTTATGATGAGAAAGAATGTTCCTCCTCAATAGTGCAGCAGTGCAAACTATTTAGCTACTGTTTCTATAGCAAAACTTTAGAGATATGGGATTGGTACATGATGTGAAGAAAGGCAGGACAGCCACCTTATCTGTCATACCTTGGAAAGTGGGAATTCCACTCTTTGGATTGTGCAGGAGGGAAGGGGAAAGGGGGGGGGGCTTATCCTGAACCTAATTATATGTTTGAGTTTCCTTACCTGAAGGTACATTACTTCCCTCCTATCCCTGTCCCTTTTGGGTAAGCTTATAAGAAACAGTTCTAGTGGGGGCAATCACCAGTCCCATTGGCTGTCATCTCAGCAACCAGACACCTGCAGAGATGCCACTCAAAAGGGTAAGGTGATGGATCTGGGCCCTTAAGTCTTTTTCACCTGCTATCTCCCACTGATTGGCATGCACGTTGCTGCAGAGCCAGCTGCTGGTGCTTGCTGCCCATGCTCCATTTGTGTGGGGGCTGGGGAGTGGAAAGCTACCAGGGTATGTAATTGCTCTGTTGCTAGACAAGGTATTTTTATGGCCTGGTGAAAGGCCCCCAATGATAGGTGCCTTAGGCAACTGCCAACTATTCCCATTGGTTAAAGCAGCTCCAGCCCCTATAAATCTTTCCTGAATTCAGTACTTCTGCTCTAGGAAATTGTACTTTCCCAGCTCTCAAAGGACAAAATTATGTTACTGGAGACAAGAATGCAGTAAACTTCTTGTATGTGCTATGGTTATGTTTATATCTTTTGCTTTGGTCTTCCCTTGACACTCTTGAGTCCTCTCAGTTCCAGCCCAAACTCTACTGCTCAAGTCATTTGCTTCTCATGATCAGGGCTGACCCTAGACTGCCTGGCACCCTAGGCAAGGCTAACTTCTGGCACCCACACAAACACACTGATAATGTCACTGAGTCAAATGAAGATGCCCACTTCGGCACCCCTAGAAGGCCGGCACCCTAGGCAATCATCTAGTTTGCCTAGTGGCAGGGCCAGACCTACTCATGATTAAGTCCATAATGCCTCCTTCTGGTATCTATACAGGAGAGTGCCTTTTGAATGCTTATTTTATATTATCCTGTTGTTTTTTCCTGATCCGCCCAGAGGTGAGAAATCCCTGAGTTCCTTCAGTAGCTGTGGGTTTTGACAGCTGATGAAGTCACATGGAGAGAGCATCATTTTGGTCCTTTCTTAGTGGCACCTGTACACCCAGTAAGCAATAGTTTCTTTATTCTTCTATTAGGAGAATCCAGTGCTATCAGAGGAAAGAAAAGAGTGAGGAAGAAAACAAGTGGAGAAAAGGTTGTTGCAAGAGGGCTGTCCTTAGGTAGCTGCTACAGTTATCTGGAGTCTTCCTGCTACATAGAGCCTCATTCATAGACTGCTATGAAACTGTGGCTCAGATGCGTTAAGAGACTCTTTCAAAACTTTTGCCAGATTCAATATTTCTTGATGTCTTTTCCTGATGACATAAGAGAGTTCAGATAATCTAACTACAGGCAAATAAAAGCCCAAGCAAAGACATACTTTATGCTTCATCGCATATAAGAAATCTATTTTTATGCCAAGGTGGTGCAGAGCACTTGGCTTTAAGTAGGACTGTCACGTGCATAAACAAGGAAGACAAGAGCACAAGGCAAGCATTGATTTCTTCAATCAATGAAACCCTCCTAAATACATATCCTCTCTGAATGTGTAAAACACATTATGCTAATAGTTCCTGGCTTCCTTTAGTTGTTCTTTCTCCATTCCTGACAGCTTTGCTGCATAATCCAGTGTTCCTTCACCTGATGCTCCATACTGAGCCCTTTCAAAAAGTTTTCATCCATCATTACAACATAATAAATTCTTATGGAATTTTATGCTATGCTTGTGGGAACAGACACTACCCCTCCAGACTTTTCTTCGATTAATGACAATACATTTAAAATGCATTTGCTATGCTGTCCCACGATATCCAGGTCCCAAACAAGTGAAGTTGGAATAACTGGGTTTAACCTCATTTGCCTATTTATTTTTAGTAGGGTTCAATTTGCTTCTATTCAGGGCCTTAATTTCGATAAGAAAGGGATGAATTGCAGCCTTTTGAAATGCAGGAAACTCTAGTCTTCAAGAACGATATTCTTTGGTATGCTTATTTAATAAGTTTCAAGCATACATAAAATTATGTGGAGATCTACTATAGGTTTAGATCTGGACTAAAGTTACGCATCACTTCTCAGGCATTTGCTTAAGGAACTTTCTTTATTGCACGTAGAACTGGTAGGTGAATTAATTTTTGCTATGAGTAGGTTTATTATAAAATGCTTATACAACCAGACCACTAGTAAAGCTGAAATAAGCTCTTCATTTCTTGCTCTTTTCCCATTTCTTTAAGACCACAAAGGCAAGCAGCACGGGCTAGATAGCACAAGAGATGGGATTAGCTGTCGTGTGTGCAAGGGTGAGTGACTGTAATGGAAGACAAATCAGAGCTTTAAGGAACTGGATGGCTCTGAGAAAGTAATCAAAAAGTGTCAGTGACCTTGGAAAAAGAAAATGAGAGTTCTTAGTAGAGTTCTAAGGACCACAAAAGGGTTGTTAAGTTTAATTTCTATGCATTTTCATGTCTTTTGGATTTTTGTGAATTTTGTTAGTAAGAGCATAAATACAGCCAGCTTTTCCCCTAACAACGCTGTGATCCAATCAACTCAGGATTCTTATCTTGTCTTCAGTGATAGATGACATGAGATGTATCCAATAATACAGAGTGGAATCCAGAAAGCAAGCACAGAGTGATTAATTGCTTCCCAATCACTTCCTTTCAGTGAATTAAAGGATGAAAAACTCTGAAAATTAGCTTTCATTTAATGGCTCTCCTGTCTAATAGCGAAGGAATCATCTTCCAGGAATGTGTCTGGTTATCCTTGTCACTAAAGGACTGTCATAATTCTTAACAGCACTCTGGCTCTTTACAGTCATTTCATTTTATCATGCATATGAGGAGAACGTGCTACATGTACTCCTGTCTATACGTCCACATACCATTTTGTCTGAAAAGGGAATGTGTATATTTTCAGGCTTGGTGCACAACCTTCCAGGACTTAAAAGGACTTCTGTGATCCCAGGATCTGCATCATTTTTGCTACAGCAATTCTATTACATCATTGGGGGGGGGGGGGGGGGCAGAATACTAAGAGCCCTGTACTAAGAGCCCAGAATACTAAGAGCCCTGTACTAAGAGCCCTGTAAGTTCTTGGAGGATTGGCTACATCAGGGGTGTGTTGCTAGTATGCAAAGGAGTTCCTGCAACAAAAAAATTCTTCTCTCAGCCAGATTTGAGATTTCTCTCTCTATCAGTCATCATTTTCTCCATGAGTCCGGAGCTGTTGTTGTTTACATGGACCATCAGATTTTCAAGTTTAAAAAGATCTATGCCCTGAATCAACAAGATGCAAAAAACAAAACCTATTGTGTCAAGAAACAATAAACAACTTCCAAAAATCAATACAATATATTATAGAAAATATCCAGACTAAATACCAATATTCAGACATTAAAGAACAAAGAACAATCCCATATAAACAATATCAAAGGATGACTCTGAAACCATCTTCATACAGTCTGTAAGGAGTACTAAGACTCAAGTGTAAAGTTCAAACGGAGTCCTTCCATGGTGTCGGCTTCAAAGGAGAAATTCTTTCCTTCACGCAACCACCGGTTTGAATTGCGTTCCGCTGCCTTTACAGCTTCTTCATAAGCCAACTCTGAAAAGGTCCTCAGACCAATAACTCTCCCAGCGCATACAGGATAATCACCAATGTCTAATAGAAATTTTCAGGTGAAAGCTAAGACCCTTGTCCACTCAGTCCTCGAATGAAACACGACACAAGTTATGGGTTAAGCTGGGGGTTTTATTTAAACATAAGCTGATCTGCAGCCAGGGCTTTTTTTGAATCAGGAACTCCTTTGCATATTAGGCCACACACCCCTGATGTAGCCAATCCTCCTGGAGCTTACAGTAGGCTCTGTACTAAGAGCCCTGTAAGTTCTTGGAGGATTGGCTACATCAGGGGTGTATTGCTAGTATGCAAAGGAGTTCCTGCAACAAAAAAAGCCCTGTCTGCAACACATTAAAGCATGGGTTATATTGTGCTTGCAGAGCAAGAGTCCCAACAGGGCAAACCCATCCTGGCTCAGAGCCAGGTCTGGGATCCCTCTGGACTTTACTCATCACAGACCACACAATAGTATGTGGAGGGGAGGGAGTGCACATTCTGCCCCATGACTGCCAAGCCTTAAGGCTTGTAATATTCAACCCAGAAGAGGCCCCCAACTGAGACACCCTGACTGCAAAGCCCATAGGTACCCAGTTTGAGGACCCCCACACCACTGCTGATATCTCAGGGTGCTTGCCAACTCAAAATCCCCTCAACCCATGCTTTTCCTGCCTTCCCAGTTAGGGCCTAACCAGCTTTGCCAGGCCTATTTATCCCTCACCCCCTATGAACATGTGAAGCAGGTGAAAAAAGGCCTCCCTCTCAGCCAATCTGAGACCCAAAATAATTCTTGCTCAGCCCCAAAAACTGGTGACTAGCAATAACAGCACACACTAACTCACAAAAACTACATTGAAATGTTTTACACTGCCCTCTACTCAACTGCACCAAACCACAGTTGCCACCTGGAAAGCTCTCTTAAAGTGAGCCAATTTACAAATCCTCTTATAGGAAGCTAGCAGATAGTTTGATTCTTTTATGGTTCCACAAAATTCGGCCCATCTACGGCTGCGCTGCAAGAGCGGCCATAGGCCAGGGGGGGCGCGTTTGCCTCCTTGGAGGAGGCGGAGACTGAGAGGCTTCCCGGGCATCCGGGGACTCTGTCAGGGCAGTGCGTCGGGACTATAAGAGTCCCAACCCCGCCCCAAGTGGCGCAGTCATTTTGGCTCTCAGTCAGCAGCAGTACGTGGTGCCTGGCTGAGTTGAGTAGCTGGGAGGTGGTGTTTTTAGGCGGCGGTGAGAAGCGGCAGCGGCTATAAGTGGCAGTGAGGGATCGTTCGAGCGTTGTGTGTCTCATGGCTGGCTTGTGCGGGGGGGAGAGCCTGTGCGGGGGTGGGCCGCGCTGGGGTGGAGGCTCCGTTGGGACAGGCCCTCGGCAGGCATTATTTCAGGCGCTGGTGAAACGGGGGGTTTTGAGGAAGGGGGCTCATCGGCTGTGGGTGGGCATTCCTCTTATTACCCCCCCCCCAGACAGTTTATTCCACACACCCCTCCCCCCTGTACCCTTCAGAACGCAGCCCAGGAGCGGTTTTTTGTGAGGAAGGGAGGGGATAGATCTGTAGAGGGGGTATTTGGTGGAAGGGTATTGTAGTTACCCTCCTCTTCCCCCCCCCCTTTTATCTTCATTCCTGCAAAGGGGCTTGGTGGCTTAGTAGGCAGTGTTGGCTGGGCAGTCCCTGTGGCACCTGAAAGTCTTCTGTCAGATCGCGGGGTAGCCCCAGTTAGAAGGTGCCTGAAGGAGGGCAGTATATATTTTTCATTTCAGAGATGAGGCCTAAGAAGGGACAGGGAGCGCCTAAGGGCAAGCAACCTGCTAAGCCTCAGAGGAAGAGGGTGAGTATAGGCAAGGACGCTGATCGAACAGAAGTCTCTGCTCGGACGTGGCATGCAATTATGGACCAACAGGGGGCCCTTGAAAGGGAAAGGGGTTTTACAGTTGGGCCCGGGCATTCCAGGGTCTTGGAGTGGTCAGGTAGGCAGTCATTTGAGCAAGAGGTACTTGCACGACTTTCTGCATTACAGAAAGGCAACGGTGGCAGGGAGCAGCCAGCTGAACGAACGCAGGGAGTGGAGCCAGATACGGATGCGGAGTCTGATGATGGGGTTGAGGTCCCGGAGTTGGTTGGTGAGCTGGAGCAGCCTGCACGGTCAGCACCAGTGGCGGTGGTGGTTGCACCACCTCCTGGTGAGGGTAAGTATTTGCAGCCTCAGCAAGTCCAGACATGGCCTTGGGGTATGTTGGGTTCCCCTTCTTCACCGGTGGGAGCGGCTGCTGCTGGCGTGGCTTCTCCATTTTTAGGGCAGGGAGCGCCTTGGGTATACCCAAGTCAGCAGGGGCCTACATGGGCGGTAGGTGCCCCTTCTCAGCAGGGTGTGAGTCAGGTTGGATTGAGTGGGGTTGTACAGTCCCAGGTTGGGGTCCCAGCAGTGGCACTGGCGCAAGGAGCCCCTGGGCAAGGGGTACAGGGCGTTCTCCCGTGGGGGGGGCAGATGATGCTGATGCTGCAGCAATCAGGATGGCCTAATGGTCAATGGATGGCATGGGGCTATTTGCCCAATCCTTATGGGTCAGTGCCATTTCCAGCTCTCCCTTTTGGAGATACAGCGATGCCATTGGGTGACCATTTGACACCTGCTACACGGGAAAAGATTTTACGAGGCGAATACGTGGATGTATTTAGCCTGCTATACAGGGAATTGGAAAAGAAGGAGAAGGAGGACTTTGATGAGAAAGAGAAAGAGAAACTGAAATGCAGGAAGGTGGATAGGACCTGGGCTAACTGGTAGCCGGGTTTCTTGATTTATGCTGGGGTTATCACTAGGACGCAGCCTTTCAGGGCAGCGCCTTTGTTTCAGTACTGCAATATCATTTATAGGGCATTCACTGAATTTGTCGGTGCAGCCTGGATGCAGTATGATGAGGCCTTCCGAATGCATGCGGCGATCAACCCGGCCCTTCCTTGAAATCAGATTAATCAGCAGTTGTGGCTTCAGCTGATGTCTCCCGCCAAACCCAATGTAGGTGATCGGGCGGATAGTGGTCACCTAGTCCACAAATTGCAGAACACGTCAGGAGCCCACGCAGTAGCGGGTCAGTCAGTTCAACCCCAACTGTTGTGTTGGGAATTTACGTCCCAGGGTGTTTGCTCAAGGAAAGCTTGTAAATTTAGGCACAAGTGCCCATTGTGTAGGGGGTCTCATGCATTTTCAGCTTGTACCAAAGCAAAGACAAGGAGTGGTACCAAGCGAGCAGGGAGCGGGGGTAACCTTCCACAGACTGGAAAAGGGTCCCAGCCCCATTCAGCTGACAGTATTTAAAAAGTTATTAGAGGGTTATCCTTTAGTGGTTGATAGAGTTTCTTTGTTAGAGGGTATTACTCATGGTTTTCGGATTCCGTATCAGGGCAAGCGAGAGCCCTGTATGGCATCCAATCTTCGTTCTGTTAAGGGTATGGAGCAGATAGGGAAAAAATTGCTAAGGAATGCAATGAAGGTCGGGTGATTGGCCCGTTTAAGGCCCCTTCTGTACCCAACCTCAAGGTATCCTCCCTCGGGGTGGTGCCTAAGATGGCACCGGGGGAATACCGCCTTATTCATCACCTGTTTTACCCGAGGGGCAGTTTGGTGAATGATGCCATTCCCGATCAGCTTTGTTCTGTGCGATACACCTCCTTTGACCAGGCGGTCAAAGTGGTGCGGGCGTGTGGAAAGGGGGCTGAAAAGGCAAAATGCAACATTAAGTCAGCATTTCGGCTGTTACCCGTCCACCCTAGGGATTTTGAGTTGCTGGGTTTTATGTTTAATGGTAATTATTTCATGGATCGAGCCTTGCCAATGGGCTGCTCGATTTCTTGCGCAGCCTTTGAGCGTTTCAGTTCCTTTTTGGAATGGGCGCTCCAGGTTAAGTCAGGGTTGACTGAAACGGTTCATTACCTTGATGATTTCCTTTTCGTGGGTCCTGCTGGCTCGGGGCAATGTGCCAGATTAATGGAAACATTTGCCCAACTGGCTGATGAGCTGGGGGTGCCATTGGCACACGAAAAGACTGAAGGCCCGGCATCAGTTTTGACATTTTTGGGTATTGAATTGGATTCTTGCAAGCAAGCCTCATGGCTTCCGGATGACAAGGTTCAAGGGATGCGGAGGCGGATTGCAATGATCAAAGTGCAATGTAAGGTGTCTTTGTTGGAGCTGCAACAGCTCGTTGGGCACTTGAACTTTGCATGCAGAGTAGTTGCACTGGGTAGGGCATTCCTTAGGCGTCTATGTGACGCTATGGGTTCCCTCCGCTTGCCTCATCATAGAATGAGAATAACCGTAGGTATGAGAAAGGACTTGGAGGTTTGGGAGGAATTTTTGGATTCCTTTAACGGGATCTCCTTTTGGAGGGAGGACATGCGGATTGAAGCTGACCTCCAGGTAATGTCTGATGCTGCAGGTTCTATTGGTTTTGGGGTATTTTTCAGGGGGCATTGGTGTGCTGAGAAGTGGCCCAGGGAATGGTTGGCTAGTCGGCTCTCTAGGGATTTAACATTTTTGGATTTTTTTCCCATTGTAGTGGCGTTGTGGTTATGGGGAGATCAACTAGCCAACCATGTTGTGCATTTCTGGTGTGACAACTTGGCTGTGGTCCATGTGATTAACTCATTGTCTTCCAGATCCTTACCAGTAATGAACCTGGTTAGAGCTTTTACGTTGCGTTACCTTCAGTTTATTTATTTTATTTATTTATTCTATGACTTGTATCCCGCCCTTCCCATAAAAATGGCTCAGGGCGGCTCACAACAGACGATAAAACAGAGTTTAAATTAACATTTACATATATAAACAGTTAAAAAGTCAGACATTTAAAACCTAAAAACCTTAAAACCTTAACATCAAATCTTATACAATATAATTAACAAGAGTCTAATAAGCTACATTTATTTCCCAGTCAGATGAAGGCTAGCCGGAAGAGGGTTGTCTTACAGGCCCTGCAGAACTGAGTAAGGTCCCGCAGGGCCCTCACCTCCTCCGGCAGCTGGTTCCACCATGTAGGGGCCATGTGCCCGGTGTTTCTAATGGTGTGGCAGATGCCCTGTCTCGCCAACAGATAGAGCGTTTTCGCCAGCTGGCTCCGGAAGACAACCCATGGCCGGTCAGGATGCCTCAGGTCCTGTGGCAGCTTGGAGGGTCAAAGCCGGCAGGGCAATCAGTTTAGCCTTGGCTCCAAGTACCAGAGGAGCCTATGAGAGGGCGGTATAGCAATTTAGGTTATTTAGAATGTCAGGTGGATTGCCGGACATTTGGCCCGTGCCTGTGCTGCATTTGATGCAGTTTTTAGTACACCAAAGGGAAAAGGGCTTGGCAATTAAATCCATTAGGGGGCACTTAATGGCCATTGCCTTCGTAAGTAAGGCCCAGGAATTTGTGGAGAACACTGGGGACTTTAGGGTACGGAAGATGTTGGAGGGTTGGTCTCGGGAAAGGGGGACACGGGCTGACGTGAGGCAGCCTATTTCCCCTTCCCTGCTTAAATGATTGGGACAGATTTGGCCCGAAGTTTGTGTTTCACAATACGAAGTTGCTCTTTTCCACGCAGCAGCACTGACAGCGAACTGGTTTTACAGTCGTGTAACAATCAGTCTAACCGGGCATTACAGGCTGGTGACGTAGCCCCGCTTACCAAATTTCAATTTTGGGCAGTAACTGCACGTTTTAGATGTATTTAACCGTTTTAGATGTATTTAAATGGTTTTAATGGTTTAAATGGTTTAATGGTTTCAGATGTATTTAAATGGTTTATGAATATGTGTGTTTGATGTGTTGGTATGTTTGTGGAAGAGCACCTCATTTCGTTGCTCTCTTTTTGTTGAGAACAATGACAATAAATTCATCTATCTATCTATCTATCTTTGGATAAACTTGGGCTCAATGGGGTTAAATTTGCCACCCATTCATTTAGGATTGGAGCGGCCTCCACAGCAGTGTCAATGGGGTACCCTGGCCTGGTTATACAGAGGGTAGGTAGGTGGCGTTCTGCAGCCTACCGCTCTTATGTTCGTCTCTTGCTTTCACCAGTTTGCATTCTGCAGCCTACCGCTCTTATGTTCGTCCTTTGCTTTCACCAGTTTGAACAGGGGAACCTTGTTCGACCTGGTTATGCCTATGTTGGGCAAGTTAGGTTCTTGGTTGACTGTTTTTTCCTTTCAGGTGCTGTTGCTCATCAGGAGAGGCTGTGGATCCTCGTCTGCGGGCACAGTTTTGTGTTTTGGGTGGCCCACTACGCACGGAGGTCTTCAGTTGGTTCCCAGTTAGGCCTCAGCGAATGGGCCGTGGTGGAATGGCAGGGTCGCCGTGGGCTTCGGTGGCCTGGTTTACTGCCTCTCTTATTTCAGGGGAGGAGGGGTCCTCCTCCCAATATACTGGTCATACATCTTGGAGGTAATGACCTTGGGTGGATGAAGGGGAGGGCCCTTTCTCTGCAGGCAGTAGTGGACCTGCAGGTCATCGTGAGGAGGTGGCCTGGGGTCCGCCTAGTGTGGTCTGCCATCCTGCCTCGTTGCGTCTGGTGAGGGGCTTGGGACCCAGTGGGCATTGAAAGGGCTAGGAGGAAAGCCAATCGGGCCCTGCAAAAGGCATTGGAAGGGGGTTTGGGGAATTTTCTGCCTCACCCTTCAATTCGAGTCAATTGTGTCAGGTTGTATAGACCTGATGGAGTGCATCTTTTGGATGCTGGTAACCAGGCCTTTTAAAATGACCTACAGCAAGGGCTTCGGCCTGCTCTGGGCTACCCATTGGGGCGCTAATGCCTAAGCAGAGGCTTGGCGTTGGCGTTGGCAGAAGGAGCAAGGGGTTATGGAAACCCAGGGGAGCACCCAGGGCACAGCACCACTTGAGTGCAGGTGATTGGCATGAGCGGCAGATGGGCTCCACAGCTCAATGTTGCATAATGCCAATTGTGTGATGCCTTCCCACAAGAGGGGGGCAATTCAGCCCATCTACGGCCACGCTGCAACAGCAGCCATAGGCCGGGGGAGCCGGGGGAGCCGCGTTTGCCTCCTTGGAGGAGGCAGAGACTGAGAGGCTTCCCAGGCATCCGGGGAATCTGTCGGGGCGGTGTGTCGGGACTATAAGAGTCCCACCCCCGCCCCAAGTGATGCATTCGTTTTTGGCTCTCGGCCCACCCACCCACCCTGCAGCAGTACAGGTTTGACCGGTCACCTTATTAGGGGCCAGGTAGGAATTTTTTCACTCTTACCTGACTGGCTAATGGTTGGGGTGTTTTTTGCCTACCTTGTACTGCTTGATAGTGAGGGATTAGTTGGAAGTTTTGGCAGAAGGAGCAAGGGGTTATGGAAACCCAGGGGAGCACCCAGGACACAGCACCACTTGAGTGCAGGCAATCAGCATGAGCAGCAGATGGGCTCCACGGCTCAATGTTGCATAATGCTGATTGTGTGATGCCTTCCCACAAGGTTGGCTCTTCCTCAGTGATGATGCCAATGTGGGGTGGGTTGATCAGCCTGGCCGGCATGCCATGAGCCAAAACAGTGGCTCATGCCAGGGGCAGGGTGGCTCACCCATATCTGGACAAGGAAGGGTCATGTGTTGACCTTGGGAATTGTCCAGTTAGGTAACCCTTGCCATACAAGTTGCTTTAAGGTTGTTTGTTTAATAAAAGGGCCCGTTTTACCAAAATACAGTGTCAGTCTCTTCATTCCGACTTGAGGGGCAATCAGTTCCATCACCAAGAATGCTCTGGAAAGTCCAGATGAGTAATGGCCCAATCTATGAGAAGCGCATGGTCAGAAGCGCATAAGTGACACATGGGTACATAATAAGAGATGGAGTTCTTTAGATATGTGGGGCCCAAGTTATGAAAGCTGCTAAAGCTAAGAGGAAAGGAAAAGAAAGGTCCCCTGTGCAAGCACCAGTCGTTTCCGACTCTGGGATGACGTTGCTTTCACAACGTTTTCACGACAGACTTTTTACAGGGTGGTTTGCCATTGCCTTCCCCAGTCATCTACACTTTCCTCCCAGCAAGCTGGGTACTCATTTTACTGACCTCAGAAGGATGGAAGACTGAGTCAACCTCGAGCCAGCTACCTTAAGAACCACCATGTTAAAAAGGATTTGGAAACAAATAACCAAACAAGTTATATTGTAGAACAGGTATCACTGCTGAAAGCAGCTAGCTCCATATAAAAGGTGGGCCACTACAATTTTGTAGTAATTGAAACTTCTCAGTTGTTTTTAAGGGCAGGATACAAACAATATCCTATCCTCCACATCAGCAATAATGAAGAGAGAAGGGGCATAGTGAGCACTCAGAGGATTTATTGAGCTGTGGCAAATGTGATGCTGGTTGATCTATTTATCCCCCTACAAGAGCCCATACGTGTATGTACCAAGTGGGAGGATTACATTTGAGAAGTATTTCTAGCAAGCAATGTGACAAGTCTGGGGCAGCAGCAAATGGTACATACAGGGGCTTAGGCCCACCACAAACTGCAGCTCCTCCAGCAAGATGTCATAAATAACCAGCTTGTTAAAAATACTGACAGTTCTAAAAGAATCAAAATGAATGGATTACTCTTATCATTTTAGAAGCCCTGTTTCTGTCCCATGCCCAAGTGTGAAATCAGACTGAAATGAGTTAAGTGCAGATAAGTCATCCAGGTAAACCTGAAGTTCCTCTGCCATCTCCCACTCAATCAGCTTACCCCAGAAAAGAGAAGATTGGACACAAGCCTATAATTGCCTACATCTTCTTTGGCCAAAGCTGGTTTCTTAATAAAAAGGCTTATTACAGCTTCTTTGATCTTCTGCAGAATCCCTCCCATAATCAGAGACATAATTTTTGCTTAGGGCAAGATTTTGGCTGCATCCATACACTGCTAAATATAGTGCTATTATTGTCCATAGCTACTGTGGCCGGACCTGCCTGTCCCGCATTGGTCTTGTCAGCCACCAGCGAGCCTGCAGCAAACGTGGACTATTGCACCCTTCTTAAATCTTCGTTCGCGAAGCCAAGCCGAGAGAGAGAATCTTTTGACACTGGATTTTCCTATGTGGATAAGAGAATCTGATAATTTCTACAGTGCAATGATATCACAATATCTAACAAACCATAGCTATAAATGGTCATGGAGGACAGGGATCTAATTGATAGCAGGTGGCCTCCACAAGTCCAGTCACCTTGACTTTTCAATGTCAGTTATGGAAATCAACACAAACCCATCAATAAAACTCTGACAAGAGGATTCTTCTGATACTCCTGGTGCATGATCTAACCTTAAACTGGTGCAGATTTGAACAAACGAGAGAAACGAGAGAATTAATCAGCAAAGCACCTAGCAAAATAATAAGAGCTCAGCCAGTTTTATTCCACTTTCTGAAAAGTGTGTGTGTGTTATTTCAACTGAAGCTGCAAATGGGGTTAGTAGTTAGTTGGACAGAGGAACCTTTTGCCTTTGGCACCTGCCTTGCCCCTGTGCTGGGGTTGCGATAAGAGCTGAGTTTTTGTTAGATTCTACAGGCTGGGTGAATTTCAGCCGATGCAACGGGGCGCGGGGGGGGGGGAGTTTTATTTGTCCTCATGATCACCACCACCTTACAGGCAAGCACATTGATGCTAAGGCATTCTAAATTTGATTTGGCACAGGTCTCATACACCTAGCATTGTCAAACTCTTCAAATTATTTAACTCACTAACCTGTTCACATATTACAGAAAACACAAATGTCTTGCCTGTACATGCATATATTTGTTTGTAAGAAACAGCCAGCATGCATGCACTTCAATGAAACTGGAGACCAGTCCTAGATACGGTAAATGTACAGTGTGCATCACACAATCAGCTGTACATGCACTGAACATAACATGAGAATTACTCAATGCATGCATAAAAAAAATCAAGTGCACAGACAGTACTTAAGTTCACTGTAAATTGTGAAGTTACAGGACTATGAATCAGCTATATTGTAAGGAGTTTGTAAAGGGCAGAATGTTTTCATCATCAGTGTGTTAAGCATTACAATTTTTAAAAAAAATGAACATAAGAGAAACCATGTTGGATCAAGCCAATGGCCTATCCAGTCCAACACTATGTCACACAGTGGCCAAAAAAACCAAATGCCACCAGGAGGTCCACCAGTGGGACCAGGATACTAGAAGTCCTCCCACAGGTTCCAAGAATACAGATCATCACTGCCCCAGATAGAGAGTTCCATCTATATCCTGTCGCTGATAGCCACTGATAGACCTCTGCTCCATAAGTTTATCCAATCCACTCTTGAATCTGTCTATGCTTGTAGCTGCCATCATCTCCTGTGGCAGTGTTCCATGTGTTAATCATCCTTTGGGTGAAGAAGTACTTCCTTTTATCCAAGACAAGTCAAGTCAAGCCAGCCTTTATTGGCATAAAAATAACAGTACAGATTAAGCCTTCTATCCATTCCAACCTGACTGCTCAGCAATTTCATTGAATGATCACGAGTTCATGTATTGTGAGAAAAGTACTTCTTTCTCTACCTTTTCTATCCCATGCATAATCTTGTAAACTTCTATCATGTCACTCCTCAGTTGTTGTTTCTCCAAGCTAAAGGGACTCAAATGCTTTAACCTTTCTTCATAGAGAAAGTGTTCCAACCCTTTAATCATTCTAGTTGTCCGTGGGTCGGCAAGATGGCGCGGTGAAGGCAGAGCGACTATCCAAGTGCTCTTGGCAGTCGCCTGAATTGCGAGCCTTTTGGGCGTCCCTCGGCGTGCTACTCCGGTGTACCCCTTGGGTTCTGCTCTCAAGAGGCGTCTGGGGACGCCTCCACAGCTGAAGGGAGCTGGCAGAGGGCCGAAAGGAGCGGCGGAAGCTTCTCCGATCGACTCCCTGCCTTCCCCGGGCAGAGACTTGCAATGCCTTCGGGCACTAACCGGGCCGCCGAAAAGAAGGAGCGCTTGAGACGTTAGCGTGTGGGAACCTACAATAGCCCAACGTTTGTTAAAAGGAGCATTTGAAGGGAAGGACTGTGTTGAAAGAGCTGCATGTACGGGACTGTAAGCATCTTGTGAAAGGAAAACTTGAAAGAGAAGCTTTGGTGGCGTGGTGCGGAACGGAGCGGCAGAAAATGGCGGTGTTGACAGCGGACAGCGGTAGCCGCTTTTGAAGAGGGTAAGCGTTGGATTTCTTCTCTCCCTTGAATAAGACCTTGATAAAACAAGCTGAGACAAAGAAGTAGAGACTTGAGATACAGAAATAGAGAGACTGAGTATAATTGGACCCAGTGAATGGAGAAAAAGAACGGGACAAGAAAGTTGGAAAGAGGGGAAGAAGAAAGTTTGAACGGAAGGTAATGAGTAGGGTAAAGTGAGAAGGGGGGGGAAGGTGAAGTAGGGAAGAAGCTGGTAGAACGGTGGACTGGAAGGAGATCGGAAGAGTGGAAAGAGAGAGAGAGAAAGAACCGAAACTAAGGTGAAGAACATGGAGTAAAGATGGTGGAAGGTGCTTGAACTGAGGGGTGAGCGTGGAGCCGGGAACGAAAGAGGAAGGACAGGTGTGGAAATACAAAGGAGGAGGAGGGGGTTTTTAGCGACGGTTCTCGCCGCGGCCACCTCCCCCTTGAAGAGTGGGGTCGGAATGGAATAGCTCAGCCAAAGATTCTAACTATAGGATACTGGACTATATATCCTTCGTTTTTCCTGCTTTGTGCTGACTGGACATTCGTGATTTTGGAGTGAACTGGATTGAGCACTAACTCTAGACTGGATATTAACTATACAAAAGGGTGAAGACATAGGCTGGAACTGGATCTTAAAGTGAAGCCTGCTGGGAAGAAGAAAGGAGGAGAAAGAGGAGCAAGGGATGCTGGGACTAAGGAGGGTGAAGTATATGCTGATATAAATGAACTAATAGCCTAACAAATATTAACTGAATAACAAATATTAACTGACTTTGGAAATGAATGAATTTTCTCTGTATTTTTGATGCTGTTTCTTACACTACTTGATAATATGTTTAGAGTTGGATTGTTTTAGTTTATAATTATTATTGCTTATAACTAGTTAGTGAATTAGGTATTATTTACTGGGTACTACCTTATGAGAAGTTCTGGGAAGGAGAGTAGAACATTATAGAAAGAAATAAAGCAACTAAACTGGTAAGAACTATAAAATAGTAGGTCTAGTGTATAAAAACCTTAAGCACCAGGTTAGGTATTGTTGGAAAACTTTCCTAGATCCTGGTGAAGAAGGAACGAGAGATCAAATAGAATCCTTAAGGGAGGGAAAATAAAGTGGCAACCATTAGTCCAAGATATAAAATGGATGTTAAAATCAAGAAGCTAGCACAAGCTACACCTCCAGGTGCGGGGAAAACTGTTACATCTGCTTTAAATCAAGATGCAGTAGAAAAGCTTCAGAGTATGATGCAAGCAGGCTTTAAACAAAACCAGGAGGCTCTTGAGGAGATAAAGGCAGACCTTAAAGAAGACATTAAAAAAACAAACCAAAGAATGGATGAGTTCCAGAAACAGGTGTTGGCAAACACACAGCAAACCCATAAGTTGTCTGCCAAAGTCGATGTTTTAGACGAACAGGGGAAAGCAATGGCTGCTAGCATGAAAGAAATAGAAAGAACAACATTAGATCTGGAAGATAGAACATCGAAAATGGAAATGGAGAGAGCTAGGTATAAACTGAGGTTTCAAAACATAATAGAGGAAAAAGGTGAAGATATATATAAGAACATTGAGGAAATCCTAACAACAGGAGAGGATCAGCCAATTAAAGATATAATGCAAGAAGTTGATTGGATAAGAAGGGTTGCAACAACATACACTAAAAAATCCAATCTACCTAGAGAAGTTCATGTGAGATTCTTGAAGGTCTCAACATGTGAAAAAGTCCTGAAAATGGCTAGAGAAAATGACTTGAGGTGGAAAGGGAGCAAAATCCAAGTGCTGAAGGATATACCTTGGAGTATAAGGCAGAGAAGAGAGAGGTACAAAAAACTGACGGTTTGGCTGAGTAAACAATCCATCTCCTTTAGATGGCTAGTCCCAGAAGGGATTTTTTTCATCTTTCAAAGTAAAAGGATCAGCTTAACCTCTGTGGAGAAAATGCAAGAATTTTGGAGGGAAAATGTAGACATAGAGGCTCAAGAGTCTCAAGAGTCAGATGAGGATGAGGATGAGGATCAAGAAGAAGGGGAAGAAGCAGGTGGAACCAATAAAGAATGTGCCAAGAAGAAAACAAACGGAAAGACAAGGATAAAGACAAGACTACAAGTCCTAAAAGAAAGGGGAAAATTATTAGATAGTAATTTACAGATGGAAAAATGAAGAAAGGGGGACTCAAGATCACATCGGTGAATATAAATGGTTTGAATGCACCGCAAAAAAGGAAGAAGACTTTTCATCAACTGCAAAAAACTAACTCAGATATAATATGTATGCAAGAGACGCATATCAAGGAGGAAGACCGAAATTACCTGCTGAATAAAAAATTGGGAACCCTATATCACTCCTCAGACCAAAAGAAAAAAAAAAGAGGAGTGGCTATATACATCAAAGAAGGGATAGAATCCAAGCTACTTCATAGGGATGAAATAGGGAGAATAGTTCTGGTAGAAATTGAATTGGAAGGCCAAAAAACGATTGTGGGAAATATTTATGCACCCAATAATAATCAGGAAAAATTCTTCGCTGGATTACATCAAAAATTGACGGAATTTGAAGCAACAAATTATTGTATCATGGGAGATTTTAATGCAGTGGTTGATGTTTATAAAGATAAAAAAATTGGGAAAAAGAAGACCAAAAAGATACGTGGCTCTCTACCGAAAACATTCTTTAAAATGATGGATGAGCTAAATATGATAGATGTCTGGAGAATGAAGAATCCTCAAACAAATGATTACACCTTCTACTCTCAAGTTCATGATTCTTGGTCGAGAATAGATATGGGATGGATGTCAACTTCAGTGGCAATAAAGGTGGATAAAGCGGATATACTTCCTAAAACCTTTGCAGATCACAGCCCAGTGCAGATAACCTTAGAAAAAGCAAGATGGAAACCTCGCTGGACTCTGAATCTCCAAATATTGAAAGATAAGAAATTTGTGGAAGAATCCAAAGAGAAAATCAAAATGTTTTTTGAGTGTAATAGGGAGGAAGATTCCTCTATACAAATTATTTGGGATGCCTTTAAAGCGTTTTTTAGGGGATTAGCAATTGGCTACTCAGCGCAAAGGAGAAGGCAAAGAACACAAAGATATAACGAATTATTGTCAAGCCTGAAGAAACAAGAAGATCTACAGAAGATAAATAGTACGGACCAGATAAGAATGAAGATTCAGATATTACAACATCAAATAAACCTAATACTTCAGGAGGAACTAGAGAAAAAATTGACCTGGTCAAAACAACACTATTTTGAAAACGCGAATAAGACGGGCAGATGGCTTGCATTTAAGCTGAGAAAAGAGAGAGAAAAAAGAATTATTAAATCCCTGAAAGATGAGAGGCAATTAGAAATGACACAGAAATCCCAAATAGAAGAAATAGTTAAAAAGTTTTATCAAAAGTTATATCAAGAACAGAACTTGAATGAAAGCCAGCAGATGGAGTATATAGAACAAACTAAACTACAACGACTAACAAATCAGCAACGGGATTCTTTGAATGATCCAATAACAATACAGGAGATAGTAGAAGCAATAAGGGTACAGAAGACTAACAAAACCCCTGGATTAGATGGATTGCCAATAGAATTTTATAGATGCTTCGAAGAAAACCTTTTATTACCTTATAAAAAAGTTCTGGAAGGGATATATAGAACAAATGAGATTCCGGGATCATGGAAGGAGGCCTTAATTTCGTTGCTACATAAGGAAGGAACTGATCCAGTGGAAATCCAAAATTATAGACCGATCTCCCTATTGAATGCAGATTATAAAATTTTTGCAGCTATACTAGCGAAAAGGCTGAAAAAAATCATACCAGATATAATACATGAGGATCAGTCAGGCTTCATACCCGGGAGAGTTATGAGGCAAAACCTAAGAATGATAATGAATATCCTGGAATATTACAAAGAACACCCCGAGAAACAGTTTGCAGCAATAACATTGGATGCTGAAAAAGCGTTTGATAACGTTAATTGGACTTTTATGTTGAAAACACTGAATCGGATTGGCTGCGGAGAGAATCTAGTGAAATTGGTTAAATCGATCTATACAGACCAAAAGGCAAGGATTAATGTTAACGGATTTATGACAGACCCAATAATGATTGGGCAGGGAACAAGACAAGGTTGCCCGCTATCTCCTATCCTATTTGTATTAACACTTGAACCTTTATTACAGAGAATGAGAGAAAACATGGAAATCAGAGGGGTCAAAATTAGAAAGGAAGTTTACAAAATACAAGCGTTTGCAGATGATATTCTAATTACCTTGGAAGATCCTAATTGCTCAATAGCAGAATTGAAGAAAACCTTACAGCAATATGGGGAGGTAGCGGGCTTTAAAATTAATTTTCAAAAAACTAAATTTTTGTCCCAAAATATGACAAGAGAACAGATTTCAGAATTGGAAGCCAAATCAGGATTTCGTTGTGAAAGGAAAGTTAAATATTTAGGTATATATTTGACAGCTGATTTAAAAACCTTGGTAAGGGATAATTATGAAAAAATTTTAAAGGAAATTAAAACAGACCTAGAACGTTGGAATGACCTACAAATTTCCCTCCTGGGAAGAATATCATCAATTAAAATGAATATACTTCCAAGAATATTATTTTTGTTCCAAATGCTACCAATAATATTACCAAAATCGTTTTTTAAACAGTTGAATAAAATGGTAGCAAGGTTCATTTGGCAAAATAAAAAACCGCGGATTAAGTTAAGAATTCTTCAGGATAGCAAAGAAAGAGGAGGCTTTGCCCTGCCTGACTGGCAAATTTATCATAAAGCTTGTACTTTAACATGGGTCAAGGACTGGTTACTTCTAAAAAATAAGAGACTCTTAACAATGGAAGGAGCGGATTTGACCAAAGGATGGCATGCCTTTATTTGGTATGATCACCCAACAAAAGGAAGCAAATTTTTGAGACATGAAATAAGGAAATCCTTATATAAAAACTGGTTAGAGATTAAAAACTTAATATACAAATATACTCCTAAATGGCTTTCCCCGGTGGAGGCATCCACTCAACCCCACCTTTTCAACTGGGAAGAGGACTATACATATGGAAGTTTGTTAAATGTTAGACAGGAACTGAATGTAGAAACAATTTCGGAAATGGATTGGTGGTTGAGAACACAAGTGAAATCTAGGTATAAGTCAGATAAGGGGTTAGGCTTTTCAAAAAATTTAAATAAATTTGATGATATCATATTTGAATCTGATAGAAAAATGATCTCGAGATGTTATACATGGCTGTTAGAAATTAAGATGCAAGAGGAAAGTGTGAAGGAAAGCTGGATTAAATGGCTACAAGAATTTGGTTATACTCTTGATTTAGATAATTGGGAAAAAATATGGAGAGAAAATAATAAGCTGTTTAAATCCTCTCTATTAAAAGAAAACTTGTACAAAATGGTCTACCGTTGGTACTATACCCCCGAAAGACTCTCCAAAGCGTTTCCAAATAGTTCAGATAAATGCTGGAAATGCGCAAAAGTTAAGGGCTCGTTGTATCATTTGTGGTGGAAATGTGATTACGCTAAAAAATATTGGTTACAAATATCTATCTGGACGCAAAAGATGTTAAAAATAAGAATCCCTCATGTACCTGAATTATACTTATTGAACATTTGTCAAACTTCACTACCCAAAAAAGCCAAAAGATTGTTACTGCATATTATAACAATATCTAGAATATTGTATGCGAAATACTGGAAGAAGCCGCAAACTCCAAATAAGAATGAATTTCTGTCTAAATTAATGGAAGCAGCTGAAATGGATACACTAACTTGTAGACTGAAAGGAGGAAATATGGAAGAATGTAAGGAGACATGGAGCCCGATGTATGAATGGGCTAAGACGCTAGGATTTGAAATGATAGGGAAATATTGAAATTGTAAATCTTTTACTGACTCATCGCTCCTCTAAGTGTTGTTGGGGGTTGTCTGTCATGTGTTGTTTGGTAGGGTTTGTTAGGTGTGTTTGTTAGGTAATAAGTATATGTTGGTATTGTATGTGTGAATATATGTATGACTATTTTTGACTATATATGTGAAATAAAATTATTCAAATTCGGGAAAAAAATAAAAAAAAAATAAACCGCTGCCTAGCAGAGAAAAAAAAAAATCATTCTAGTTGTCCTTTTCTGCACTTTTTCCAGTGCTATAGTATCTTTTTTGAGGTATGGTGACCAGAATTGTACACAGTATTCCAAATGAGACTGCACCATTGATTTATACAGAGGCATTATGATACTGGCTGATTTGTTTTCAGTTTCCTTCCTAATAATTCTCAGCATAGCGTTGGCCTTTTTTTTAAATATTGCAGTCATACACTCTCAACATTTTCAGTGAGTTATCTACCATGACTCCAAGATCACTCTCTTGGTCAGTCTTTGCTCGTTTAGACCCCATCAATGTGTATTTATAATTAAAATTTTTGGCCCCAATGCACATTACTTTGCACTTAGCAATGTTGAACCTCATTTGCCACATTGACGCCTACCCGCCCAGCCTAAACAGATCCCTTTGGAGTGCCTCACAATCCTCTCTGGTTCTCACCACCCTGAACAATTTAGTGTCATCTGCAAATTTAGCCACTCCACTGCTCGCTCCCAGCTCCAAATCATTAATGAACAAGTTAAAAAGCATCTGATCCAGTACTGAACCTTGCGGTACCCCACTGCTTACCACACCCCACTGTGAAAATTGCCCATTTATACTCATTCCCTATTTTCTATTAATTAGCCAGTTTTTTATACACGAAAGGACTTGTCCTTTTACTGCATGACTCTTGAGCATACTTAGGACCCTTTGATGAGGAACTTTATCAAAAGCTTTCTGGAAGTCAAAGAAAACAACCTCTACTGTGCCCCTCTTATCCACATGTTTGTTCACCCCCTCAAAGAACTCTAACAGGTTAGTGAGACAAGATCTTCCTTTACAGAACCCATGCTGAGTCTTCCTCAATAGCTTTTATTCATCAATGTGCCTACTAATTCTCTCTTTAAAAACAGTTTCCACCAACTTACCCGGTATTGACATCTAACTGACTGGCCTGTAATTTCCCAGATCTCCTCTGGAACCCTTTTTAAAGATGAGGGTGAATTAGCTATCTTCCAGTCCTCAAGAATGGAGCAGATTTTAATGAAAGATTAGATATTTTTATCAGGAGATCCACAAGTTCACATTTCAGTTCTTTTAGAACTCTTGGATGTATGCCATTCGGATCTGGTGATTTATCAGTTTTTAAATTGTCTATCAGTTGTAGGACTTCCTCTCTTGTCACCTCAATTTGACTCAGGTCTCCCAAAATCAGTGGTTTTGGAGTGGGCAAGCACTTTTCATTTTCCACAGTGAAGACAGGCAAAAAATACATTCAGTTTCTAAGCCATTTCCCTATAGTATAATTCCTTTAGTAATTCTTTAACCATTTTTTCATCCAAAGGCCCCATTGCCTCCCTGGCTGGTTTCCTGCTTCTAATGTATTTGAAGAAATTGTTGGTGGTGGTCTTTATGTTTTTTGCAATACACTCCTCATATTACCTTTTTGCCTAGTTTTTGACCATTTAAAGGAATCCTTACCTTTTACAGTTCCACTACTTCATTTGTTAACCATGCAGGCTCTTTTTTACACCTATTTGTGTCTTTCCTAACCTGCAGTATATATTTTATATGAGCTTCTAGGATTGTAGTTTTAAATAACCTCCAAGCTTCCCCAAGAGTTTTGACCCTTTTTACCTTTCCTTCCAGTCAATCAATCATTAAATATTTATTATGATCAAAGACCAATACAGCAATTAAGGAAGACAACTCACAAAGGTACAAACAGTTGGTAAAATCAAGGCTCTCCCAAATATTCCCTCTTACAAATTAGATTATAATGTAACAAAAATTTGCTACTGCCTGAGTAATTGAGCTCTGTGTATCTTCCAATAAAAATTTCTGAAGTACCTCAGTTCTAAAACTTATATAAAACTCCAAGGGTTTGAATTTAGGAGAGCCAGTTTGGTGTAGCGGTTAAGTGTACGGACACTTATCTGGGAGAACTGGGTTTGATTCCCCACTCCTCCACTTGCATCTGCTAGTATGGCCTTGGGTCAGCCATAGCTCTGGCAGAGGTTGTCCTTGAAAAGGCAGCTGCTGTGAGAGCCTTAGGAAAGGCACAAACAGGTATAAGAAGAGGCCAGCATGGTTAACAAACAAAGTAATGGAAGCTGTAAAAGGTAAGAAGGACTCCTTTAAGAAGTGGAAAACCAGTCCAAGTGAGATTAGTAAAAGGGAACACAAGCAGTGGCAAATCAAATGAAAGACTGTGAGCAGGCAGGCAAAAAGGGACTATGAGGAGCATATTGCAAAAAACATAAAGACCAACAATAAAAATTTCTTCAAATATATTAGAAGTAGGAAACCAGCCAGGGAAGCAGTGGGGCCCTTGGATGACCATGGGGTAAAAGGATTACTGAAGAAGGATGGGGAAATGGCTGAGAAGCTGAATGCATTTTTTGCCTCTGTCTTCACCGTGGAAGATGAGAAGTATTTGCCCGCCCCAGAACCACTAATATTGGAAGGGGTGTTGAAAGACCTGAGTCAGATTGAGGTGACAAAAGAGGAGGTCCTACAACTAATAGACAAATTAAAAACTAATAAGTCACCGGGTCCGGATGGCATACATCCGAGAGTTCTGAAAGAACTCAAAGTTGAACTTGTGGATCTTCTAACAAAAATCTGTAATCTTTCATTGAAATCTGCCTCTGTTCCTGAGGACTGGAAGGTAGCAAATGTCACCCCCATCTTTAAAAAGGGTTCCAGAGGAGATCCGGGAAATTACAGGCCAGTCAGTCTGACTTCAATACCGGGAAAGTTGGTAGAAACCATTATCAAGGACAGAATGAGTAGGCATATTGATGAACACGGGTTATTGAGGAAGACTCAGCATGGGTTCTGTAGGGGAAGATCTTGCCTCACTAACCTGTTA
Source organism: Heteronotia binoei (assembly GCF_032191835.1). Lineage (NCBI taxonomy): Eukaryota > Metazoa > Chordata > Lepidosauria > Squamata > Gekkonidae > Heteronotia > Heteronotia binoei. The sequence goes on from NC_083223.1 coordinate 76,677,980, forward strand.
CATTTCTTTTAGGGGGTGAACAAACATGTGGACAAAGGAGACCCGATAGATGTTGTTTACCTTGACTTCCAGAAAGCTTTTGATAAAGTTCCTCATCAAAGGCTCCTTAGAAAGCTTGAGAGTCATGGAGTAAAAGGACAGGTCCTCTTGTGGATCAAAAACTGGCTGAGTAATAGGAAGCAGAGAGTGAGTATAAATGGGCAGTCTTCGCAGTGGAGGACGGTAAGCAGTGGGGTGCCGCAGGGCTCGGTACTGGGTCCCATGCTCTTTAACTTGTTCATAAATGATTTAGAGTTGGGAGTGAGCAGTGAAGTGGCCAAATTTGTGGATGACACTAAATTGTTCAGGGTGGTGAAAACCAGAGAAGATTGTGAGGAACTCCAAAGGGATCTGTTGAGGCTGGGTGAGTGGGCGTCAACGTGGCAGATGCGGTTCAATGTGGCCAAGTGCAAAGTAATGCACATTGGGGCCAAGAATCCCAGCTACAAATACAAGTTGATGGGGTGTGAACTGGAAGAGACTGACCATGAGAGAGATCTTGGGGTCGTGTTAGATAACTCACTGAAAATGTCAAGACAGTGTGCGTTTGCAATAAAAACGGCCAACGCCATGCTGGGAATTATTAGGAAGGGAATTGAAAACAAATCAGCCAGTATCATAATGCCCCTATATAAATCGATGGTGCGGTCTCATTTGGAGTACTGTGTGCAGTTCTGGTCGCCGCACCTCAAAAAGGATATTATAGCATTGGAGAAAGCTCAGAGAAGGGCAACTAGAATGATTAAAGGGCTGGAACACCTTCCCTATGAAGAAAGGTTGAAACGCTTAGGGCTCTTTAGCTTGGAGAAACGTCGACTGAGGGATGGAGAAAGTAGAGAAAGAAGTACTTTTCTCCCTTTCTCACAATACAAGAACTCGTGGGCATTCGATGAAATTGCTGAGCAGACAGGTTAAAATGGATAAAAGGAAGTACTTCTTCACTCAAAGGGTGATTAACATGTGGAATTCACTGCCACAGGAGGTGGTGGCTGCCACAAGCATGGCCACCTATATTTGGCCGCTGTGTGACACAGAATGTTGGACTGGATGGGCCATTGGCCTGATCTAACATGGCTTCTCTTATGTTCTTATGAGCCCTTTCCAGCCCCACCCACCTCACAGGGTGTCTGTTGTGGGGGGAGGAAGGTAAAGGAGATTGTGAGCTGCTCTGAGACTCTTCAGAGTGGAAGGCAGGATATAAATCCAATATCTTCTTCTTCTTCTTCTAGATAAAAGTGGGGTAATTAGTCACAATATTTTGATAAAATTCGTAGTACAGGAGAATATGCGAGACCGTTTCAACTACTTTTTCAGTTTCCTCAATCTCTTTCTCTCAACTTGAACACATATTGACCCAATCAATGTGTGGGTAGTTAAAATCACTCATTGGGACACAGTTATTTTGTGTAGCCACTATCTTTAATTCTTTTTTCATTTTATAATCATCCTCTATCTTTGATCTGGTGGACAATAATAAACTCCCAGAGATACGCTTCCTTTTGGGCCCGCTGTTCTGACCCATAGCATTTCCAGAAATGAATCTAATTCTCTTACCTTCTCAGTCTTACTGGACTGTATACCCTCTATAACATATAGATCCATGTAGAAATATGAATCTGAAAAATCCATACTGGGGTGTCTCCTGGTTGATTTGAAATTTCCTTATGTATACCCTTTCAACAGTACTATTTAGCTGCTAGATAGAACAGAAAAGCTTTTATAGTTGGTACATGCCAACTATAGTTGGAATGTGGAAGCAGGATAATTTATGTACATCCTGAGCTGTATACATTAGTCATCTTCCATACTTTACAGGGCAAGTCAAATCCTGCAGGCTTCTCATTGGTGTTCAGAAGTGAGTTGGTGTTGGTCTTCAGAAGTGAGCAGTGACTCACAAAAGCTCCTACCCTGCCACAAATGTTAGTCTTTAAAGTGCTACTGGATTCTTACTGTTTTTTTGCTTCTACAGACAGACTAACATGGTTACCCATCTTGATCTATCTGCCATCAGTGTGCTTGCATCCGCATTTGCAGTGGTGATGAAAGCTACCCAGAGAACTCTCAGCTTATGGAAGCAACCATTGGCAACCACTCCCCAGGGGCTCACCTACTACCTGATCATTTTAACTGGAAATGTAATGGATTAAACCTGAGACCTTCTGCATCTAAAGCAGATACTCTACCACTTAGCCATGGTCCCTTCACTGTGAATGTGCCACTGAGTGTATGTACAACACGTGCAGCAACCAACCCTGGGTTGTATCTCTATAATAGACTTCTTCATCCAAAGGGTTATTAACACATGGAATTCACTGCCAAAGAGATGGCAGTGGCGACAAGCATGAATGGCTTCAAGAGGGATAAACATATGGAGCAGAGGTCCATCAGTGGCTATTAGCCACAGCATATTGATGGAATTGTCTGGAACAAGTGATGTTCTGTATTCTTGGTGCTTGGGGGGCAACAGTGGGAGGGCTTCTAGTGTCCTGGCCCCACTGATGGACCTCCTGATAGCATCTGGGTTTTTTGGCCACTGTGTGACAGAGTTTTAGACTGGATGGGCCGTTGGCATGATCTAACATGACTTCTCTTATGTTCTTATAACATGTGTATGTATACATTTGCCACTTTACTTTGATCTATTCACTTACAATATCATGAATGAACCTTTAAATTGTCATACAACTTGAAAAATGTAAAGTCTGAGTTGCTGGCAAGTTGTTCCTTGGTACTCCTTTGCTGGTTTCAGCTATTTACTAAACTTGACTGCACTGTGTATGAACCTTAACAATACTAGGGGGGGGGGGGGACTGTGAAGAACACAAATTGGGATAATGAAGTGTAGTTATGAAGAATTTGTTTTTAATAGGCTGGCACAGATGTTCTAATTTCGATGCCCATAATTTTAATTGAAAAGCACCACCCTGCTGGATATTAATTAAAATCAGTATATAACAGCAGGATTTTTCCAGTATGTGTACTAAAGCACTTTAAAGAAAGATCTCAAGATGAGACAAAGTGACACTTGAAACCATTTCTGGTGTAGACAAAGAGGAAGTTCAACTAAGCTGTATGTTTCTACCATCATTATGGATCAAGTGCAATGAGGATATATGTGAGCGTCCAATGTGGGAACCACTATAAAAGATATATCAGTTCACCTTTGGATATGGGAATGAAACATGAGAAACTGAATATTACATCAAATTTCTATAGCACCTTAAATCTCTGCAATAACATATTCTCCAGAGCAACTTCACAAGGCAGGTCAACATTAGCATTGAAGGACTAGTATTTGTCTTGCATACTGCAGTGGCAGTCCTGAGGATGAGATATCGTAGCTTATGAAGGGTGACTTAGAGACATCTCACTGAGCTGAGATGGGAGTACCTGGTTCACAACTCAGACCGTTTTCGCACACAGCTTACCACGGGGTCATGCTCCTGTTCTCCATTGAATTTCTCATTATCTGCCCCAAAGTTACAAGAAGTGCTGCAGCTTTTGCGTAGCAAACGTAAACAGCTAAAACCCAGTTTACGTTTGCTACGCAAAAGCCACGGCACTTCCTGTAACTCCGGCGCAGATGGTGGGAAATCCGACAGACGCTGCGAAGAGAACAGGAATGTGACCGCGTTGTAAGCTGTGTGCGAAAACAGTCTCAGTTATTTCACATTATAGAAATACATAATTTATATCCATATACATTATAACAGCTCTCATCTCAACTGCACTGGCTGAAGTGCCAGCTTGGCATCGTTTCAAACACGCACCATGACTTGCATCTGCATGAAGACCTGTTGCATCCAGATACAGAAGGTTCAGTCATTCTGCTGCAGAATGGCTTCTGTTACACTTTAGCTCATCCTCCCTCCAAAGAACTCAGGATGATATATGGGTGTATATCTCCTCTGTTATATCTTTAATAGCAACCAAGGGCAAAAGCATCTAAGTCTTCCAGCTGTGGTGCAGTGGTTAAGAGCAGCAGTTCGATTCCTCACTCCTAACATGCAGTCAGCTGGGTGAGCTTCAGCCAGCCACAGTTCTCTCAGAGCTGTTCTCTCAAGAGCAGTTCTCTCAGAATTCTCTCAGCCCTACCTACCTCACAGGGTGTCTGTTGCGGGGAGAGGAAGGGAAGGTAAGTCACTTTTGAGTTTTCTGTGTACATATTCAGTGACTTTTGCTCCTTAGAGAACATTATTAAAGGCATTCTGGAAGCCATAACAGCCAAAGATGGGTGTTCTGGGTATCTAAAATGTAGAATGCTGCTTATGGTGTTTTTCAAAAGTTTTGAATCCTTGACTGGGAACAGAGGAGGCAGTCTTAATGGAGATGCAAGAATCACATAGCATCCAACCATATGTTTTCTAATCTGGATTGATGTAGCTGGAGTTAAATTGATATATGCACACACTTACACGTGTTTTTATATTCTGTATCTTTAAAAATATTAACCAATTGTGCTCATATAATATGGGCAAAGTACAGGGATGAATAAATGAGTGTGAGGTACATTTGGTCATAGTAAATAGACACTTCATGGAATTCTTAATGTTACTATGTACAATAGAGGGAGAAGCATGCAAGGGAGAAAAGGATGCCTGTATCTTTAAGAGCTAAACAAAGTACAAAATTTCAGCAAGTGCAATTTGATCTACAACTATCAAAAAGCCTCCTCATACATAACTAGTAAGGTTCAGGGTTAGGAGAAAGGCAGACCAGGGACTTCAGATCTCTCCTGTCTGAAGGGGTTATACTCCCCTTGATAAGCCAGGTTGGGAGGACTGCTTGCCACCTTAGAAAACCAGGTGGCTGCAGTGGTCCAGAGTGGTTTTGCTCAGTTTCAACTGGCACATCAGCTGCATTCATTTCTGGGTCAGTCAGATTTAGCCCTAGTGATCCATTCCTTGGTTACATCTAGACTGGACTATTGCAATGCAATGCACTCTACTTGGGGATACCTATGGAGAGTGTTCAGAAGCTGCAGCTAGTGCAGAACTCTGTGACTAGACTGCTGGTTGGGAGCCTGTGACCCCAATATTGCAGCAATTACACTGCCTACTAATCTGTACCCAAGCCCAGTTCAAAGTGTTAGTTTTAAAGCCTTACATGGCTTGGGACCAGGGTATCGAAACGAGCATCTTCTCTCATATGTTCATGCCCCAGAATTAAAATAACAGGGAGAGGCAATCCTGTCACGTCAATCAAAGCATTCATTTAGTAGGTATACAAGAGAGAACCTTGTCAGTGGCAGCCCTGCCCCCATGATTATGGAACAAACTCTCAAGGGTTGTGCACCTTTCCCACACACACACCTACAGTCTTTAGAGGCAGCTGCGTTTTAGTCTGGACTGTATTTGATAAAAACAGACCCAAATTGGGATTTTAAAATTTGGTTTTATATTTTTATGTTATTTATTTTATGTGTTTTATTGGTATTGTGAGCTGGTTTGCTCTCCATAAGGAAAAAAACTAAATGTTTTTAAAGAATTAATTGATTCATTCATTGATCGATGAAGCCATAATCAAACTTGTTTAGTTTTGTAGTGTAACCAGCCATTATGGACAAATGAAGCTGAAAGGATTTTTCCCCCCTCTTAAGGCCATATAGTGTAAACAACTCTAAAGTTGATATACATCACAAACCCACAGCCAATTCCAGATGACTCCTAGCGTAAACTTTTCTTAGATCCAACTGGGCAGCCATGTTGGTCTGAAGCCATAGAACAAAGTAGTAGTCAAGGTGCACCTTTAAGACCAACTAAGTTTTATTAAGAATGTAAGCTTTCGTGCTCTGATATCATAGTCCGCTAACAGATCTATAACTTATTTATATTTCATTGACCATATTTTTGTGCACATATGGAAACATCCACAGACAATTCTAATATGCTTACATTCACTATGTAAGCCAATAACTGCATGCTATTCCTTGCCATTCAAAACCAGGGCTTTTTATAAGCAGGAACACACAGGAATGCAGCTCTGGCTGGCTTGGAGTCAGGGGGTGTGACCTGATGTGCAAATGAATTCCTGCTGGGCTTTTTCTACAAAAAAAAAAGCCCTGTTCAAAACTATTGATTGAAGTTCAGCTATAGAATATCTTCATAGGTCAGTTTTTCTAGGAATCCTCTTGACTCATGTTAAGTGTCAGCTGAAATCATAATTATGCAGGCAAGGTACAGATTTAAATACCTCCATATGGCATCCAAACCTGTTCCCTATCCCAATATAACTCATGTAAATACAATGAGAAAAAAATATTTGTATTTTTGGAAAGGCCATCTGTCATTTTGAACACCTTTTATTTTTTAAAAAAAGTTGCCAAACGGGGGTAGGGAGTGAGCATCACATATTACAATAAGGAAACTGATAAACATTTAGCATTACATAGTCTCCTAAAGTGGGAATCTGGGGACTCATTAGTAATTACAGAAATGCTGGAGAAGCTGACGGATGGCTACAGATTCAGAAGAAGCTGTACATGCATGCCTTCCTTGGTATCACACATATGACAGCAGCAAAATAGAAAAGTAAAAATAAAGAGACTGCCAGCAACCTACATAGTATTGAGAGAGTAGGCAGATCATAGTCTAAGGTATAGGGGAGGATCTTGATTTGTTTTAGGGGAGTGGTTCAATGTTAATGCAACTTGTCATGGCCCATCTGCAAGGGCTGTGACAAATTTCAAAGGCTGTGTTAGTGAAAATGTGTGAATGTACATGACAGAACATTCAAAGACATGCACATGCTTTGGAGTGGCCCACTGCCAATGTTTGCTTTGACTTTCCCATTCACAAATCATGGTTAACCAGCCATTAATTAATACTGAGTTTCTTGGGCTAACACAGCCCACAGCAGGGTACTTGGTTTGCCACTGCTGGAATAACTTCTTGCTCTAACTAGCCAGCTAAATTCTCCAAAATAAAATCTGTAACATGGCCATAAATGGTTTTTAATAGTCATTACTTTTCTGGATACCCTGGGAACTGTTGCACTGTAAGAATGTTCAGAGATGTCTAACAGAGAATGCTTAACTTCAAACTAAAATACCTAGAATTCTTTCATAGAAACCATGACAGGTACAATCAGGTACCAAATTGTATACAGTAGAAGTGTAGGCATGCTAACTTTATACAAAAGCTGTTTTATATTTTATGGCTCTCATAGACTTGGTAAATTGATGCTGTTAATGTACCATGTGGCCTGATTACTTGTCGGCATGTCCAATTCAATATTTATTTCATTTATTTATTATTTAAGACATTTCTGTTGCCTTTCCCATCCAAATCTGGGTCTCCAAGATGGCAAACATTAAAACATTTCAGATATTTCAAGCATTAAAACAGCATTTTAAATACAAATATATACAGTGGATTATTTAAAGCAATTATATAAAACAGAGAAGCATATAGAAACACACAGACTGGGAGGAGGACTAATACAAGTTAGGGAGGAAATGGCAAATAAAACAAAAAATCTTCACTCACGGGGGGGGGGGGATGATATGGGAAGACCAATGAATTTCCCTGGTGGGGGATTTGACACCACAATCAAGAAGGCCCTTTCCAGGTTGTTGGCCATCAAAAATCAGATAGTGAGGGTACACAAAGTAGGTCCTCTAAAGATGACCAGAGTGCTTGGGTAGGTTCATGTGAGAATAGCTGGTTCTTAAGGTAAACTGGCCCCAAGTCATATAGAGCTCTAAAGCTCAATACCAGCACCATGAATTGGTCCCAGAAGCAGATTCTTTATAGATAGAACAAGACTGGAGTGAAATGGTTCCTAGATATTTCCTGAGCTGGACCTGGCAACCATAGGCTGCAGTAGTTTCCAGGCAGTTTTCCAGGGGCAGCCCCATGTAGAGCACATTGTAGTAATCTAATCTAGATGTCACCAGGTCTATCTCAGGAAATAATACATATCCATCATACATATCACCCTGACCTGGATAGCCCAAGGCTAGCCCAATCTCATCAGATCTCAGAAGCTAAGCAGGGTCAGCCCTGGATAGCATTTGGATGGGAGACCACCAAGGAATACCAGGGTCCTGACATAGAGACAGGTAATGGCAAACCACCTTTGAATGCCTCTCACCTTGAAAACCCCATAAGTAGCTGTGACTTAACAGCAAAAAAAACCCACAGAGGTCAAGTGACCATGAATGAGTAGTCATAAGTGTGATTCTCAGTTGCTGGAGTTTACTCAATTGGTAACTATGATGGACTGCTGAAAAAGATGGTGAGCAGAGGGTTAAAAAATCACTGATCCAACCTAGCCTACAGATTATGAATCATCTATAGTGAATTCAGCTGGTTTATTAAGGTGTAACTCTATTTTGGATTGCTCTGTCAGATGAAGAATAAGATGAAACAGTTCAAGAGAAGTGGCAACAAAATGACCTAGTGAGCTTCCATGAAAAAGTGGGGGTGCTAAATCTGAATCTCCCAGATCCCAGTCTGCACTGTAACCAGCACACCAGACTTATCCTGACCCATTTTCTGAATATGATAGATTTTTATGGTGGATATAATAGTGTTCCTTCTTCATTCTTTCTGTTCATCATATTGGTTTGATGCCATTCAGTAAATTCTGTGATCTGTTGAACATTTATCAATTTTTACCTTTGTACTATTTATTGTGCTTCATAAAGAAATCCACTATTTCACCTCTTTCTCTCTCTTAAAAGCAACTCCCTGAGCTGCAGGGCACTTAGTCCCTGTGATCAAGAGAAACTGCTACTAGAGGGAAGCAAAGGAAGTATCTTCAACTGTCAGTGTCTTCTGCTGATAGATTGCTGGATTTAACCCAGTATTTAATTTTTCAAGCATACTCATATCTAAAAGCAGGGACAGAGTAGTCATTATGTGCACTAGGACATCTCCGAGTGGACCAATGGCCTCCTTCCACTGAGAACAATTCAGTCCAGTGGCAGAAGACTTTTACCCAGCCCACCCAAGCCCCATGCAGAGTGTTCTTTGAATGTTTTTATAGACTTTGCATATGTTTGGATATTCATGCATTTTTTTTACCATCTACACTGGTACCAAAGGCTCCATCTTTGGCAGAAATTGCTGGGTTTAGGATCACATGAGGGATGCCAGGCTTCCCACTATAGGGGAAAGCCTCTTGGCATTCTGTCTTGTGGCCCACTGGTGCCTTAGGTGTCCAAGAGAAGAAGGGGGGAGGGGGAGGAATGCATATAAGTTTCATGCTAATGTGCTTACATCCCTTCTGAGCTTTTGCAATATGTTAGAACATCCTCCTTGTCACTTCCAGTGGATATAAGTGTGCCAGTGTGAAGCTAGCATGCCAGCCCCCCCCCCCTCCCATTTCCTTTCAGGGTTGTAGTCTGGAGTTTGGCAACCCTAGATCTTATACAAGGTGACATGTACCATTCTTCAGTAAAGCTTTTGAAGTAACAAGCCTTGTGGTTTCTCCTTACTCAGACTTTTGTTTCCCTTATGGAGTGAAGTAGAATTAAGCCATTAACTACATCTGACAAATGCTGCCTTTTCCCCCTCTTCCTCTTTAAAATGTGCTGAGCATATCTGCCTAGCTGTTGATGTTCTCTTGCTAATACTTTTTGGCACAGAACAACCGCATTCAGATTCATTGTTATTCATTGCTTATTGGGTGAATTCAGCTTTGGGTAAGGTAAAATATGACACTGTGCCTCTGTCACTTTATACACTCCGTATACATCACTTGATGAAAGGAAAGATTCTACTTCATGGCTTTGAACATTCTTTAATAAAGCCTTAATTTTGTGCCTCCTGGGTGCTTTCACCCATATTTGTTTTTACTTGTCACTAACAGCCAGCTTTTATTCCTTGCTGAGTTCATCCTGGTTTCAGAAGCTTTTAAAAACAAGCATCCTATAGTATCACTTGTCCCTCTGAACACACAGCATTTAGTACAAATAAATCAAACCTCACCTGCTCTTCCTTTCTAATATGGTAGTGGTTTTTTTCTTTCTATATAAAGAAGAGATGGCATCTTTAATGTTCAGAACAGGTATTTACCATTTTTAATAGATACACAAAACCCCACTAAAAATAAGCCCCTCATCTGTGAGCAGCTGCCAGCTACCACTCATTAGGAAGAGATACTGGTGCCTCACCTTTTGAGGGTTGTTTAAAAGAATCATCAGGATATTAGGACTGTAGTCTGCAGTCTGCCAGGTACTTCTAGAAAGCTAAGAGAGGAGAACACCAGTATCTACAAAGTGTTTGTCTTTTGAACCTCAGCATAACAATCTACCCTGAGTCTCAGTGAGAAAGGTAAAGTAAACAAACTAGAACAGTGCAGAGAAATAGTTAAGGGAGAAATTAATGAACTTATAATGCTAGGGAAGAAAGTGTTCATATCATTACTGGGTGAAGGAGATAACAGTGCAATCCTAAAAACACTTTCCTTGAGTAGGCCCCATTGAACAGATCTGGATCTGAGTAGACCTTCTTAAAATGGCACTGATAAGCTGCATTCAGATATAATGATTTTCTTAAAGTGGCATGAGGAGTGACATGATAGAGGTTTACAAGATTGTACATGGGATAGAGAAAATACAGAAAGAAGTACTTTTCACCCTTTCTTACAATACAAAAACATGTGGGCACTCAATTAAATTGCTGAGCAGTAGGGTTAGAACAGATAAAGGGAAGTACTTATTCACCTACAGGGTGATTAACACATGGAATTCACTGCCACAGGAGGTGGTGGCAACTTCATACATAGATGGCTTCAAGAGGAGATTGGATAAGCATATGGAGCAAAGGTCACAGGGTATAGATGGAACTCTCTGTCTGGGACAGTGATGCTTTGTATTCTTGGTGCTTGGGGAGGCAACAGTGTCCTGGCCCCACTAGTGGACCTCCTGATGGCACCTGAGTAGTAAATAGCCCCCCGTGCATTTTAATGAAGGGGGCGTGGCCAGTAACATCACTTCTGGTGACGTCACCGGAAACTCTGTCAACCCTTGCATAATTAATGAAGGGGCGTGGCCAGTGACGTCACTTCCGCTGATGTCACCGGAAACTGCGTCATCCGGGTCATGACCCCAATGATGTCACCCAGGTCATGACCCCACCCCCACATGACTTAGCCCCCGCCAATCACCATCTATGCCCCACCATGATATAGCTACCCCGGTTATTTAATTAATTAAGCATCTCCTCCAGGAAATGACCTTACTGGCTCACACCACGTGGCGTAGCCAGGCCAATCAGCATCTACGTCCACCCCGCTGTGACCTAGCAACCCTGCATATTAATTGAGCAGGCCGGAAATCAAATGTGTAGCCCCCACCCCTGCCCCCTTCTCCAGTGCCACCCACTGCAGCATCATTTTTTTTATGTGATGAGCTTTTTTTTTATTCAACACCACAGAAAGACGAACATAAAATAAAATTGTATACATACAAAATAGTCAAAAGAATCCGTCTTAAAAATATGTGTACATATATCCTCAAAAACCCCTAAACAAATTGTAACCAAATATTTTTAATTACAACCAAAAGGCCTGCCCAAAACTAACCATATTAACCCCACCCCGGAAATTGGGGGCTGCCACTGAGAAGGCCTGAGTAGGTCCATTTGACCCCTCTAACAACACGCCCAGTCACCCCTGGCCAATAGCAAATGGGGCAAAATAACCTTCACCAGGTTATTTTAGGAAAGAAGCCATTTGTGCTTGAACACACATGAGCAGGCTCTTGCTGAGAACATGGAAACTCCGGCCAGACCCTTGGTACTTTCCAGCCCTCCGCCATTGGTGAGACAAAATTTTAAAAGGAGATATGTGAGCAGTTCTGAGGATGAAGAATTTGTTCCCACAAAGCTCCTTTTCCCAGGGCCTGTTTTTGATAAAGAGACACACATTAGTATGGACAGCGGGGAGACAACAGCTGACATGCTAGCTAAAAATGGCGTTTCCCAAATTTTGCAAGGCCTCCTGGAAGATTTACCAGACACTCAGGAACTTATTCCCTACAGTACCCAGGTTTTCCAAGAGATTCCTGATTCCCAAGAGCTGATTTCAAGCGAGAACTCTATGGCACAGGTAATTTGGGAAAGGGGGGGGAAAGGGAGGGGGGGTAGAAAAGGTTAGTGGAAACAGGCTTTGCATAGTGCTTTTAACTGAAAAAAACCTGCTTTTAATTTTCTAGTATTCTGCCTGCATTGAGCCACAAATTCCAGATTTAAAATTGGCTGAAGCCCCAGAGGAAAATATTCCATCAGAGGCAAAAATCTCCACGCAGGTATGGACTCCAGTTGTTTAGTGTTGTGTGGTGGGTGTGGGGGCTTGTCAAGGCTTGTAAAACTAAAATAAATGCTGTCTTTTTAACAGGAACAGCCAAAAATTCCATTTGGCATGATGCCCTGGGAACAAGTCATTGCCATGAGAAAGCTTTTAAACATGGATGTTTTTGAAGATTCTGACGGTATACCACCCCGAAAATGGAAATCAGCAATGTCAGCATTAGTTCGTGCTGCTTTCTATTCGATAACAATGCATTGTATCAATGAATTTTTATATGATTCTTGTGAAGAATGCCAGCTTCAATCACCCGGGCAGAAATCTCATGCATGTGTTTTTTGGTCTGAACAAATAGTAGACCTCAAAGTGAAATTTGTAATCGATGAGATGTCAATACATTCGATAATGCAAGTTGTGACCTCGGTTGCCTATTCATTGAAATGTCTGCTCTTCATGCAAGAGAATATGGACCAAATATTTGATCTACTGAATAGAGTTAAAGACTCCCCAAATTCACGTAAAACGTTTGAAACAATTTTGAAAAACTCTGACGGTGCAATGGTTAAACATGTTGAAGGTTATATCAAAGATTTGCATTTTTGTTCATTTTTTCTGCACCAGAAAAAATAAAATGGGGTTTCTGTGATGCAAATAAAAGATATTGCAGCTGCTTTTTAATGTCTGTTTTTGAAATAAACCTTGTAAATAGACTGCATCTCCATTTGTCACTGTCTGTAAATGAAAAATCCTGTAAATAAAAAGGAACCTTTTTAAAGAAATCAGTGCTGTTATTACATGTCCAGACATGTCCCCATATTGTTATCAGATGCCCAGGTCATGCCCCCATGAAATGAAGGCCTGGTGGGAGGGAGGGTGCAGCACACTGATTAAATCTGGCAGCATTTTAAAATTCCTAGGATGGTTAGCACACACACACACACACACACCCCTATTTACTGGTTGCTGTATTTTAAAAAAGTGGGGGGTTCAAGGGAGAGAGAGGGGGCTGCACTCTGATTAAATCTGGCAGCATTTTAAAATCCCCCCCTTTACTGGCTGCTGTATTTTAAAAAAAAATTGGGAGGGAGAGCCTATTTTATATATATATGAGCAGGAGGTATTGTTATTGGATGTTGCCACCTTTGAAAAACATTTAAAGGTAAATATAGGAGTGGTATTGAATGGCGGTAAAGGTTGGGAAATTTTTAGAACAGGGTCCCTTGCATACCAGAGAACCCATTTTGTTTTGAATCATGAGAATCATTATTACGGAATAATTAATTTGAAAGGGTTTATGGCCAGAAAAATTATTGTCAGGTGTGTGGTAATGTTTATAGCCATTCACATCTGTGTAAATACAGCTGTCGCGTGTGCTTTGACCCCAAATGTAGGCCTCAGCAGGAGATACAATGCAATAACTGCAAAGTTTATTGTAAATCCCGGATCTGTCTTGAAAAACACAGGGATCTGCTAGATATCTGCAAAATAAATATATATTGTAAATCATGCCAATCCTATGCTCCAAAGAAGCACACATGCCGTGTTCGCTGGTGTAAGCAAAGCAAAGAGCCTGTTGGGGATATAAATAGCCACCGCTGTTTCATGCCTCCTCTTAAAAAGGTTGAAATTAGCAACAATTATATTTTTTTTTATGATTTCGAATGTATGCAAGAGACCAGCATACATATTCCAAATTATATCTATGCAATGGGGCTAAAGGAAAGTGATACCTGGGAATTCAAAGGAGAGGGCTGTGTGACAAGCTTTGTTAAAAAATTCATCAACAAGAAATTCAAGCATTATAGCTTCCTAGCTCATAATGAGAAGGGGTATGATAATTACTTTATCATTAGGCAATTATTAGCAGAAAAGATGGAAGTCGACCTGCTTACGCAAGGGGGGAAGCTCATGTGCGTCATGGTTAAGAAGCTAGGCATCAGATTTCTGGATAGCTTAAACTTCTTGCCAATGAAGCTAGCCAAATTGCCACAGGCCATGGGCTTCTCGGGATGTAAGGGGTTCTTCCCCCATTACTTTAACACAGCTGCTAATTGGGAGTATGTTGGGCCGATGCCTAAGATGGTGGATTACAGGATTGATAACATGATGAAGGATGAGAAAGCAGAGTTTCTTTCCTGGTACACAGAGAAAAAAAGCAATGAATTTAACCTACAAAAAGATCTGGCTTATTATTGTCAACAAGATGTTAAAATCCTGAGAAAGGCTTGTCTCTTGTACAGGGAGGAAATTATATCCATGTCAGGAATTGACCCCTTTAATCACATAACTCTCGCTAGGGTTTGCATGGCAATGTATAGGCACATGTTTTTGAAACCTGGTACAATTGCCCTCCTGCCACATGACCATTACCACAGGCAAGAAAAGCATTTTTCAACCGCATCCATACAATGGCTAATGTATATTGAGCACAAGGAGGGTCTCCAGATACAGCACGCCCTGAACTGTGGCGAGCTAAAAGTAGAAAATTATTTTCTTGATGGTTTTGCGATGGTTGGGGGGTGGCCAACAGCCTTTGAATTTAATGGGTGCTTTTTTCATGGTTGTTCCACATGCTACAGCCCCAGTGATAGAAACCCACTGACAGATTCATCCTTTGCCAACTTACACTATAGAACCCTGAGGAAAGAAAGTTACTTGAAAAGCCAGGGGTATGCTGTTAGGTCCATTTGGGAACACGAGTGGAGGGAGATGGTTACAGCTGACAGGAAGCTTGGAGGCTTTCTGAGTGAGAAGAAATTTCCATCACCACTGCTCCCCAGAGATGCTCTCTTTGGGGGCAGAACAAATGCCATTTGCCCTATTGCAAGGCTGAAGCTGGTGAAAAAATGCATTACTATGATTTCACCAGCCTGTACCCTTTTGTCAACAAGACAAAGAAATGTCCAATTGGGCACCTCCAAATTATTTATAAGGACTTGCCCCCATATCTGAATATTTTGGTCTGGTCAAACTGAAGGTGTTGCCACCTCGAGGTCTCTTTTTCCCTGTATTACCCTACAAGTTGGGGGGCAAACTTCTGTTCCCCCTCTGTCGCACATGTGCAGAAACTAAGCAACAAGAGTGTTGTATGCATTCTTCACTGGAAAGAGTGTTAGAAGGCGTGTGTGCTACGTCATGGTGGGGCATAGATGGTGATTGGCAGGGACTAGGTCATGTGGGGGTGGTGTCATGACCTCAGTGATGTCATTGGGGTCATGACCCTGATGACTCAGTTTCCAGTGACATCAGCAGAAGTGATGTCACTGGCCACGCCCCTTCATTAAAATGCATGGGGGGCTATTTACTACTCATCTGTGTGGGTTTTTTTGCCACTGTGTAACAGAGTGTTGGATTGGATGGGCCATTGATCTGATTCAACATGGCTTCTCACATTGTTCTTTCCTCCCCTGATGGAGATTTCTTGCTTCTGATTCAGAACTGACATTCACTGTGATATCTGGACCAGTTCTTGTTTAGTAACCAGGATTCTAAATAAAGATTAATAAACTCTGAAGTGATGTTGGATTGCCAATGGACCACTCAAGGCAGCGTGGAACCAGCTCTGGTAAGAAGACCTCCGGAGGTGAGTATGAGACTTGCTCCAAGGTTATAGGACTGCTCCAGAACAAACCATTTGGCTACTGCCCGTCTCCGAGTGAAGAAGGGGCTTAATCACCTCTTGCATGCACACTAGTAAAGCCCGCTGAGATGAAGGCATCTCTCTGGCCTGTATTCCCCAGCACGTCTCTTCTCTAAAGTTTTCTTTTCCTCTCTTCTGAAAGCATTAAATGACTTGAATTTCACTTGCCACTTCTAATGAAGCTAGAAAGATTACAAGCTCAGCAGAAAGGCAAGGGGAGGAGGGGCCTAAACACCATGGTTCACCTGAATTCCAAATGTTTCCTCTAAGCCTGTGATAAAGAATCTGCTAATGAAGCAGAATAGAAGAGATACTTGCTGTTGCTAAACAGTGAGCTCAGACCCTTACTGCTTTACTCATCCCACAGATTCTTCATGTTACTGATGGAGGACCAAATTTGTACATACAAAAAAAACCCTTATTGTGAATGGACAACAGATTTTGTAAAGTCCTGGAGTTTTCATTTTCTGGCTCTGCTCTCATGCTTTAACAGCAGACTGATATATAGAAGCTTCCCCTCCCCCACCCCAACTATCACTGTGCCATTTTCTTGCTAAGTGTCTGTGAAAGACACAGGAGAAAAGTCAGTTGAAAAAAATAGTGGTATCACTTAGTGCCACATAACCAAACACAGCTTGTCTACTAAAAGGCAGTTTTTGAATCCTTTCTGGTTTTGTTGTTGTATTGGTGTATTATCAAAAGAACAGATATAAGATGTATTTAATTATGAAATTATCAGGGATTTTATTTCGCAAAGTTTGCCAAGGGAGTTTACTGCTGTGTTTCTTCTATGATTTTTAAGGTAATTTAGTTCCCTCTTGCCTCTTCAGTGCTTATTAAAGTTTCCTTCTTTTCACTGTATCTTCTACCCCAAACCCATGATTAAACTCAATATGATTTGTTAGTGTCTGTTTTACCAACTCCATTTAATTAAAATGATTTTTTTAAGGTGAAAAGATAATTGCTTTCTTCTGTTATAACTCTGAGAGTTTAATATCATCTACTAACTTCATAAGCCTCGAAGTCTACCACTGCAGTCAATAAATAAATTAAAACAGAGGGGAAAATGTGTTAAAATAGCATTAGGCCTGAACCATAAAACCACAAAAGCACAGAGATTCTACTTGCGGCTGTGAGACATTTGCAGCACAGCTGCTGTGGTTCCTGGCCCACAAGCTTCACTGCACAGGGTCTGTTGCATGTCCCGGGCACTTCATTAGTTTTAAAAGGTTGGCATGAAACCAAATAGTGCAGAAAATAGCTTTCCAGTAGCCATTCTTTTACACAGTCAGCATTTAGCAATCGCTAGCCCCTGCAGTTTAAAGAAATAATAATTGACACAACTGCTGAAGAGCTACTGGGGAAATATTATGTTGATGATGATGGCCATTATGTCTTTGTATCAATATTTTGGGTTCATTGCATTACTTTTGTGTCCTTTTGCTACAGGTAATGATAGATGATTGACTGTGGGGAGGGAGGGGGAAGAAGTTACACCAGAATAGATAATGATTGACCAGAGAAAATGCCTGAGCCAAAAAAAAAAAAACTATAAATGAAAGTACTTCCTGATAGGGAACTATAGTTAACAACAGGCATCTAAAATCCCTATAGCTGGGAAATGGAACTCATATTTCAACTTTCTTTGCTATAATGATACTGTGGAAAGGGGTTTTCATTGCAGAAAAGAAATTCCCCATCAATTAAAAATTTTGGCAGAAAAAGCAAAAACAAAAGTGTAGCTGGACCTGTGGCTGCCAACTCCAGTTTGGGAACGCCTGGAGATTTGGAGGTAGCTTCTTGGGAAGATGTATTTTAATGATGGGAGGGAACTCAGTGGCAATGTGATGCCACAGAGTCTATTCTCTAAACAGGGTTGCCAATTCCAGGTTGGGAAATTGCTGGAAATTTGGGGGTGGAGCCTGGAGAGGGAAGGGTTTGTGGAGGGACCACAGCATGGTATAATGCCATAAAGTTGTCATGGACTTCCAGGACAGAGTCTGCCCTCCAAAGCACTCATTTTTTCCAGGGGAATTGATCTCCACAGTTTAGAGATCAGTTGTAATTCTGGTAGATCTCCAGCTTCCATCTGGAAGTCAGCAACCCTACCTCCAAAGCTGCCATGTTGAGGTTCAGGATTAGTGAGTAGAAGGGTACTTGCATGTCATCAGACTTTACATCTTACAAAAGTGGCAACACAGTCTATAGCAGAAAACAACAACTGTGTACAAAACACACTATATCTATCTATCATCTATCTATCTATCTTTCTATCTATCTATCTTTCTATCTTTCTTTCTATCTTCTATCTATCATCTATCATCCTCTCTCTCTCTCTCTCTCTCTCTGTCTTTCTCTCTCTCTCTATCTATCATCTATCTATCTTCTATCTTCTATCATCTTCTATCTTCTCCTCTCTTCTCCTCATCTTCCTCCCATCTTCTTTCCATTTTCTATCATCCATCCATCTACACACACACAAAGTAATTCTTATTTGTCTATGTTTTTTTCCAACAATACCAAATACACAGTATACCAAAATATTTCACAAAAAGAAAGGATCCACAGTATTTGAACATCCAGAGAATATCCAGTCCTTCTCACTTCTTGTTCAATCTTGTGTGGTATCCAAATTCCTTACAAATCCTGGCTCCAAAGGTGATGTTCCCTTTACGTTCCCCGTCAACTTGGATCACGTTTCGCATAAAATGCTTCCTCGAAGAACCAATCTGCTCAATTTTTCTTATTGATGTCAACTAAGTCCACTTGATCAAATTTCCAATAGGCACTAGCTCGAGTGCCTGTTGAGCTACTGCCTATTGGAAATTTGATCAAGTGATCTTAGTTGACATAAAAAAAAAATTGAGCAGATTGGCTCTTTGAGGAAGCACTTTATGTGAAACGTGATCCACGTTGACAGGCACGTAAAGGGAAGGCACCTTTGGAGCCAGAATTTGTAAGGAATTTGGATACCACACAGGATTGAACAAGAAGTGATAAGGACTGGATATTCTCTGGACATTGACATACTCTGGATTCTTTCCTTTTGTGAAATATGTTGGTATACTGTGTATTTGGTATTGTTGGAAACAAACATAGACAAATAAGAATTACTGTGTGTGTGTATATATAGTGTGCTTTGTACACAGTTGTTGTTGTTTTCTGTCATCAGACTTTAACAGGCTCAACCCGTTCTATGTGGGGGGGAGATATTTTCATTTTGTTTATTCCCTTCCTGTAGAGCCCCATGGCACAGAGTGTTAAAGCTGCAGTACTGCAGTCCTAAACTCTGCTCACGACCTGAGCTCAATCCCAGGTGGAAGCTGGGTTTTCAGGTAGCCAGCTCGAGGTTGGCTCAGCCTTCTATCCTTCCGAGGTTGGTAAAATAAGTACCCAGCTTGCTGGGGGGGAAGTGTAGATGACCGGGGAAGGCAATGGCAAACCACCCCATAAAAAGTCTGCCATGAAAACGTTGTGAGAGCAACGTCACCCCAGAGTCAGAAACGACTGGTGCTTGCACAGGAGACTTTTCCTTTCCTTATGCCCTTCCTGCAGTTCCTCATAGATCCTCAAGCTTGTTCATAAGAACAGCAAACTTGCTGAGGGAGCATCTATTAAGAGACCTGTGAAATGTGAGCCTTCTACAGACAAGGTAGATTCTTATGCCTTTCACATTAACAGAACAAGCAGAAGTTCAACAATTTTTCCCAGAATAGAGGAGAAGTGGTGGGAAAAGGCTCCTGAAAAATGCTAGCTAGAGCTTTTCTGTCTGTCCTACAGACTACAGCTATTAAAGACTGTTATGTACTGAATTTATTGCTTTGCACGGCTTTCCTCTGACCTGTGGGAAACCGCGGGTCACCTGGATGGATTTGAACTATGAACAGAAGCCAATGAGCGGTCTTGGCGTGAAACTTGACCACTGTGATTTGGTATGGGACTCTGGGGGTGTTTTGTTTGCATGTTTATAAGCAGGGTCTCGACCCCGCCATTTTGTCTTTAGCATGTAGTGGCAATAAAGCATGGTCTGTGTTGAACTCCGTTACACCTAACTCACTTTTAAAAAGACACAAGAACCTATCAATTTAAAAAGATGAAAAAGTTGAACATGCATGGCATAGAACAGAGGAAGGAAGGATGGAAGGAAGGAACATCTGACAAATAAACCAGTCATTAAGAAAAAAAACCCTTTAAATTCAGTGTGATGAACAAACTCATCAAGAGGACCCCAAAAGAGCTATGGTTATTGTTGTGAACACTCGATCCCCAAAGCTCTCATTGATATTCCAGTGGCGAATCAATCTTCTAAGCTTAAAGATGAAGGAAGAGAGTCAGTCTGGTGTAGCAGTTAAGAGTGTGGACTCTAATCTGAGAGAACTGTGTTTGATTCTCCACTCCTCCAAATACAGCTGCTGGCGTGACCTTGGGTTAGTAACAAGTTTTCTCTTTGATGCTCTCTCAAGAGCAGTTCTTGAAAGAATTCTCTCAGCCCCACCTACCACACAGGGTGTCTGTTGTGGAGAGGGGAAGGGAATGGAGGTTGTAAGCCACTCTGAGACTCCAAGTGAAGGGCGAGTATAAATCCAGTCTCCTCCTCCTCCCCCTTCTTCTTCCCTTGTGCCTTTTAAAAGCAAACCTTTCAAGACACTAATTCCTCCATTCTTTCTTTCACCAAAAAAATGTTCCCATATCATGCAAGTAATAATTGATCAGAAACAAGATCTGAGGTAGGATAATATGTGGGAAATATATTCACTTAAATTCAGTGAAAGCATTATAAAGGCAACATGTCCAACATTGGCCTTTTGTACATTTCTTTAAAGTACCTACTTTATAACTTTGCTGATTAAAAACAAAACAAAACTGAGTGCCAACATTAATTCAAATGTTTTTTAATGTAACATACAGTAAGTAGAGAAAAGTCTTTGGAATGGGTTTGGTAGGGCACTTACACAGTGATCTTTTCTGTGAGATTAAATGCTGTGTCCCTGTTTCCATCTTTGAAATAATCATATGATGCTGCATAGAAGCCTATAGCTTCAGGGGTCCTGTGGGGCAATTTTCCCCTTAGAAAGAACCATGATGTTTGGCCTTATATAATCGAGCAGCTCTTCACTTGCTTCAGAAGGAACAGAGCAGGGAAAACTCTGGTCCTGAGCCAGTTAATCCCTTTCTGACTGAATGCATTCTCATCCAGCCTGTCCCATAACTTTTCCACCCTTGATCTGTTCCCTTTTTTCTTGTATGCTGCTGCTGCTTCTTTTTTTAACATCAGAAGCAACATGTGAGGGCTGTGCGCAGAAAAGCTGAGTATGATCTATTCCGTTTGGAGCTGCCTTGTCTGTTTGCAATGGGAAATTTGCCTCAAGAGGGGAAGAGGGCAGGAGGAGAAGAGTATCCCAATAGTAAAGTGGCTGGCCACTGTGAGGAGAACAAACACAGCAAGACCAGGCCATCTACAGATATCTAAATGCTCAGAGGACTTCCCAAATGCACAGAAAAATATGACTTTCTAAATTAACTTAAAAGAAATACCCTCTTTTAAAAGGCCGGCATCATAAAGACTGTTCCAGAAAATGTTCTGGAACTGGCAGTATCCCAAAAAAGATTGCTGAAAGTAGCAGAGGGCTATTAAAAAGGAAGGGGCATCAATCTATAGCAGGTATGTCCAACAGGGAGATCGCGATCTACCAGTAGATTGTAGAGGGGTCAGAGGTAGATCACCAGCCCCACTTGGTCTCATGGTTTGCTGGACAGGTGTTTGGGTTTTTTTGATAATTGTTTGGTGGGGTGGTATTTGATTATTGGTGCCAGTATGATGAATTCTTATTTTTACTTTTAGAACTGCATGTGTGGTTTTGGCATCATCCAGAGGTCTTCAGTTCCTGTTGATCTTTAATACTTTGGGACAGTGACAGTTTTGGACCAGATTCAGCCAGTGTTAATTTAGCACCCCAGTCACCCCAATATATAACCAACAGCGAAGTTTTAAAGATTGCGCAAGATCAGCCTGGATCAATACTTGACCTACATTTAACACAAATTACTTAATAAAAGTTAAAGAAAGTTATTAAGACAGTTAAAGCAAGTTATAACAATAAAAATTTAAGAAAACCTGTTGGCAGTTCTTTCTGGATCTTCGTCTCTCTGTTTTGTTTTTGCTTACCAGTAAATGACAGAAGGTGCATTGTAAATGGGGGGGGGCGTGGAACCCAACTTTGGTGGGTTAAAATCTAATTCGAAACTAATTTGAAACTTAATTTTCATGGTGGTAGATCACTTTTGTCCGGAAAAAAACAGATCACGACTTGTTCGAAGTTGGACATGCCTGATCTATACAAATCTCTTGGGATTTTAAAGAATCCATGTAAAATGTGATGTCCACATTCTCCACATTCCCAGTTTCTCTCAGGCTTCAAGACTGTCTTGCTTGAAGTAATTAATTATAAGCAACCTGCCTATTAGAGCTGAGCTGTATCTTTGAGCATGTGCAAAATACCTTTTACTGATTAGTGCATATCAGCTATCATACTCCTATCCTCACTTCTGTCAAAATCTGCGACTAAAAGATTTAAAGGTTTCAAGCTGCATTGTGCTCGGGCAGGGTTAAATCCAAAACCTCACACATTTAGAGTTGCCAGTAGGCCTGTAGAAAAATGTCACAATCTTTTAACAGAGGCTTAAGATGCAGAGATGAGCAGCTAAAGCTTTTCATAGCATGAAGGCAAATGCCAGCAGTTGAATAGCAACCTACTAAGCCTCTGTTAAAGGGATAGGACATTTTTTCCCCTCTAGGTAGCTGACATCCCCACCAGATTAGAGAAACAGTTCTTCATTGGAGAGGAGTTCAGCTAAGGGGGCAGACTATCCAGTCAGTCTTAAATCTTAGAAAAAAATAGATCTGGAATGAAAAAGGAAAAACCCATATATACTCCCCTGAGTTGCCTGGAAGAGTTCCTTGTAATTTCTTATATCTGCATTGTTAAATATCATGAAGAGAAGGCCACACAGTTCATACCAACAGATAACTTTATTGTACTTACAAAGATATATCAGATATAACCATATTTAGGGCCTTTTTTCTGGGAAGCACCATGGAACGGAGTTCTAGAACCTCTTTGTGGAAACAAAATTCTCAAAAAATGTTTAAAAGTTTCTGAGGGGCATCAATGTGTTTCTCCTGAATTTTCCCCTTGAGCAGAGCAGGCTCACCCACTAGGCAAATTAGGCATTTGCCTAGGGTGCCAGGAGAGGGGCGCAGAATTGGGCTCTCCCTGCCTTCCAGTACCCAAGACAAATGGCTAATCCCCACCACTGCAGTTTCCATTTGTCCACCGGCTCACTGGCTGGCGGTGACGGCAGGCAGGCCACCTTCTGTGCCCACCCACCCTGCTCAAGGGTGTGCTCAGAGGAGCGACACCAGCCTCCTCACCTGCTTTGACGCAGGCATCTCAGTCCAGAGTTCTCTCTTAAGAGAGTGCATGACAAACCTTCACCTTCCAGAAGGGCGGGGGGGGGGAGCGAAGTCTTGTCCTGCAGTCTCTTAAGAGAGAACGCTGAGATGCCCAAAGTGAGTAAGGAGGAGGCTGGCATTGCTCCCCTGAGTGCGCCGGGGGGGGGGGGGAGCACAGTGCTGCATTGCAGCGGCGCAGATAAGAAAAAAGGGAAAGGGCAGGATGGTCCATGTTGTGTGTGCCTAGGGCCCTCAGTGGGCATCATTGGGTGAGTCTGCCTGGAGTGCCACAGGCCCTAGGGCCAGTCCTGCCCTTAAGAGTTCTGGCAGAATTTTTTTGGCTCTGGCTCTGACCTGGTGGAACTTTCTGCCAAATGACATCCATGTCCTGTGGAACCTAGTTCAGTTCCGCAGGGTTTGTAAGGCAGCGATGTTCAGCCAGGCCTATGGTTAAGGACTGTAACTTTTAAAATTAGCCTGGCCTTTTTTCCTGTTTCCCTCTTGAGATAAGCAATCTGTTTTAGTTGTCATCTGAAATGGTTACTGAAATGATTTTACTGTTTTTAGCTATTTAAATTCAGTTATGATTGTAAATTTGAATGTTGTAAACCCCACTGAGCTCCAGGTACTGGGGGGGGGCAGTCTAAAAATTGAATTAATAAAATAGAATAAAAATAAACCCTGAAGTGATGTTGGGTGACCAACTGTCTGGAGAAAAAATGTTCTGCCCCTTTAATAGAGGCTCAATGAGATGTCATTTACCAGGTAGTATTATGAAAAGCTTCAGCTGCTCATTTCCACACACTCAGCTTCTGCTAAAAGGACAGGACCTTTTTCTCCAGGTCCATTGGCAACCCTAAGTTACTGAAATGGGTGCTGGCAGGTGCAAAACTCAGCTGGGAAGTGAAACTACTTACACCCAAAAACTGGATTCCAGCTTATTTAGTACAACATACCACAATGCCCAGTATGCTTCAGGCATACCTGTATCAATTATAATACCCCACTTCTCCCCCAAAGAGCCCCATGGCACAGAGTAGTAAGCTGCAGTACTGCAATCCAAGCTTTCTGCCCACAACCTGAGTTCGATCCCAGCAGAAGCTGGGTTCACATAGCCAGCTCCAGGTTGACTCAGCCCTCCATCCTTCCGAGGTCAGTAAAATGAGTACCCAGCTTGCTGGGGGTAAAGTGTAGATGACCAGGGAAGGCAATGGCAAACGACCCTCTAACAAAGGGTGTTTTCACACTGACAGTCTATCACCGCATTGGAAACTCACCTTTTACATTACCTAACGTTCTGACAACTGTTTTGCATCCTTGCTGCCCGAAGCATCTACATTTGTTTAGGTGAGATGAGTTCCGGTGCTGCTGCTGTAATGTTTTTCTCAAAACTAGTTTTGATACAAGCATTTCAAACTTGTATTGAAGAAGTTTTCATGCATTTTAAAGGACTCCTCCAAAAGCCACAAGGTGCAGTAATTTGCATGAGAACTGACAGCACTTGAAATTTTTACATATCATTCCTTGGCTCATATTGTAATTTAAATGTGTATTGTTTTTGGAGTGTTGACACGATTTCCAAGCAATTGTATACATTTAACTAACCACTGGTATTCTGTCTGCCCTCTGATCAGAGACCCCCTCCCCCCAAATTGAAACGATTTCAGCAGGAAATATAGAAGTTTGGCTACACAAAATGAGCGCAGCAAATTCACCAATGAAAAAGGAAAATAATTAAAGTGGAACGGTGGCAGGCAATTTGAAGGCTGTAAAACTCTGGATCAAACTGAATGTAAAAACACCCACAAAGTCTGCCGTGAAAACATTATGAAAGCAACATCACCCCAGAGTCGGAAATGACTGGTGCTTGCACAGCGGACTGACTACCTTTACTTTTATACCTGTTTGCTTGTAACTTAATCCACTGGAAGTTCCCTAACTAGAATTAAGATACTTGAGCCATTGGTTCATACATATCAGTATTGTCTGCTTTGACAGGCAAAGGCTCTTCAAAGCATCAGGCAGACCCCAGTCATACTATCTGATAAATCCTTTAATCAGAGATGCCAAGGAGGTGGTGTGAGCCCTCCTGTATGTGAGACATGCCCCGGACTGTGCAGCACAGGCCCTAATCTCCATGCTGACTAAAGGTGATAGGAGAATACCCAGAATTCTCTGAGATGTGTGTTTAGAGCACTTTATCTGAATTAGCTTCATTTAGAATAAATTGATGTTTTAGAGAAAAGATGAAAGAAATATAGTAGAAGCAATGGTTTGAGTCAAATGAAGAAACTGCTGAATCAGATTAAACACTTATATGGATTTTCTGTTGTACATATTTATGACTTAGATTAGGAGGGGGGGGGGAACAACCAGACAATATTCAAAGGGGAAAATAAACAAAGACATCTACCTTATCCTCCAAACTGCAAAATTTGATACAATTAAGATGAAAGTGAATTCCAAAAACTAGTCAGGGAACTCTTAACAATGAAATTTCACTACTGCAGGCAAACTGTTTGTTTGCCCAAACCTGACTGAGGGCAATTCAGAGCACATACTTCTGAGCAGGGGCGGATCTAGGGGGGGAGGCAGAGAGGGGTGCTTGCCCCGGCCGCCACTGGAGGGGGGGCGCCAAATTGGGTATGGAGTCCATTCCATTCTATGGGCCCATAAGGTAAAATGGGCCCATAAGGGGGCACCATTTTTTAATTTGGCCCCCCCTCAAAAAACATGTAGATCCGGTCCTGCTTCTGAGAAGCTCAGCACAAAAGGAAGTTTAATCCAATCTAATTCAATTTTATTTATATAACATCAAACAGATCAGAGAACTCTGTACAATTCACAGGCAATTAAAAAATAATAATCTTCACCATGTAACAAAAAATAAACAATGCGCACAAAAAATTGTCCACATTGCAAGAAGATAAATTAGGTATAAGGGGAGAAATGGTTTTCAGGAACAAGGTTGACATTTTCAAAGTTTGTGATTAAGGAAAAAATGTCAGATTCTTTTTCTGCAAGATATATTTCTGTACATTTTGAGAAACAAAATGCTCAAATGTTCAAGGCTGCAGAGCTCTCAGTAAAATCATAATCAGATAGAGGCAAATGTTTCAAAAGAACATGTGTAAACTTAATAGAAGCATGACAGTTGCCTTTGCCCAGAAGGAATGGAACCAATTAGCAGGAAAATCACACTATACCCATTCTTGATAAGAACCAGTGTAGCCTGATAGGAGGAGTCAAGTGAGAGAGGAAATGCAATCTGTGTCAAGCTAAGGGACAGTGAAAGGCAGAACTTTCTTAGGGTTTCAATAAAAAGCAAAAAAGTGTGGTTAATTAAAAGGGAGGCTTAGTTTCAAGTCTCCACCTTTTCATTATGCCCCATTTCAAGCTGGAACAACATTTTAAAAGACAACAGCATTACAATATTTTCTAAAAAAATCCAAACATGTATACAGTCACAGTAACATATTTTAAAAAGACCACCTCAAATAGAAATATTTTAACTTCCCCACAAAATAAACAAAAGAACAATTTGTAGGGTTGCTAGGTCCTTCCATGTCCCTAGTGGGAAACTTTTGGGGGAGGTGTTATAGGAGGGGGCAGAGATACCCCCAGTGTGATAACATCATGTAGCAGTGACATCATCATATTGGGGACTGGTGGCTGCAATCTGAGCCCTAAATTTGTGCCCTGAATTGCAGGTGCATGCCGCCCCCACTTCTCTCCAAAAGTACCTAAGACAGGGGTGTCGAACACATTTGTTATGAGGGCCAGAACTGACGTAAAGTTAGCAGAGATATAAACGTTATAAAAGGCACAGACAAATACAATTAAAGAATAAAACATGCTTAAAACATTAGCACTTGTTGGTCTTAAAGGTACTTTCTTTGCATCTCTCCCATGCAATCCAGGAAACTGGGCAAAGGAAACTCTGGTTCTTTTGTTCCTTCCCCAGGGGACCAGGAGGAGGAGGATTCTCAGCCAATAGAAGGAAGAGAGGCTTGGCTCAGTATCTCTGCTGTGCAACCGAGAAAGCCTGAGAAAGCAAGCTCTCCCTCCCCCCTCCCTTCTTCCCCAAGGGAGGAACCTCAGCCAATGGGGAAAATAGAGACTTTGCTCTATAGCTCCTGTGCGATTGAGCAAGCCTTGCAAAGCAAGCTGTGATGCAGAAGGAAACAAGAGAGAGGAAGAAGGAAGCAGATGACAGCCAGTTGGGGTCTGATAGGAGCCTGCCCGGGGCCTGATTCAGTCCATGGGCTGCATGTTTGACACCCTGATCTTTAATTGCTTTGGGGAAGAAGCAGGAAGGACCACACACATGCACTCCAAACCACAAATTTGTGGCTTGGATTGCACGTGCATGCTGCCCCTGCTTCTTTCCCAAAGCATCTAAAGGATCCTTAAAATGCTTTGACAAAGGAGAAGTGGGGTCCTGTGCATGCACTCCGAGCCATAAATTTGTGGTTCGTAGTGCACACACGCACAGTCCCCCTCCCACTTCTCAAAAAGTATTTAAAGAAATCCTTCAAATGCTTTTGAAAAGTGTTTGTGGGGGATGATGCCTGCCCCTATCCCTCCCTCCTGCAAAATTTAAAGGGCCCTCCAGCTGATTGGCAGGTCATTTGCTCCCCACCAATCAGCTGAAGGGAGCTTTGAATCATGCCAGAAGGGAGGGAGATGGGTGGTGTGGCCACTGGTGGTTGGGCTGGCGATTGGGCTTCCCTCTGGCCAGCTGACACGGGGCAGATCAGAGCCCCCAAAACCGAGGGAACCCCCACTGGGACATGGGGGATGGCAACACTAAGGATTTGCGAATGGAAGTGATTGTTTGGATCAATTCCAGTCTGGTTTCAGACCTGGTTATGGTATTTATACAGTCTTGGTTGCTGTAGTGGATATCTGCACCAGTAGGTGGATGGAAGAGCACAACCTTGTTACTTCTCCTGGCCTTCTTGGCTGTTTTTGATACCATCAATCATGGTATCCTTCTGGACTGTCTTTCTGGGTTTGGACTGGGAGGCACCATTTTCAAGTGGCTTCAGCCTACCTCAAAACCTGTCAAGACACAGAAACAAAAGGGAGAGAGAGAAAACAGTCCCTAGGAGCCTACAAATGATGGCTACTGATCTTGCCAGTAAATCTCAAATATTTCCAGGATTTTTGGGGTATTTTTTCAGTATACATATTTGAGCTGCTGAAAAAACCTGAAAAATACCTTATCAGTATTTTCAGGTATGTTTGGCATGGGTGTATCTGAATGCACACCCCTAGTAATCTTGTCAATAGGGATGAGCATGACTCAGGAAAATGCGGTTTGGTTCAAGGTTCATGGCACACCCTGTTCACAAACCATGGACTATCATGAACTTTTAACTGCCTCACAAACAGGTTTGGTTTGTGACATTTCTGAGGTGGTAGAATGCCTCCTAGGTATACTGGAGACACCATACTTGCAGGTCTCCAAATCACTCTCCTCTACCTGCCCTCCAAGGTTGGTGAGGATTGAATTAGTGGGGTCTGAGTTATGGCCAGTTATGGAAAAATGATGGCCTATATCCACTGTTGCTAACTCTCTGCTGGAGATTTGTATACTTTATCCAGCTTAACTATTGATCCTTCTAAACTAGGAGTGGGGGAACCCTTTTTCTGCCAAGGGCCATTTGGATATTTATAACATCATTCACAGGCCATACAAAATTATCAATTAAAAAACAGTGCTCCACATTGTGGGGAGACACACATCCTTCCAGGGTTTCCCATGCTTAGAAAACCCTGACATTTCTGGGTCAAATCATCCTAAACTGTAACTGTTCCAGGACCACTTCTGCATCTGAATCAACACTGCTTGCATGGCCTGTCTCCTGGCAGAATTAGGGTTGCCAAGTCCAATTCAAGAAATATCTGGGAACTTTGGAGGTGGAGCCAGGAGACATTGGGGGCAGAGCCAGGAGCAAGGATGTGACAAGCATAATTGAACTCCAAGGGAGTTCTGGCCATCACATTTAAAGGGACAGCACACCTTTTTAAAATGCCTTCCTTCCGTAAGAAATAATGAAGGATAGGGGCACCTTCTTTTGGGGCTCATAGAATTGGAATCCCTGGTCCAATCATTTTGAAACTTGGCAGGTATTTTGTGGAGAGGCACTAGATGCTATACTGAAAATTTGGTGCCTCTACCTCAAGAAACAGCCCCCCCAGAGCCCCTGATACCCGCAGATTAATTCCCCATTATACCTATGGAAATCGTTCTCCATGGGGAATAATTGCCCAGTAGACATTTCCCCTCCCCACCCACCGCTTTCTGATGACCCTAAAGTGTGTGGGGGGGGGGCCTCCAAACCTGGGGATTGGCAACCCTCTCTCTCACACACACTCACACACTTACTGGGTCTGGTGCTGCTCCCTCTCTCTCTCACACACACACAGTTGCTCTGAAATGAAAGCAAAACAAGCATTGCTGACCCTTCCCATAAAGTACTTCCTGCTCAACTTTAAAGGCACAGAGATACACATTTTGAAACGGACCTGTTTGCAAGTTTCTAAAACTGCCCAAGACCTAGAGCTGCATGGCAGCTGAGGGGGCGGGGCGTCCCCCATCAGCTAGCTGGCTGGGGGTGGGGGGAAGCCTGTAAAACCTGGGGATCCCCCATGGGGACTTGGGGATTGGGAAGCCTAGGCAGAATCCATCTTTGAATCAATTTTTTTAACATAGTTTCTCCTTTCTAATTCACAGTTCACCCCAAAGGACATCCCTTTAGCAATTTCTGCCTACTAACACTAATGGTTACCAGTAATTAATACATAGCACATGTATGTGCAGACACATTGTAAATTTGTATAGGATAGCATAGCTTCATGGCTGCATAGAAGTATAACATTAAAAGACATTGTAGGAAAGAAAAGGTTCAAATACATGGGCAGAGAGAAGGGTGTCTGTGTGTTTGCTCACGCTTCAGCCATTCAGCACAGCATTCAGCTCATCAAATTCTCTAGCTTGTGCTTTCCAATTCCTTCTTGTACTTTAACATCAGCTTTCTAATTATCTGGCAGAACCTTTTCTTCCTTACAAATTGAAATATTTTATTCTATTGTTAAGAACATAAGAACATAAGAGAAGCCATGTTAGATCAGGCCAATGGCCCATCCAGTCCAACATTCTGTGTCACACAGTGGCAAAAAATTTTATATATACACACACACTGTGGCTAATAGCCACTGATGGACCTCTGCTCCATATTTTTATCTAAACCCCTCTTGAAGGTGGCTATGCTTGTGGCCGCCACCACCTCCTGTGGCAGTGAATTCCACATGTTAATCACCCTTTGGGTGAAGAAGTACTTCCTTTTATCCGTTTTAACCTGTCTGCTCAGCAATTTCATCGAATGCCCACGAGTTCTTGTATTGTGAGAAAGGGAGAAAAGTACTTCTTTCTCTACTTTCTCCATCCCATGCATTATCTTGTAAACCTCTATCATGTCACCCCGCAGTCGACGTTTCTCCAAGCTAAAGAGTCCCAAGCGTTTCAACCTTTCTTCATAGGGAAAGTGTTCCAGCCCTTTAATCATTCTAGTTGCCCTTTTCTGGACTTTCTCCAATGCTATAATATCCTTTTTGAGGTGCGGCGACCAGAACTGCACACAGTACTCCAAATGAGACCGCACCATCGATTTATACAGGGGCATCATGATACTGGCTGATTTGTTTTCAATTCCCTTCCTAATAATTCCCAGCATGGCGTTGGCCTTTTTTATTGCAAACACATGCACACTGTCTTGACATTTTAAGTGAGTTTGTTTCTAGTTTAAAAGGTGTTTTCCCTATTCCATCTAAGCTGACATCTCTCTTGTTTGGCAGGACTCTCTGTGGCTTGGGATAAATCAACATTTTCCCCTTTCTGGGTCTTCAACCCAAATTAGCTTCATTGATTATTAACCAGCTCTGCCTTCTCAGATGTAGTATATCGGCAGCCATACGCGCCATGCGCAGAGGCGACTGGGCTGTCCCAGGCGCCTCCAGCGCGGGGCGCGAAATCCCCCGCCAATCACCAGCTGTGGCGGGAAGTTTAACAGGTCAGGATTGGCCTGACCTGTCCAGTAGCCTGTACCGGGGATTGTACATAAGCGGGGCCCGGCCCGCGTGTTCTCTCTCTTGCCACGTGCTCCGAATAAAGAATGTTGCCCTACTCGCGTCTCCAGCCTGAGTACATTACACTGGCGACGAAGGTGGGATCCTAGCCTCATCAGCTACATCGGAGACCAAGGGCACCACAGGCCACGACCGCCGCCGCAGCCACCATGGCCAACCAGGGCGGAACCACCGGTCACGTTGAGCCGTTCGACCCAGCGAATCCAGAGGCCTGGGAGTCCTACTTGGAAAGGGTCGAATGCTACCTGAGGGCTAACAAGGTCACGGAGGACAGCATGAAGAGGGACGTTCTCCTGAGCGTCTGCAGGGCGGCCACATTCGAGATCGCCAAGGGTCTCTCGGCCCCCGCCCGCCTCACGGAGAAGTCCTTCGCCGAGGTCAGCAGACTCCTCACCGGCCACTTCTTGCCTCAGCCTTCACGGGTGGCCCGCCGGTTCCTGTTCCACAGAAGGGACCAGACTGCCGGAGAATCGGCCGCCGACTACTTGGCGGCCCTCCGCAGGATCGCCAGGAGCTGCAACTTCCCCCAGCTGGAAGACACCCTGGCTGATCGCTTTACGTGGGGCCTCCGCGACGAGAGGCTCCAGCAGAAGCTCTTCGCCAAGGAAGAGCTCACCCTCCAGAGCGCCTTCAATGAAGCCGTGGCGTTCGAGAGGACGTCCAGGACCTTTCCCAAGGCCCGGACAGACACCGTCCACCACGAGGAATGGGACCACGACCACCCGGAGGAGGGAGAAGCCCACCAGCTGCGCCGCCCAGCCGGGCCACCCAACAGAGCGGCCCAACGCCCCCGAGCGCCCGAACAACCTCCAGCGTCGGAGAGGGTTCCTGCCACCAAGTGCACCAGCTGCGGCGACCCCCACGACAGGAGAGACCGCCAGTACCGGACCTGGGACTGCCGGAGCTGCAGGAGGACCAGCCATATTGTCAGGGCTTGCCGAGCCAAGCCCAACCGCCGGAGGCCGACCACGCATCACAAGTCGGCGGAGTTCCACTCCACAGACTCCACGTCCCTTCAGGTATTGAACTTGCCCCTCGCCAGCCCCAACAAAATTAAAATGGCGGTCCTCATCGAAGGGAACCCCTGCCAAATGGAGGTGGACTCAGGTTCCTCCATTTCCATTATAGCAGAGGAGACCCTGAGGAAATTGTGCCCCCGCCAGCGGCTTCAACTAAGGCCGGCGGACTTCATACTCCGGGACTTTCAGAAGAATCCGGTGCAAATCGCGGGGTGGGCGCGGGTGCAAGTCGAGCGGGGGTCCTTCTACGGCCTGCTGGACATCCTAGTGGAGTCCTGGAGCCAGTGGACTACGCCACCTGGGAGACCCCCATCGTAACCCCAATCAAGCCAAACGGGGAGGTGCGGATCTGTGCAGACTATAAATGCACGATAAACAAGGCACTGCAGGATAACCCCTACCCAGTGCCGGTGGTGAGCCACATCTTGGCTGCCCTCGCGGGGTCTAAAATCTTCGGGAAGCTGGATCTGGCACAGGCCTACCAACAGCTCCTGGTAGACAATAAGACGGCCGAGGCCCAAACGATTGTGACACACAGGGGGGCCTTCCGGATGAGGAGGCTACAGTTCGGGGTAAGCGTCGCTCCGGGGATCTTCCAGAGTATAATGGACGCTCTCCTTAAAGGGATCCCCGGAGTCCAGCCGTTCTTCGATGACGTTTTAGTCGCCGCCCCGGACCCCAAAGAGTTCGGCAACCGCCTACGAGAGGTGCTCCGCCGGTTCCAGGCAGCGGGGCTCAAGGTTAAGAGAGAGAAATGCTTGCTGGGGGTCCCACGGGTGGAGTTCCTGGGGTTCGCCGTAGATGCAGCAGGAATCCACCCAACGGAAGAAAAGACCCGAGCCATCGTGCAAGCCCCAGCCCCCACCTGCAAAGCGGAGCTACAAAGCTTCTTGGGGGTGCTTAACTTCTACCATTCATTCCTCCCCCACAAGGCAGCCCTTGCAGAGCCCCTTCACTGGGCTGTCCCAGGCGCCTCCAGCGCAGGGCGCGAAATCCCCCGCCAATCACCAGCTGTGGCAGGAAGTTTAACAGGTCAGGATTGGCCTGACCTGTCCAGTAGGCTGTACCGGAGATTGTACATAAGCGGGGCCCGGCCCGCGTGTTCTCTCTCTTGCAACGTGCTCCGAATAAAGAATGTTGCCCTACTCGCGTCTCCAGACTGAGTACGTTACATCAGAGATCTGTTTTATTTGGCCTGTTGAATCGGAAGGGGTGTGTGGAGAAGCTAAATTGTTAATAATGCCTGGTTTTAAATCTTTCTGCCTCCTTCTTCCATCTGCTTCAACTTTCCTATTAAAAGACAAAGGGCCTTTTCACACTTACCGGTGGAAACTGGAAGGGAGTTGGTATTGTGCCGCCTTGCAGTAATCCGAGACAGGGATGGGAGTTTTCAGACACATGGTTTTTTTCCCAGAAGGGTTCCATGATTGAAGCAAGCCATTTCACACTGTTCCGCTTTTATCTCGCTTCCACTAGCGCCGGCTGTTTTCGCCTGCCAGCGCGCGATCTCTGGCTTATTTTATTTTTTTTGAACGTCGGTCAAAGATTGCTATAGCGCTATAGCCTGGGTTCCATTAAGATGCCAGAGATCGCCGCTGCTGAAACTTGGTAACTTATCTCAATGGAGCCTAGCCATCTCTATGGTGGTGCTGTTGTGATACGTCGCTATAGTGCTATAGCACTATAGCAATCTTAGCCTGACATTAAAAAAAAAAGCCGGAGATGGTGCGCCAGTGGGCGAAAAAGGGCGCGAAAACTGCTCCCGGATTAGATACTGGACATTTCACACAGCACCCCATACCGATTTCAACCCGGAAGGAGGGGTTTAAAACTGGAAGAAGTTGCTCTTTGTTAGTAACGGCTCAGGCATACCTCACTACCGGGACAGCCGCGGGACTGTGTGAAAAGGTGACAGTATTCCGGTAGCAGCCAGTTACTGAGTTGGGTCTGTCTGAAATGCCAGCAGAAACCCGTTACTGTTCAGTAACTGACCAGCTTCCATACCGGAATACATAGGCTGTGTGAAAAAGTTCAAAGTAAATTGGAAGTCCATGAATTAAAATGTATACCACATTGTCTAGCAGGCTCCCACCCCTTGTTCCTTTTCTCTTGCAGCAGAATTCACATTCATATTGACTTTTAAAACTCTATGCAGCTTGGAAGAAGCATACCTGAAGGATTACCTACTCCCATATGAACCTACCTGACCACTCTGGTCATCTTCAGAGGTCCCACTTCAGGAGCCCCCAGCAACTGAGCCTAGATGGGGACAACCCAAGAAAGGGTTTTCTCAGTTGTGCTACTGAAGTTTTGGAAAGTCCTCTCCAGGGATCCTTCTCTCATCTTCTTCCACCAGTGGGTGAAGACTTTTTGTTTTGTTTTGCATTCCTTCACTAACTCTTGTTGGTCCTTTTCCCTGTCCTTGTGTTTTTATCTGTTATTTTAACTGTTTTAAATATATTATAAATACTATATTTTAAACGACTGTTTTAATGTTAAAATGTTTTAATGTCTGAAATATTCACCACTTTGGGGACCCTGAGCTGAATAGAAAGGTGGCATAGATATGTTTTAAACAGAAACAATAGAATGATAGTAGGATGATCCCACCTAGGTTGTTGGTGAACAGCACCATAAAATGTTTTAAAATGTTTTAATTGTATTTATTGTTTGAAGTAATTTGAACTAATTGTTAGCCATCCCGAGTTCACTTGTGGAGAGGGCAGGATAAAAATTTAAGGTAATAAATAAATAATAAATAAATAAATAATAGTAGTCATCAGCAGTTGTTGAAAACCCAGCTCAAGACTTTGGATAAGGGTTGTCCATGGTCTTATATATAGATGATTAATAACTAGGGCTGCAAAGCCCCTGCTGGGGGGCGGGTGTCTCTGCCCACAGATCTCATTGCCCACCACTGCTTGAAGTAGCAGTGGGATTTTATTTTTTTTTTTAATGCAGCCTTGTGTAATAATGGAAGTTCTTTCCAGAACTGACAAAAGGGTAGCTATAGGAATCACTGGAAACTCCACCCTTTGTCACTTCTGGTAAGAACTTCTGCTAAGTTCCCTCCCATAATGCTGTGGTGCCACCCCCAATCCTCATACTGACTACCAGGCACTGCGTGGCACCCCTATTACACCAGCAACAACACTGAGCCTTACAGAACTTCACTGGAGTATATTCTGGCATTCCATGTATTCTAGCACAGAATTGATAATTTTGGTACCCAACAGGGCAAAGAAAATATTTCACTTAATGAACATCTGATAGTTTTAGTCATTGGGTTTGAGTGACTGCAGTTTTGAGGCCTACTCCTAGATGACATATCTTTGTAAAATTATATCTTGATTCCCTGCTCTTACTGCCATTACCATAGACATGTCTGCAATCTGGGATAGATCTGTCTTTCATAAAAGGTTAGGGATTATTAGGGTTACATTGTATATATTTTTATTAGTGACAGCTCAGGTGCCATCTTTTTGACCTCCAGTTATATTTATTTCCATGTTATATCTGAAGCCGACCTTTCTTCAAAGGAGCTCAGCAACTCAGAGGAATCGGTAGAGAACTGCTTGGATAGAGAGCCTTCATACAAGCAGAAAATCAGTATATCTAGGGGAGAAATAAGCTTCTGGCTGTGCCAGTTTTCTGTTTTCTTGAATATTGTTTATGGGAGAGAATTTTCAAAATTGCAACTTGAAGTGATATAGCAGTCAGTCTGTTCCACTATCTCAGACATTACTGCCTCATTCCCATTCCTGTGCTTTCTCTGTAGGAGAGGAGAAAATAAACATTCTACTTGAGTGTTCCCTGTACAAAAGTTTAGAAAGCACTTATTCTGCAGCAGCCTGTCATCTACTATTGGAAGCCGCCCTGAGCCACTTGTGGGAAGGGCGGGGTATAAATCTTAAATAAATAAAAAATAAATAAAAATAAACTAAATAGTACCATACCTACTTAGACAATAGAGTTACTTTTATAAAATATTGAAAGCAGCAGATCACCAAACTTGGCAAGTAAACTAAACAAGGCTTAGAAAAAAATATCCTTTTTTCCCCTTTAGAATGTATGATTTATTATTTTCTTTTTTTCTGAAATGAACACCTCTCTCAAGGCTATTTTATAGTTACTGCAGCTATTGAAAGAGAGAGTCTGTATGGTTTGAACTGTGGCAGGAACATCCTTTCCAAGCATACTGATTCCTGCCCATAGCCTCCATGTGGAGCAGTACTGAGGTCCATCTCCCCATGCTGAAAACTCCTTGAAAAGGCCTTTCCCTGTGAAAAAATTTCAGAAGAATACCCTTCCGCTGTGACAGCACTTTCAGAGTTCAAGTGCTTCTTTTTTCCTGTAAGACAAAGTCTTTGAAACTGAAAGGCTTTGGAGTTAAGAGAGGCACCAAAAAAAGGCTGACAGGTTGATTCAGTGATAGCACAGAGAACTTGTGCGCCATTCCATTTCATTTGAGGTGAGAAATTACCTCAGCCTTTTCAGAAGTCATTAAACAAATACTCCAGTACCCTCTTTAGGTAAGAAAACAAGGACTAGAATGTAGTACTGTGGTACAGAACAAAGCTGAAAATGGGATCCAAATTACAACTGTTTTAATATAAACTTGTCAGGGGACTTTTCCAGGAATGGGGTAATTTTTATTTTATTTATTTTGCAAAGTATTTTCTGCTCACAATCACCCCTGTTTAAAATGTGGCCCCAAAAAATGATGATTTGTCAAAAACTGCCTGCCAGCCAGCCAGTCAGTCAGTCAGTCAATCAATACCTTTATTGGCATAAATTGTCAAAGACAAAAAGCCCATACCTTGAGAGACATTTGGGAGAGAGGTATGAACCACTAGTACCTTAGAGACCAACACGATTTTGGCATAAGCTTTCAAGAGTTGAAGCTCAAAGAGAGAGAGTTCAAGATAAACCTGGTGCATGACATAATAAACAAAGTAGCAAGGACATTTGTAGCATTAATAATGCTGGTGGGGAGGAGGGGAGGAAGCTTGCAGCAGGGATTCCAGCTAACACCTTCAGTAGCTTCAGTCCCATTTTGGTTTGTTTGTTTATTTATTTATTTAATCAACTGCCCTCCCCAGTGGAACCGGGCTCAGGGCAGTGTACAACACAATCCCATAAAAACATCAAATACAACCAATTTCAACTGGGTAAAACCATAAAAGCACAGCAGTGTAACTAAAGATGGCACTAAGATGTTGTGGTGTCTGAGTGGGTAAAGTGAAGGGTAGCAGGGACTGGGAGCCTCTCCCAAATCCAAAAGCAATAACAATTGCATACCATGTTAGTTCAGGGCAGCCACTTCCTAGCGAGTTTTCTTTCTTCATGCTGCTGCCACTTGAGTGGAAGTGTCATTGTGCATTGCTGCCAAGCATCACAGATTATAAGAATTTAGATATTGTATATCCCATTTTTCTTCCTAATGGGGACTCAAAGCGGGTTATATATCATTCCCCCTCCAATATGGAATCCTTACAACAACTCTGTAAGGTAACTTGGGCTGAGACTGAAAGATTGGCCCAAAGTCAACCACCAAGCTTCCATGGCGATGAAGATTCAAACCTGGATTTCTCAGTTCCTAATGCAACACTCTCATTACTCTACTACACTGGATCAAAGGGCATTGTCCCTCTAGTGTGGCTGTCTGGGGTGACATAGAATTAAAAATGGGAGGATGGTTGTCAAGACAGAATATTTGGCAATGATACGCAGTGCAGTAGGTCACAGGGATAAAAGCAGGGCTTTTTGAGCAAGAACACACAGGAATGTAGTTCCAGCTGATTTGGCATCGGGGCATGGCCTAATATGCAAATGAGTTCCTGCTGGGCTTTTTTTATAAAGTCCTATGCAAAACAATGGTGAAATTGGGGTGTGGCCTAATATGCAAATGAGTTCTTGCTTATTTGGATAAAAATACTGTGGGAAGACAGATATGACAAATGGGGAGGAGAGTGGCAAAGGACTAGGGAATAAACATTAGAGAGCTCTGCCTCTTTTCCTACTTATCTTCCAGCTTGGAAGATGCAGGATCAGCATCTCATGATTCTATCACCAGGGACATAGTTGGGTTTGGAGACATTTCCCATAAAGAAGATAAATATTGTCCAATTTGGATTGTGCATTGCTGAAACTGGATACAGACCAGCACTGGAAGACCAAGATTGTGGTGGTTAGCTCACTATAAACTGTCTTAATATGCAATGACAATTTTTAAATGGCAAATTCCATGTTAGGGATTATTAGGGGGGAATAGATAATAGTGTGCATTTGGCTCTATCCAAGCAAAAAAAAAAAAAAGACAGAAATACCTTATTGGTATTTATTGGCTATTCTTTCAGTCAAATACAGAAGGGGATGTATTTTCAGCTAACAAGCATAGCCAATTCCAGATAAACCCAGAAAAATTGAGAATTATCTGGGAAAACAGGATAGCCACAGTTAAACAGCGTTTAAAGGGGATGCACTTCTTTTAAATGCTGTTGTGGGTGAAACTACAGCTTCACAGAGACATTTAAAAGGACTGTGACACCTTCGAACACCTTCAGCTCTATTATAGCCTATGGGGACCATAATCAATTATCCCCACAGGCTATAATGGGGAATCTATCTGAGGGTATGTGGCAGCCTGAGGGGGTCTGTTTTAGAGGTAGAGGCATCAAGCTTCCAATATAATTTTTGGTACCTCTACTCAAAAGTCCCCCAAAGTTTAAAAAAGGTTGGACCAGGGGTTCCGAAAATATGGGCCTCCAAAGAAGGTGTCCCCATCAGGCCCGTAGCTATGGGAAGGGCCCAGGGGGCCAGGCCGCTCCACCCAACCCCCCCACTTCCCACCTGTATGGGCCCTCTTTTCCCTGCTGCTCTCACTGCCACCGCTCTCACCACCCTGCTCTCGCTGCCACTCAGTGGCTGCCGCTCTCCCCACCTCACTGCCCCATTCCCACCTTACTGTCCCCGAGCTCTTGCTGCCCTGCTCTTGCCGCCCCACTCTTGCTGCCATGCAGTGGCTCCTGCCATTCTCCCCACTGCTCTCGCTGTCCCACTCTTACCACCGCCGCTTTCCCCACCACTCTTGCTACCCTACTCACCCTACCATTGCTGCTCTCACTGCCCTGCTCTCCCTGCCACACTTGCTGCTCCACTCTCGCCGCCAGATATGTATCTGGGATTCCATGCTGGGAACTCAGTTCTACCATGCTCTGATAGATTCCCCATTATAGCCTATGGAGATAATTGATTATGGTCCCCATAGGCTATAATAGAGCTGAAGGTGTTTGAAGGTGTCACAGTCCCTTTAAATGTGTTTCTCCCATGCTGGGAACTCAGTTGGGACCATGTTGCATCAGGAGAAGGAACTTCCATCCCCCTCCCATACCAATTTCCTGATCTTAGACTGCCCCAAGAAACTGCAATTGCCACAACAGGCAAATTTACTATAGCCACGAGTACATTAAAATTTTGCTAGTTTGCAAACTGTAACTTCTTATGCTGTTTCAGATCAGGGAAACAGTGCAGGGAGAGGACTAAACTTTCTCTTTCCACCCTGCAATCCAACCTGAATCAGGTCCACACATTCTTGTAAATTAATTTCTCATGTGGGGACTCCCAGAATGCTTCTGTACAGAGTTCACATTGGAGGACATGCAGACTTCCTAATATGTGAATCAGCCTTCACTCTCTCTTTCTCTCTCTCTCTGTCTCTCTCACAGGGCTTTTTTTGAGCAGGAACACACAGGAACGCAGTTCTGGCTGGCTTGGTGTCAGGGGGTGTGGCCTAATAGGCAAATGAGTTCCTGCTGGGCTTTTTCTACAAAAAAAGCCCTGCAAAACACACAAAGGTTCCTCTTGGACCTCTACTAGCATAACTGTTGTGAATTTCTCTTCCAATTAATAGATTTTAAAACTAATAATTATCATATGGCATTATACAGCAAAGCGATCCAAAGACTGTCTGGCAGCCTGAAGTTCTAACTCTTTTTAGCATTATATACAACTAGGTTAGACTTATGGGGGGGGCTGAGAGAGCTCTGAGATCTGTGACTGAGCCAAGATCACCCAGCTGGCTTCATGTGGAGGAGTGTGGATTTGAACTCAGTTTTCCACATTAGATTTTAAAATTGATGATATAAAAAAGCAGACAAGGAGGAATAGTTTTATTTATTTATTTATTACTTCCCATTTATATCCCGCCCTCTCCGCAAGCGGACTCAGGGCGGCTTACAACATTATAAAAACAATCAATCCAATAAAACATATAAAACCATAATTTACATATATTAACTTTAAAACCATTCTATAGCGCTATTTCAGTCCAGTATAGGCGGTATTGACTTCTCGACCAAGATCGCCAGCATTCTGTAGGATGTCCAGTGGCAGCCTTTTTTCGATCAAACCACAAAAGCCTGTTTGAACAATTCGGTCTTAAAGGCCCTGCAGAACGCAGACAAATCCCACAGGGCCCTTATAGCTTCTGGGAGGGTGTTCCAAAGTTCTGGTGCTGCCACCGAGAAAGCCCTGGATCTCGTTATACATAGCCTGGCTTCTTTTGGGCCAGGGGCAGACAACAGATTTTTTGTCCCTGATCACAGTGCTCTCTGGGGGATATATGGGGAAAGGCGGTCCCGCAGATAGGCAGGTCCCTGACCATAGAGGGCTTTAAAGGTTAATACCAACACCTTGAAGCGAACTCGGAACACAACAGGCAACCAGTGCAGCTCTCTCAGCACTGGCTGAATGTGCTCCCGTCGTGGCAGCCCCATTAACAGCCGTGCCGCAGCTTTCTGCACTAGTTGTAGTCTCCAGGTTAGCATCAAGGGTAGCCCCATGTAGAGAGCATTACAGTGATCTATTCTTGAGGTGACCGTAGCATGGATTACCGTCGCTAAGTCGTTGCGCTCCAGGTAAGGAGCCAGCTGCCGTGCTTGCCGAAGATGAAAGAAGGCAGATCTAACAGTGGCTGCCACCTGAGCCTCCATTGTAAGGGAGGACTCAAGAAGCACGCCTAAGCTCTTGACCTTAGGGACCGGTGTCAGTGGTGCCCCGTCAAGAGTCAGCAGCTGGACCCAGGTAGAGAACCTCCGTCTTCGTCGGATTCAATTTCAGCCGACTCAGCCTGAGCCAAGAAGCCACGGCTTGTAACGCCAGGTCTAGATTTTCCGGGGTACAGTCAGACTGGCCACCCATCAATAGATAGAGCTGGGTGTCATCTGCATATTGATGGCAACCCAGTCCGTACCTCCTGACAATCTGGGCAAGGGGGCGCATATAGATGTTAAATAGCATTGGGGATAGGACCGCTCCCTGCAGCACCCCACAACTAAGAGAGTGCCTCTGGGATGCTTCCTCCCCTATCACCACCCTTTGTCCCCGATCTTGGAGAAAGGAGGTCAGCCACTGTAAGGCAGATCCCCGAATCCCCACATCGGCAAGGCGGCTAGTCAGTAGCTGATGGTCAACCTTGTCAAAAGCGGCTGACAGATCTAATAATAACAGCACCGCAGAGCCGCCCTGATCCAGATGTCGCATAAGGTCATCTATGAGAGCGACCAGAACTGTCTCCGTCCCGTGACCTGGCCTAAAGCCGGACTGGAATGGATCCAGTGCGGAAGTGTCTTCCAGGAATCCCTGCAGCTGAATCGCCACCGCCCGCTCTATGACCTTACCCAGAAAGGGAAGGTTTGACACCGGCCGATAGTTCGCCAATATGGCCGGGTCTGCTGATGGTTTTTTTAAGAGGGGACGGACCACTGCCTCTTTAAGAGGTGTGGGAAAGATCCCTTCAATCAGGGACCTGTTGATAATGTCCTG
Source organism: Heteronotia binoei (assembly GCF_032191835.1). Taxonomy (NCBI): domain Eukaryota; kingdom Metazoa; phylum Chordata; class Lepidosauria; order Squamata; family Gekkonidae; genus Heteronotia; species Heteronotia binoei. The sequence continues at coordinate 76,720,365 of NC_083223.1, forward strand.
TAGTGGTTCACACAGCCACGTTTGGCTGGCCTTTATAAGCCAAGACGGGCACGGATCTAACCTACAGGTCGTAGGGCGCACAGCTGCAAGGATCCTGTCGACTTCCTCCAGACTGAGTGGACCGAAGGAGTCCAGAATTGGACCAGAAGACGTGCTCGGTGCCCCAAGTTCATCTACTGTATTAATTATAGTGGGTAAGTCGTGTCGGAGTGACGAGACCTTATCTGCGAAAAAGCTCGCAAAAGCCTCACAGCCCATTTCCAATTCTCTATTATTTTGTTTGCCCTGCGGCAGTTCTGTTAATGACCGAATTATACTAAACAATTGTGCTGGGCGCGAGGTCGCAGATGCAATTCTGGACGCAAAGTGATCCTTCTTTGCAATCCGAATAGCCATCTCATAGGTCCTCATAAATGACCTATATGATGTTCTCGTAGCTTCGTCACGAGCGTGGCGCCATTGTCTCTCTAGTCGTCTTAATCGTCGCTTCATTGATCGCAGCTCCGGGGTATACCACGGAGCGGATCGTGATCGAGGATGAAGAGGACGTCGGGGAGCGATTTTGTCGATGGCCTCGGAGAGCCGGTTATTCCAGGTCTCAAATTCAAATAGTTTAAATATTCAAAGCTGCTTTTGCCATCTCTCTCTGAAATGAAGAAAGCCTGGGAAACATCACTGATACTAACAAGGTCCCTACCAAGAAGACTATCCATTGAATCATGTGTGGAACCTTTTTATAATGCAATGTGCAGATTCTTTATAATTCACGCTTGAAAAGAATTTCTGAACTTTCCTTTATGGGCATTGGTTAAAAATTTTCTTTGAGAATAATTGTTTTGAGTACTCTATGTAACACTACTGTTTTCCTGTACATCATTCCATTGCCATTAAAATTAAAAGCAAGCAATGCATATTGTCCCTTCTAGCCTAGGAGACAAAAAGATGTTGCATCTATATTAATGTTTCTCTTTAGATAGTCTCCAGTGAAATGAATAGTATGTGAAGTGATCAGAAAACTCACAAGGATCTCAACAATAGGCCTGAAAAAGTCTGTAGTCACTGCCAGCAAAGCAGACATGGAACTATTGGCTAGAATAGCCTCATTGTGTGAGATGACTGATTGCCTATTTTAGCTGTTTTTCAGATTTGAAGAAGGATATCAGCTGCTGCATTTGATTCTGAGTAAACTTCAATTTTTATCTTACCTCATGAGTTCACATTTGTCCCACTTGAATGTGAGCAATTATAAAAGGAAATTTAAGTCTTGAATTTGATTTATGAACTTGGAAAGCAGTATTCATTACAGCTGATGACATGAACCCACCACCCACACACACACACACACACACACACACATACACACACATATATATTATTACAATATTTTGCTTTTAGCAGTAATTTATTTATTTATCGGGGGTTAGGATTTCCTGCTTCAAGCCATCTGTTGCTGTATGTTTAAACATGTTCAATGAAATTGTGCAATGTTTTAAAAGGCAACCAAAAGAAAGGAAAACTAAGTTCATTTCTACATCCCCCCTTTTTTAAAAAGGTTTTCTCTCCTTGTTTTTTTAATTTATGTTACCATTAGTACTAAAGATGAGTCATACAGATAATATGGTAATCATCAAATTATAAATTATTAACAAAAGCTATATTGTATGAGATATGGCAGCAAATGTGATTTTTTCCCCCACTAATGAAACTAATATAATTGGATTGCATAACTGTTTTAAAGACTCTGGAGCTCTTTTGTTTCCTCAGGAATGTGATCCACTATTATTACTAGTAAAAATAACTTAAAATTTTATGGCATTCTGTGTATATCGCATATGATATCTTTATATAAGAAGAAATCAATGAAAAATTAGACGTCTAGACACAATTATACAGACACCCTCAAATAGCAACTTAAGAACTCTGAAACAGCAGTTTCTACTTGGCTTTCATTACCCTGGCTGAGTTGCTACTAAGGATGGGCACAAACTGAACCACAGAGCAAAATTTGTCATCAATTTTGTCCTCTACACGGATCATGAACCAAAGCTGCGACTGGTCTGCCATCATGAACTTCCACAAATTTCTAAAACAGTTTTGGCAGTTTATGGATAGAGCAGAAAGTGGGGGTTTATAGGGACTGTGAGTTCCTTTAAATCTCTGCTTTCTGCTCCACATGAAAGCCACAAAAACAGGCTGCTCCCTGCCACTCAGCTATTTCAGGCTGTTTTGTGTAGTGCCTTTAAAGTTTAGAGGGAATGCACAAGAAAGCCTGGGAAACAGCAGAGCAGAGGGGAGCACCTGTTTCCTGCTGCACAGCATTTTGGGGCTGTGTTGTGCAATCCTTTTCAACTAAAGGGACTGCATAAGACATCCCAAAACAGCTGAACAGTGGGTAGTACCCCATTGTTCCCCATTGCGCCGCACCACTCAGCTGTTTTTTGGGATTCCTTGTGCACTCCCATTAAATGTTAGTCTGCACAAGACAGCCCCAAAATAGTTGAGCAGTAGGAAGCAAATTGCTCCCCACCACTCAGCTGCTTTTTTGTTTGTTTGTTTTGTGTTCTGCAAACCCTGTTTAAAGGGAGTGCAGTCCTTTTCAATGGAGTTTTCAGGGCCACAAACCGGTACAGTTCATGAACAATGCCCCCCCCCCCAATTCAGTTTCTCCAGGGAATCAGTACAGTGGAACCAAGACATTATCAACAGTAAATGACCACACATAACCTGATTTTTTTTTGTCAAAAATATAAATGGAGGTAGGCATAGGAACTCACTGGTCACAATGATTCCCTGGAAAATCAACTCAGTAAACCTGAGTGAGCAGTTAAAATTGCTACTGCATCTGAGATGCTCCCATGGTCATTGAGAAAGATATGGAGACAAAGTTAGTTTGCTTTCTGATATCTTCCTGACAGCAATTCACTTTCCCCCTTTTGTTCTCTTTTTTCCTGGGATTCACTGCAGTGAATCTTCACAATATGAACTGGCTCTAAAATGGCAGCCTCTGATGTTGTCTCAACAATAGTTTACTCCCATGTTTCTTTTTAATTCTGATCCCTCTTTAACTAAGCTTTTGTTATTTTCATTCTTTCTTTTTATTCTCAAACTACTTAACTCCTCAGCAAGTGACTATGAAATGGCTGAAATGTAGGATAAGATAAAGAATGTTTAACTAAAGACACTGGATGTTAGGGGGTTAGAAGCAGTGTATTGTTGCCATGTAATTATTTACTACTTTTCTTAAAAAATTTCGCTTTCCATGAATGTTTCTTTTATTTGCCGAGTCGTTTCAGTTATGTATTATCAGTGTAGTGCTTTAATAAGTCATTTTAATTCATTCCAGTTTAACTATTGTCTGAGTCTTCTTTAGACTAACAATCCCATTTTCATGAAGATGAATTAGCCTAAAATGGTCTTGCATTCATGTAAATCCATGGATTCATTTGCCTCAACTGTATGTTCCCTCATCATCAGTGTTCCCTCTGAGACTCCAAGTGAAAAGTCGGGTTGAAATCCAATCTCCTCCTCCTCCTCTTCCTCCTTCATGCCTGGTTCAAGTTCTCCAGACAATCCTTTCTTACTGAAATGGTTCTAAAAATACATCTGTGTAGATCAGGAATCAGCCGCTCACCTTCAGCTGTTGTCAGTTTACTGGACACTGTACCATTAACTGTAGCTTACTCTGAATTTTGTGTCTTGTCTTATTCCAAAGTCATTTAAAATACCACATTACTTCATCCCACTGCATGATAGTATCTTCTTAGGTCAAGATTGAGGAACGTCAGCCATTTTAAATGGCACAATAGCTATGGCACATTGACCTTAGGATGCCCTCAAGCTAGTATGTCAGTGAGAGCTAAATATGGTAGCTTGTCAGTATCCATGCCACCTCTCTCTCTCTCTCTCGGCTTGGCTTCGCGAACGAAGATTTAAGAAGGGTGCAATAGTCCACGTCTGCTGCAGGCTCGCTGGTGGCTGACAAGACCAATGCGGGACAGGCAGGTCCGGCCACAGTGGCTGCAGGGAAAAGTCTGATTTAGGGTTGGTGAACTACGCGGTTGGCACTGAAGAGGACCTGAAAATACTCCGACCACCGGTTCAATATGGATGCCTTGTCGGTGAGGAGCACTTGGCCGTCTGCACTACGCAAGGGACTCTGAGTCTGATATGATGGACCATATACTGCCTTCAGGGCTTCGTAGAAACCTCTTAAATCACCAGTGTCTGCACACAGCTGGGTTCTCTCAGCACCATGCCACCTAAGCTATGATTAATAAAATATTAGTTTTGTACTAAATACTATTTTGTTATTGCTGAAAGCAGAGGTTCTAGGTACCATGGTTGAATCAGCATTTGAGGAGCAGGGCTTTTTTTGTAGCAGGAACTCCTTTGCATATTAGACCACGCGCCCTTGATGTAGCTAATCCTCCTGGAGTTTACAATAGGCCCTGTACTAAGAGCCCTGTAAGCCCTTGGAGGATTAGCTATATCAGGCATGTGTGGCCTAATATTGCAAAGGAGTTCCTGTTACAAAAAAAGGTCTGGAGTATGCCTCAGGAAACAATACTAAAATCTGTTTCCATCTTCTGAAACCAGAAATTATTGGCTAAAGAGGCCTTAACAAAGATAGTATTGTCAATGTTCCTTTGGTTACTGTACTATGGAATAACCATTGCCAAATAAAATGTATGTTTAAATAATTATATACTGAAAGCTGATAATCTGATATTGCTGTAGGGCTGAAAATGCAACTGTGGCTGTTCTCTTCATGCATGGTGCTTCCTACCAACTTTTTTTTTTTTAACAGAAGTTGCATACTAACTTGAATCCCTTAATCTGGTTTGAAACTATACATCTGTTTTCCTGGGGTTTTTTAATGGATTCATTTACATAGAAAGGTAGAAATTGGTGGGTATGCATTTCCCCCAAAGAGAATCATTCGTTTGTTAGCTTTTTTAAACCTGTTCAACTGAAGAGAGATTATTGCAGAGAGCTCTGGGATAGGGCAGAGAAGTGCTACAAGCGTGAGGTTTGTGGCTCAGCAGCTGGGGGAGTTGCTGAAAACGTCTGAGTTCGTGTGAAGGGCTGAAGGTGAAGGTGATTGTTGCTGATTGATTAGGAGAGGCTGTGTTCCCCACCCTATTTGTATTATTAAGCTGTGCCTTGCCAGGGCGAGAGCTAAAGGGCTCTTGGCCTGTGGCTCTTAGCCTGGGGGCTGTGTAAGGACCAGGAACCCAGATTCCTTGTGTTCCCAATAAGGTAAGTAGACTCTCCAGGTGGGAAGCCACATAAACAAACAGGGTTTAAAAGTGGACTGTATATTTTTAAAAAGCTATCATGAAGGTAGAATGCCAGCAGGGGGATGAGGGCTTTCCATTGTTTTGCACTGAGTGTCACATGTATGACTATCTGCCCACAGGACAGAAGTCTTGGGTGTGTGCTCGATGCAAGGAGCTCCTGGACCTCAGGAAACGAGTTTGTACCCTTGAGGCTGAGGTGACTGACCTGGAGAAGCAGAGACAGTCAGTTAGGCACTCGGAGAAGACTCTCAGGGATGTATTAGATGAGCCCTGCTCTGAACGTGACAGCCCCGTTGCTGCCAGGGAGCTTGAGGGTCGAGAGGGAACAGGCACCAGGCTGAGGATAAGGGGAATGCGACCTCTTCTTCAGTTGGTGAGCAGGAATCCTTTCATGCCAAGGAACCATCCCTGGGCAGGGAGAGAGGGGGGGGTCTTGGTAGTTGGTGATTCGATCCTTAGGCAAGTAGACAGCTGGGTGGCAAAACAGCGTACTGACCGTATGGCGACTTGCCTGCCTGGTGCAAAGGTAGTGGACATTACGCATGTAGAAGATAGGCTGATAGACAGTGCTGGGGAGGAGCCAGTGGTCGTGGTGCATGTTGGCACCAACGATGTGGGGAAATGCAGTCGTGAGGTCCTGGAGGAAAAATTTAGGCTGCTAGGCAGGAGACTTAAGGCCAGGACCTCCAAGGTAGCCTTCTCAGAAGTGCTACCTGTTCCACGTGCAGGGCTGGAGAGACAGGCACAAATTAGAAGTCTCAATGTGTGGATGAGACGATGGTGTAAGGAGGAAGAGTTTAAGTTTGTTAGGCACTGGGATGCTTTCTGGAACAAGCAGGAGCAGTACAAAAAAGATGGTCTCCACTTGTCCCCAGATGGAACCAAGCTGCTGGTGCTTAAAATCAAAAAGGTGGCAGAGCAGTTTTTAAACTAAATCTTGGGGGAAAGCTGACAGGAGATGAAATGTCTCGGGAGGACTCATCTCAAAGAGATGAAGGGTTAGCTGTGACTTTTCTACCGGGTAATGGATCACAGTTGTCTACTGAGATGGTGACAAACAGAATGAACTGCCTGTCAGAGTCTCAAGGTGGCAGGAGGAAGATGGCAGGCCTAGCTTGCCTGGGAAATTATAGATGTTTGTACACAAATGCTAGAAGTGTTCAAAGTAAAATTGGTGAGTTGGAATGTTTAGTGTTGGGAGAAAACATAGACACTGTGGGAATTTCAGAAACTTGGTGGAATGAGAAGAATCAGTGGGACATGGTGATTCCTGGATATAAGTTATATCGGAAGAATAGGGAGGGAAGGGTTGGAGGTGGGGTGGCTCTGTATGTCAGAGAGGGCATACGGTCCAGTAAGACTGAGGTCAGAGAATTAGATTCCCTTCTAGAAATGCTTTGGGTTGAAATAGAGGACCCAAAAGGAAATTTAACAATGGGAGTTTATTATTGCCCACAAAATCAAAAGATAGAGAACGACTATAATATGATGGAAGGCTTAAAGATAGTGGCTAGATGTAAAAACTGTGTTGTCATAGGTGATTTTAACTACCCGCAGATTGATTGGGTCAATATGTGTTCTGGTCGAGAGATAGAGATTGAGTTTCTAGATGCTCTCAATGACTGTGCTATGAAGCAGATGGTCTCTGAACCTACCTGGGGTGGGGCGATCCTGCATTTGGTCCTAAGTAATGCCCAAAACTTGGTGAGAGATGTAAAAGTGATCGCACCGCTTGGGAGCAGTGACCATAACGTTATTGATTTCACCGTTTGTATAAATAGAGAGTTGACCCAAAAGACCAGCACAACCACGTTTAACTTTAAAAGGTGTAAATTCTCTGAGATGAGGAGGCATGTGAAGAGGAAACTGAAAGGAAAGGTAAATACAGTCAAAACCCTTGGGGAAGCTTGGAGGCTATTTAAAACTACAAACCTAGAAGCTCAGATAAAATATATACCACAAGTTAGGAAAGGCACAAACAGGTATAAGAGAAGGCCTGCATGGTTAACAAACAAAGTAATGGAAGCTGTAAAAGGTAAAAAGGACTCCTTTAAGCGGTGGAAAGCTAGTCCAAGTGAGATTAATAAAAGGGAACACAGGCTGTGGCAAATCAAATGCAAGACTGTGATCAGGCAGGCAAAAAGGGACTATGAGGAGCATATTGCAAAAAACATAAAGACCAACAATAAAAATTTCTTCAAATATATTAGAAGCAGGAAACCAGCCAGGGAGGCAGTGGGGCCCATGGATGACCAAGGGGTCAAAGGATTACTGAAGGAGGATAGGGAAATGGCTGAGAAGCTGAATGCATTTTTTGCCTCCGTCTTCACTGTGGAAGATGAGAAGTGTTTGCCTGCTCCAGAACCACTTATTTTGGAAGGGGTGTTGAAAGACCTGAGTCAGACTGAGGTGACAAGAGAGAAGGTCCTACAACTGATAGACGAATTAAAAACTAATAAGTCACCAGGTCCAAATGGCATATATCCAAGAGTTCTGAAAGAACTTAAAGTTGAACTTGCGGATCTTCTGACAAAAATATGTAATCTTTCATTGAAATCTACCTCCATTCCTGAGGACTGGAAGGTAGCAAATGTTGCCCCAATCTTTAAAAAGGGTTCCAGAGGAGATCTGGGAAACTACAGGCCAGTCAGTCTGACTTCAATACCGGGAAAATTGATAGAAACCATTATCAAGGACAGAATGAGTAGGCACACTGATGAACACGAGTTATTGAGGAAGACTCAGCATAGGTTCTGTAAGCGAAGATCTTGCCTCACCGACCTGTTACATTTCGTTGAGGAGGTGAACAAACATGTGGACAAAGGAGACCCAATAGATATTGTGTACCTTGACTTCCAGAAAGCTTTTGATAAAGTTCCTCATCAAAGGCTCCTTAGTAAGCTCGAGCGTCATGGAGTAAAAGGACAGGTCCTCTTGTGGATCAAAAACTGGCTAATTAATAGGAAGCAGAGAGTGAGTATAAATGGGCTGTCTTCGCAGTGGAGGACGGTGGGCAGTGGAGTGCCGCAGGGCTCAGTACTGGGTCCCATGCTCTTTAACTTATTCATAAATGATTTGGAGTTGAGAGTAAGCAGTGCAGTGGCCAAGTTTGCAGATGACACTAAATTGTTCAGGGTGGTGAGAACCAGAGAGGATTGTGAGGAACTCCAAAGGGATCTGTTGAGGATGGGTGAATGGGCGTCAACATGGCAAAGTAATGCACATTGGGGCCAAGAATCCCAGCTACAAATACAAGTTGATGGGGTATGAACTGGCAGAGACTGACCAAGAGAGAGATCTTGGAGTCGTGGTAGATAACTCACTAAAAATGTCAACACTGTGCAATTGCAATAAAAAGGCCAACGCCATGCTGGGAATTATTAGGAAGGGAATTGAAAACAAATCAGCCAGTATCATAATGCCCCTATATAAATCGATGGTGCGGTCTCATTTGGAATACTGTGTGCAATTCTGGTCACCGCACCTCAAAAAGGATATTGGAAAAAGTGCAGAAAAGGGTAACTAGAATGATTAAAGGTTTGGAACACTTTCCCTATGAAGAAAGGTTAGAACGCTTGGGGCTCTTTAGCTTGGAAAAACGTCGACTGCGGGGTGACATCATAGAGGTTTACAAGATTATGCATGGGATGGAGAAGGTAGAGAAAGAAGTACTTTTCTTCCTTTCTCACAATACAAGAACTCGTGGGCATTCAATGAAATTGCTGAGCAGTCGGGTTAGAACGGGTAAAAGGAGGTGCTTCTTCACCCAAAGGGTGATTAACATGTGGAACTCACTGCCACAAAATTTTGGCCACTGTGTGACACAGAGTGTTGGACTGGATGGGCCACTGGCCTGATCCAACATGGCTTCTCTTATGTTCTTATGAAGAGAAATCTCAAACAATTTCTGCTCACAGGAATTGAGTTTTGCTTGGGGAAAAAACAACTTCATTTTTACATTTCAGTTTTACTGAAGTGTAAGAATGGAAAAAAATTCTTTTTTTTATCCTTCTTGGTTATAAAAGTTTGAACTTCCACTAGATGAATCTCAATATTTAGTTCAAATGTATGTTCTTGGTTTACTGATTCATGTTGCCACTGCCATGTCAAAGCCCCATTGTGGGATTTCAAAGGAAATAGGTAGATTGACATATTGTAATGGATCTGCTGACTTGCTAATGAGATACAGTGTTTTACCACTAGCCATTAGGAGGGTCTGTGATGCACAGTGAACAGGAAAAAGACATGACAGGGCAATTAAGCAGACAAGGAGGAGGAAGAGGACTGCAAAACTGTGAGTGATGGAGAACAGGAGGACAGGACTGAATGCCAAGTGAAGGTCAGAAAGGATCAATCCAGACCCCAGGTTCTGGAAAGCTGAGCAGGCTGTTACTGTGAGGTTATAAAAAGGACCAGAAGCAAAGAGACTGCCTATGGCACAAATAAAGAAAGCATTTATCCGGAATGAGACAACTCACATGAAGTCCCGACAGATCAGAATAAAATTTGACTAAGTACATGACTCACAATTGAGGGGAACTCTGCTTTTTAAAATGCAGCCTCATGCATAGCAAGGACTATGGAGGATAGTCAACCCGCAAAGTTGACTATCTATTTAATAGTCAGAGCATCAAGGTTCTTATATATGCCAGGTCATAGTATGTACTGAATTGGTTCCTCAGAAGCCAGGGTCAGACCTCCAAATATTCTTCTTTAGATAATAGAATATCAAGTTTCTTGTTTTTCTACATTTTATTCAGACAATCTGAACATTAGAAGTCGAAGCCACTGAAAACAGACACTTCCATAGGATTTCTACATTGAAAACTTGCCACAAACACAATTTTACTGTTCTTCAATAATGCCACACAAGAATGTGAAGACAGTGGTAATTCAAACTTTGATAAAATGGGCAATAATTATAGGAATGGAGAGGAAGCCTTACTACAGGAACAATAGCCATTTTGTTGTGCATACTTAAAAAAAAAAGATTCAAGTATGTACATATTCAGAGGGACTAAGTCATAAACATAGTAAGTATGCAATCCCCAACTGAACTGATAAAGAACAACAAAGCAAAGGAGGAGGGGTTCACACAATTAGTCAGAATAGGAGAAAGGTATTGTTTAACAATGATCATACCAAGGTCAGTATCCAGTAGGTGCTCCTGACACTTTTCCAAACCCACTCCACCACAGACCTAAGAAAAAACTAGTGTGAAACACAACCCCCACTTTCTCGTCCCATATGATTTGGCATAGTAGCATTCTACTTAACTCAGATTGACTAAACTGGAGGCAGTGTTCAAATTAAATTGATTTCACTCTAAGTATAATTGTCTGTTGTGAACTAGCTGAGCATTCTTCTAGTCCTAGGACTCCTGGACCAAGCTTTGTAAAATATCAACTGTCCTTAAACAGACAGCTTGCTTTCCCAACAGACACAATCTGGCTGGCTGAATCATGACATGTATAAATGGGGAGATGCTTCAGTTCCATATCTGTATCAGCTCTTAACCCTATTCCCTGACATTGGTCATACAAATGACCACATTTATTTAGAAACATAAAACACAAGGCAAACAACATTGGGACTGAGATCTCTTTGAAATGCATATAGCAATCACCATCACATGAATGTGCTATCACATGAAAGTAAAACATTTCTGAAGTACAAAATACTGACGTTTTGCAGTCTTAAATGTTCAACATCCCACTTAAAAAAAATGCTACCCTAAGATCAGTATACAGTAAATCAGAACCAATATGGCATTTTAGCACACAAAAATGACTTATCTACCTATAATTTCTGTGGACAGAAAGGATTTTCATCCATGGAGAGCACTCCCACTCCCCCTTCTGACTGAATCCTAAAATGCCTCCCTATATAGTGTTCCTGGGTCCATGAAGATCTGCCAAGGGAAGTCAGAGAGCGTTTTCGCACTGACCTTACTCGGGAGCGACGTCCCTCTTCACCGCACAGCGTCTGTGCGGATTTCGCACTAATTGCTCCGCAGAACCCGGAAGAGCCGCAAAGCCAAAAGCCAGTTTACATTTGCGACACAAAAGCCGCGGGACTTTGCAGCTCTTCCGGGTTCTGCAGAGCAATTAGTGCGAAATCCGCGCAGACGCTGCGCAGTGAAGAGGGACGTTGCTCCCGAGTAAGGTCAGTGCGAAAACGCCCAGAGATTTACTATGGGAGGAATCAGTGAAAATCACCCACACTGCATTTCTAATACAAATATTAATATTTTTTAAATATCACTCACCAGGGTCCATCCCTATAAACCCCATGGGGTCCAAACCAGTAGTTATACAGAACACCCATAAATACCAAAGAATGTCTTTATTCAGATATGATGACATTTTTGAGAAGACTGTAAACTGCACCTGCCCTTGGGTCCAGCTAGACCTGCAGACAGCAGAATGCAATAGGAATGAGAATGACATTCCCCATTTGCAGGCAAAAGCATCACCATTTATTCTACCATATCAGCACTCTGCTACCTTATTCTCTTGGAAGAAGCAGTCCCAGTTCTGGGTTGGGAATTTTCTGGGGATGGAGTCTGAGGAGGGCAACGTTTGGGGAGGGGAGAGCTCTCTGGGGGATCTAATGCCATAAAGACCACTCTCAAAAGCAGCCATTTTCTCCAGGGCAACTGATCTCTGTCATCTGGAGATCAGTTGTAATCCTGGAAGATTTCCAGGTCATAATCTGACAGATGGCAATCCTACTTGAAATTGTAGTTCAGGTCTCAGTCACTGGATCTTGTAGCAATGGATTACTCCTACCACTTTTGTTATACCAGTATATTGAGATGTTTTTTCATTTAATGTGAAGTGTGTTCTCCTTTCTTGATAAATGTTGAAATGTATACGTCATTTGTATTATTTCCTGAAGATTTCCCAAAGAGACCTAAACAAAACAGATTTCTCACCAGCAGATTATTCGGGGTGAGGGGAAGAAAGGTCCCCTGTGAAAGCACCAATTGTTTCCAACTCTGGGGTGATGTTGCTTTCACGTTTTCACAGCAAACTTTTTACGGGGTGGTTTTGTCATTGCCTTCTCCAGTCAGCTACACCTTCCCCCCAGCAAGCTGGGTACTCATTTTAATGACCTCGCAAAGATGGAAGGCTGAGTCAACCTCGAGCCGGCTACCCAGCTTCCCCCAGGGATTGAACTCAGGTCGTGAGCAGAGTTTAGGACTGCAGTACTGCAGTTTTAACACTCTGCGCCATGGGGCTCTTAGAGATTATTCAGATTAGGGTCTAATTGCAGAAGATAAGACAATGGGCGTTTTCCCACAGAGCTTACCGCAGAGCGACGTCCCTCTTCACGGTAAACCGCTAAAAACCAGTTTACGTTAGCGACGCAAAAGCCACGGCTCTTCCTGGTTCTGCGGAGCAGTTGGTGGGAAATCCGCACAGACGTTGCGCAGTGAAGAGGGACATCGCTCCGTGGTAAACTCTGTGGGAAAACGCCCAATGTAAAAAAAAACAGACTGAGGAAAGCTCTGAGCTCAAAGTTATTGAACTACCTCTGGAACCAAAGCAGAAGGTACTTAAGGTTACCCATTAGGGATGAGCACAAACCAGGAAAATGCAGTTCAGTTCATGGTTTGTGGCATGCCTGGTAGCTGAACCATGAATCATCACAGACTTTTAGGGGCTAAAAAAACCTGGTTCTGTTTGTGAGGTTTATAACTCAGTAGAATGGCCCCCTGGCATGCTAAAGATATCAAATTCTCAGGAAATCTCTGGGTGATTTTCCTTTATCTGCACTCCAAGTTTGGCAAGGATTGGATTTACAGGGTATGAGTTATGCTCCAACGCCACCCCACCCCCCAAAAAAGAAGGTGCCCCTGGAAAGTGCTTTCTGGAGAAATTGCAGGTTATTTTGACAGACACAGGTTCAGGAGTGTATAGAATGGATCCTGTACAAGCTAGAGATATCAATGTCTCAGGGGACCTCCTCCAGATGCTCCTCTACCTGCTGTCCAAGTTCCCCCATTACTCTGAAGTTTGATAAACATTTAGATTTAGAGGAGATAGTATGTCTGGAAATGTATCTGGCATGAACCATTATGAACAGCTTGAAAGTCTGTGCCGGTTGACCTTCACTTAGTGAACTGTGAAGTGGCCCAAATTCGTTATGAACTTTCATTCATGAGCTGCTTCATGCCCAGCTCTATTGCTCATTCAGTTTTAATTGCTTGTTCTAAATATGACTTTGAACTAGGATTTCCAGCTCCAGGTTGAGAAATACCTGGAGGAAGAAGAGGAGAATTGGGTTTTATACCCTGCTTTTCATTACCCAAAGGAGTCTCACAGTAGCTTACAATCTCTTGCCCTTCATCTCCCCACAGCAGAGGTTTCTGTGAGGTGGGGCTGAGAGAGCTCTGAGAACTGTGAATGACACAAGGTTACTCAGCTGGCTTCATGTGGAAGAGAAGGGAACCAAATCTGGATCTCCATATTAGAGTCTGCTGCTCTTAAACACTATACCACACTGGCTCTCACAGTGGTAAGGTTTGAGGAGAGGAGGGGCTTCAATGGGGTATAATGCCATAGAATCACCTTCCAAAGTGGCCAATTTCTCCGGGTGAATTGATCTCTTTCACTTGGAGATCAGCTGTAATCCCAGGAGATCTCCAGCTACCACCTAAAGGTTGGCAACCCTACTTTGGTTCCTGTAGGATGTTCTGTGTTTTGCTTGTTGTTTTTAAATTCTGTTTATTCAGATAGAACTTTTGGTCCCTTTTGTTGATCAGATAGCTGGTGTTTTGCATGACTCCTTTAATTTAAGAATAAAGATGTTTGCTACAGATTTTAAATGTGTTTTATATTATGTATCTTTTATGCAGTAAACATACAGCCTGTTTTATCCATTGTCTCTTTGTTTAACCAAACCAATGAAAGACTGAAAAGCCTGCCAATTCACAAAATGCAATTGCTTTTTTGAAATAACACTGCATGCCTTTTTCACAATATAACCTCAAATGAACCTTATTCATTGCTTGTTTAGCATCAGCAAATTACAAGATGCATTGTGTTCAAAAGGCTATCAAGTGCCATTTTAAAAATAATCTTTGTCCCATTTAAAGTTTACATTGGCCTTAATGAGAAAAAGAGGACAATCGGTTAGTGTGACATTATTGAAATCCATGTGCTTTGTTCTGTCTGATATTCCATTTTGACTGGCAGTTTCTTTTTTTCTTCCTATTAATCATAGCTAGTATATTCCAGAATGTTGGAGGTGTGTTCCACAGAAGCTGGACTTCCTCATGAACCAATTAAATGACCCTTAATTATTCAGTTGATATCCCACCTCCACAGCAAAAGTTGAAGTCTTCTGTTCTGGAGCCTTCTTAGTAAAGATTACTCTTCCACCAGAGAAAGAATCATTTACTTTGGAGAAAAGTTCTTTATGTTAGAAGAAGGCTTGAGACTTTGCTGAGTAGAATGGTAGGATATAGGCCTGTAGCAATGGCAGAATAGTGTCCCAGATCTGTCAGGCAAATATGGGAGGTATTTGTGAATTTCCTGCAATGTGCAGGGGGTTGGACTAGATGACCCTGGAGGTACCTTCCAAATCTATAATTCTATGATTCAATCCATTGGGAAGGATAAGATGAAGATAAGAATGTTTGAAAAGAATGGAAAGAAGAAAACACGGCTAGTATTATGGACCTTGTCCAATGAAGTTGCATTTTTTACCTATGATCTTGTACCAGGGAAAATATTTCTGGATCCAAGAAAAGTGGAAACACTAAATACAGTTTCCTCAAAAAAGGCTTATTCGGTGGAACAAGATTGCAGCCAAAGGCATAGAAGACTTTATGTTGATCTTATATGGCATCAACATGGCAGCTACTAAGGCAAACAAGCCACATCTGTATGATTATCAGACCACATTTAGGGACTTATGGCTACACTGCCATCTGCTGGTGAACATTATCTGGTTTTGCACATCAGCATGATGCAGGAAGAACAACAAACCATTAGCACTCTCCAGGTATTCAGCTCTGAGTGAAAACTTTCTCAGGCTGTGTTTTTCTTTTCATTTCTTCTTCAGCTTGGCTTCAATCTGTTTGTTTATTAACTGTTCAAATCACCAGTGCTTTGTTCCAGTGATGTCTCCTTTGTGGTCTTACAAATTTGATAATTACTGCAATTGGCAGCATTTTCCTGGGAACAGAATTTCAACTCAGGGGAGAAACATGACATTTCAGTGGTCGAGCTCACAATGTTAGTGGTGAGATCTTTTTGCATGAGTCAGTTCAGCTAGACGGCCTGAATTCTACCTGATTCCATTTTACAAACTTTAGGGGAAACAATTGTAGCAAGAAAGTTGAAAGTCTTGTATTTTATGCTTGCCCATAATAAAATCCAAGACAATGGAACCCACAGTTTTTGCAGATGTCCACTATTAGGTCTTTTAAACACATAACAAGACTGTGACAGGTTCAGGAGGACAGAGCCCCTGCAGATTCCCCCATAAAAATTATTAAAATGCATGTTGGAATAACTGGTTGGTACTTTCCCTGTGTAATCTTTTCTTTCTCCAACTCAAATAAATTAGGGGAGTGTGTTACATTTCTGGTTTGCAAAATTCTTCAAAAAACATGTTCTAGTTTTAATTATACTGATATAAATGCAGGCTAAACACTGTTGCAAGCCAAATATCCCCCAGTAACAAGGAACAGAAACTGTCCCTTTGAAATAGCTCCAAACATTTAAGCCTATTACTCAAAGCTCAGGCTCCAACATTCTTCAGAAGTCGCTGTTAGCTGGAAGAAACTTCAGAGAGTGAAAATGCAAACCAGTGTTCTATTAGAAATAAACAGGAGCATTGCGGGACTTTTAACGCTAACAATATTTTATTCCAAAATAAAGTGTTATTTATTTGAACATTTATGGGCTGCTTTTCTCTCCATGGGGGTCCCAAAGTAGCTAACAACAATATTATGAAGAAGAAGAAGATAGAAGATATTGGATTTATATCCCGCCCTCCACTCCGAAGAGTCTCAGAGCGGCTCACAATCTCCTTTACCTTCCTCCCCCACAACAGACACCCTGTGAGGTGGGTGGGGCTGGAGAGGGCTCTCACAGCAGCTGCCCTTTCAAGGACAACCTCTGCCAGGGCTATGGCTGACCCAAGGCCATGCTAGCAGGTGCAAGTGGAGGAGTGGGGAATCAAACCCGGTTCTCCCAGATAAGAGTCCGCGCACTTAACCACTACACCAAACTGGCTCTCCAGTAATGTAGCCATTATGAATCTTGAATGGCTACATTACTGTCAGATGAAGCACCTGGGTCCAGGTTTTCTCCACTTTTTTCCCCTTGTCACATAAACTGCATATCAAACCTCCTTCGAGTCGTCACACACAAGGCTTTCTAGTCACTAGAGCCAAGCAGTGTCTCTATTAGCTGCTCCTGGTATGCAGTAGCTCTCGGAAAAGCTCATCTGTCTATAGTCTGGCTCAAAATATCTCAGCATAGACAAACCACACAGAGAAATTTAAGTGGGTAGCCGGGTTGGTCTGGAGCAACAGAACAAAGTTTAAGTCCAGTGGCACCTGTAAGGCCAACAAAATTTTAATTTCATCCTATGTTTTGACATAGTTGTTTGTATGCTAATTTTCTGCTATGCACAGGTTTTACCAACTGTTTTAATCCAATCTTAGCTATAATTATCTCTCAGCTACGTATGTGTTTTGACTCTAACTAGCCCTTCCTGGCAACTAATCCCCCTATTTATATGCAATGGTTGAGGAATACCGTTTTCGCACGCAATTTACCTCGCAGTCACAATCCTGTTCCCTCCGCAGTGTCTGTCGGATTTTCCACCATCTGCGCCGGAGTTGCAGGAAGTGCCGTGGGTTTTAGCGGTTTACGTTTGCTACACAAAAGCTGCGGCACTTCCTGTAACTTCGGCGCAGATGGTGGGAAAACCGACCAGACGCTGCGGAGGGAACAGGATTGTGACTGCGAGGTAAGCTGTGTGCGAAAACAGTCGAAGTCTGTTTCAATGTATCCAAAGAAGCCTGCATGCACAGAAAATACCCAGAATTAAACTAAATTGTTAAATGCAAAGGTGCCACTGGGCTCACACAGAGAAAGATGCTTCTAAAGTTAAGAACAAGTCCTATTTTTGGAAATGAACCCAGAGCCTGAGAGAACTGAAAGAAAGGGGATGATTTTGCATTTATCCTCATTGGGTTGAAATCTTTCTGCTCAATGAGTATAGCAAATAATTTTAAAATGAGGTTTTAAAAGCAATAAGAATAAAATCCTAAAATCTCCAGGTTGCTGATTAAAAATGCTTGCATGGGGTGTGAGGAGAAAGTGAGAGAAAGGAGGAGAAAGGGTAAGGGGAAAGGGAGGGACAATCTGGGAATGTTCTCTTCTGTCCTTGTATCCCATCCGTTAAGTTGATATGGAGAAGGTGGGGAGACAAAACAGGAGAAAGGGAAGAAACTGCTCCAGGGCAGCAGCAATGACTTGGGTGACTGTATTGCTGCTCTGCGACTGAGAAGATAAATGAAAAAGAAAGAATGATAAATGCTCCTTTATTAGGATCCTCTTGAAGAAGCATTTCTTCTTGATGAGTGATTCATTGTTTTCCTTCTTGATTCCCAGGTCATCTTAATAAGGTTTGGGGAGGAGGGGGGAAGGCTTTTGCTTTGTAATGAAAAGAAAGAATGCTTGAACTCTCTCTTAATAAATCATAACTGACACAGAATGCGTGGAGCTCATTTTTATCATTCTGTCTCAGAGAAGATTAGTGCTGCTATGAATTTGGTGGGATCCTTTGAATAGTTGCTTATGCTCCCTGGAACCAAGTTTGCTTGCACTGCCTGAGAGTTCAGAATAAAACTTATCAAGGTTTTGGATCTTGTCGAATTTAATCAGCCCTGTATTATGTTATCTCTTGACATTTTTTCTCTGTTACTGGCTAGAAGGAATTCCTATGACTGGGATAGCAAAGTACCAAAATGAAACTTAGAGGAGTAACCATGTCAGTTGGTAGCAGTAAAGGTGGGGTGCATTATGGCATTTTATTGTTGGTCTTTTAAGGAGCCATAATACACCCCACCTTACCTTACAGACAGATTTATTGGGGCATTTGCTTATGGATTACAGCACAATACATCAGGAACATGAAGTGCATCCTCAGTTGTCATAGATATATATATCCCTGGTTACAGGAAAAATTATGAACAGAATCAAGAGGCTGTCACAAAGAGGGAGAAGGGAGGGGGTGAAACCCAAAGGAAAGGATTAGGTAACTGATGGAGAGTTTCAAGTTCTGCCCAGAAGTCTCAGCTAATTACTTTCAAATGGTGAATTGGAATTATGAAAAAAAAGAAAGAAGAGAAGAGAAGTTTGGCAGTTTATCTGATGGAGTTGGAGATTGCTGGATGTTGGTGGGAGAAGTGTTGAGACTTGGGTGGTCTGCTAGTTAGACAGGAAATCTTTAAGTATTTCAAAAGTTGGTAGGGTTTGGGTGTTGTTAAAAGGGAGGAGGTCTATCTGCTCTGTGTTATAAAGGCTGTTCCTGTAAAAACCAGTGGAAAAAATATGCCAGAATGGATTACATAATGGTACAATATGAAATGTTTTAAAAGCCAAATGTATTTCAACAGTTAGCTTTGCTCAATGGCGCATATTATCAAATAGAACATTCAGACCAATTTCGCACTAGGCTTCTTCCGGGTAGAGAGCCCTTTTGCCCCCTGGGACTTCTCCTATTTTCATAAACTGCCGTGGAGCTGCTAGTTGGTGTGCCGTTTTTCCGCAGCAAGCAGAAATCCCGTTTTAGAGGATCTCGCTTGCTGTGGAATAGTGGTGTCCCAACTCGCAGCTCTGGGGCAGCTTGTGAGAAAATGGAGGGAAGCAGAAAACCCAACTTCCACACTCTATGATTTATTGAAAGCAGAACTTTCCTCTTTCACTGGGCTGTGGATGCTTCAGAATCAACTCAGATTCAAAAACATTTGGGGTGCGGTCAGACATACAATTTAACGTGAGAGAAAAGTGGGGGGGGGTTTAATCCAAGCAAAAAAAACAGCACAGTAATGATCAGACGACTAAATGAGTAAAGGGTTGGTCTCAGTATCAAGCTGCAGTTGACTGATCATATGACAAAATTTACAGAGGTCTCACCCCATATCACCAGCAGGTCAAGCGCCTCATTTCTACGCCAGGATAGTCCCCGAACGCCAGACATTTTGACTTGCGCTTGTTCCTGACCATTTGCCTGGAGGTGGGGAACCACATGCTGTATTCAAGGCAGGGAGAAAAATTAGTTCCAGCTAGCAAGCATGGCTATTGAGACCACACATCACAATGGATTACTTTTTGTTGGAGGAATGTGATTTTCACCACGCAGAACCTCCAATAATCTAATCTAATTGTCACTGCTCATGACAGGGTTCACTGCACTACTCTAAGCAGTGCGCAGAAACCAAAAGAAGTTCAAAAATATTCCACTATGTGGTCATGCGCATGACTGATTTAAATTTAAAAAAAAAAACAGGAAATGAGGGGGGGCGAGGATAAATTATACCAAGCATTGTCATCTCGCATGTAGCATCCAGACAGAAAAAATCTGAATGTGTCCCGCCTCATCGAGAAAGGTACGGAATTTCTCCGGTATCAAATTACTCCAACATTCATCCAGGGCAGGACGGGATGGTGGTGACTGACAGCTGATTCACAGATGTGGTTGTCTGAACAGATAACGGACCTATGCCGCAGTTGTAGGTACATCTGACCACACCCTTGCTTTATTTGAAATATACATTTTGGTTTAAAAGCTTACACTCTCTGAAATTTCTATCCTGGAAAGTAAAACAAAAAAATTCAGCCAAATTCATAAATTGCATTTGAATTCCTCCGTGAAAATTAATCACTAATCAAATTAAATATTATAATCCTTTGTTAGTCATTTTAAATCCCTATATCAGTTGGACAACCAAAACCCAAATCTAATTTCAGAATTTCTAACCTCAGGTAATATGGCTAAAGTAAATTCTGCAGAACATTGATAACTGAAAGACCAATTTCATCTCAAGAGATTATTGATGTCATAAAATCATTTAAACCTAGCATAACTCAAGGCAGGGATAGTCTCCGTGCTGAGTTCAAGAAAACTTTTTCAAATCATCTGATTCCTCACCTAACTGATACTTGTAATGGTGTCTTACGGAAAAGCTCTTTACCTCATACTTGGACTGAATCCAGAATTATACTGCCCAAAAAAGGGCAAGATCCTCCAATCTGAACTGATCTCATTATTTAATACTGATGCAAAACTATTTTCCTAAGTATTGGATAACAGATTTAAAAAGTTTATCACAGAATGTGCATTCAGATCAATTTGGCTTTATGCCTGAGAACAACATTGCTGACATTACACAGAAGTTGTGAGTTTTAATCTAAATAATTTAATCTAAATTATTGTTTTTATATGCAGCCGGGCTTCACACCAACTGAAATAGAGCATGGAGGCTAAGAAACCCATCTGCATACAAGACAGACATACCAAAGTGCTGTTTCAAATATAAGTCTTTTCTAATGAGTTAAACTAGACAGCCATTTCATCAATCATAATTTAGAGTGATAATTTAAAATCTGGAAATGCTTTACTATGTTCCTGTTATGTATGTAAAGGCATGCCTGGATATGTTGGGTGTAAACTCCTGCCTGGCTCATTGGAGCTATAGGACTGAGCTTGAGGCGCATCACAATAGGCTGAGAGGATCCTATGATCTGCCAGTGAGGATGCATATTCTAATGAAGGATCCAAAAAGGGCACAATCACAGATGAGTTTCTGCTTCTTGAGGGCTCGGTTTCTCCTTCCCCAACTGTATATATTGCCACATGTTCTGGTGCGTAGGAACAAATACATGTACATACACACACACAGGATCGCAGACCAGTTTTCAGGTAATAGTCAAACAAAGAGTCTACGACGGTTTTCGCACACAGCTTACCACGCAGTCACAATCCTGTTCCCTCCGCAGCATCTGGTTGGATTTCCCACCATCTGCGGGAAGTTACGTGGAAGTTACGGGAAGTGCCGCGGCTTTTGCGTAGCAAACGTAAACTGGGTTTTAGCGGTTTACGTTTGCTACGCAAAAGCCGTGACACTTCCTGTGACTTCGGCGCAGATGGTGGGAAATCCAACCGGACGCTACGGAGGGAACAGGATTGTGACTGCGCGGTAAGCTGTATGCGAAAACGGTCTACATCTCCATCCCAACCTCACAGCTTTCAGCCCTCCTTTGTAGCCTCAGAGAGTGAAGGGAGAGGGTTCTGCCTCACCAACATCTTACTTCTCTTCCTGGCTCCTCCCTTGAACAGCCTGAAAGGGGAAAATGGTGGTTCTAATTGGCCATCCTCATCATCCCTTTTAAAGGCTGCACAGCAGCCCACACATGCCTTGTTATGGCTTCCCTCTTCTCATGGGGAGAACTGATAGTTTTTCAGGAGGAGAGAAACAAACAAGCCTGTTGGTGCAACTGGACCTGGAGCCACGGCTAGCCTGCAGTGAAACAGGTGATGACTCTTTAAAGGGACTACTCACTGCCATGGCCTCCTACCTGCCACACAGGTGTCCTTGGCTGGAGTTGAGACCAGCCCTACACATAAACTCGGCTTTGGAGAGCTATTGCCCGGAGCAGACCTTGAATTCAGCAAGAGCTCACAGGGGCATGGCTCCTGAACCTTTCTGAGGGTTCCCCTATTTGTCCATTGAATCGTAGGTGCAGCTGCATAACAATCCCTGGATGAGCTCCACCACCTATTTTTCTACAAAAATGACCCTTGGCCAGGAGTAGACAGTCCTAAGCTAGTGAACCAATGGTTTGCCTTGCACAAAGATCAAGGGGCCTTTTAGATCTTTCCTTAGTCTCAGAAACACATCTTTTTGGTCTTCTATTCATCCTCTACAAAGTATAAGATCATGACAGGAACTTAAGTAGTTCCCAAGATGACTCTTTCCTTCTTTTGTATTATCGAGAACAATTGGAAAGTAGTTCTGGCTTTACATCAAGCCCTGAGGTCACTAATCCTGCCATAGATGCTTTTAAGTATTTCTCAAGGCATCAGTTTTTCTTTGGCAACTGTAAAAATGAGCAGAGTCAGAGCAACAAGGAAGGCTATGGAAGTCAATGGTTGGTAGCACTCTTGCTTTTTGTTGTGGTTGTTGTATACATTTTTAAGAAGAAACTGCTGAAAAGCCACAGGCTATTTGGGAATCATGTGGCAATGCTAATGGTTTTAATTCTTCTGCTGGATAAAGAGAAAGAAATTTAAAGTATTATTACATTAGTTAGCAAATATATTAAAATAACGAGAACAAATTTCCAGTTCTTTGTGGGAGCAACCAGTGTAACTTTGAGGTGTGTATCAAATACTTAAAAGGGCTAGTGGCTCTAAAACTGAACAGGTTTTTTTTATTGTTTCCCCTTTATATTCAGATGGCTGACACTGAGATAACTTGGCACATACAGGGATGAATTCAGCAGCTTTTGGACTGGTGAAAGAAGGGAGGAGGGATCCTCTTCGACCATCAAAAGGGTTGCAAAGTTTCCTTGGAGCCCTGGGAAGAAAAGAAGGTAATGGAAACCTGAGATTAAAAGCAGAAAATAAGGCAGGAGCACCTGAAGGTTTTCTGTGTATCCAACGGTTCCTTCCAACTCAAAATTTCATATGTACAAGGACTTTGCCCTTCATGAAAATAAACACCACCACTACTGGAGAGCCAGTTTGGTGTAGTGGTTAAGTGTGCAGACTCTTATCTGTGAGAGCCAGGTTTGATTCCCCACTCCTCCACTTGCACCTGCTAGCATGGCCTTGGGTCAGCCTTATCTCTGGTAGGAGTTGTCCTTGAAAGGGCAGCTGCTGTGAGAGCCCTCTCCAGCCCCACCCACCTCACAGGGTGTCTGTTGTGGGGGAGGAAGGTAAAGGAGATTGTGAGCCGCTCTGAGACTCTTCGGAGTGGAGGGCGGGATATAAATCCAATATCTTCTTCTTCTTCTACACACATGGAGATACCTCCTTACTGTGCAAGAACTCTACAGGAGCAATGGAGTGTCCATACTATTAATAGGGTCAGTATACAATAAGGCCTTGCCTTAAACACTTTGGCACCTCAAGTGAATAGTCAAAATAATACCACTCACTCAATTTTTAAGACACCCAGAGTTAATTATTAAAAGTACAAAACTGTATAGAATTGCCTCATTTCTAACAAGCAGGTCTCATCTGACATCCATGCAAAATTATTGGCAATTATTGAAAAAAAATACAAGAAAAACTCTGATGCAAGCTTGTTTTCAGTATGCAAAATTCATATAAGTATTTTTACTGGATTTTTAATAACTCTATCTCCAGGAAACAAACTCTGAGCCCACCCAGCCTGTGGGCCATCCCCTCCACACCCAGTTGAGAACCCTGGAGAGGATTTTGTCCCGGACAGAGAAACGAGCAATGTCCTTCGCATGAACCGGGCGGTCTGGGAGATACTCTAACAACATGATCTGGTGCACTGGCACCGGGTCCGGGTTCCTGGAGGGTAGTGGCAACTGACTCAAAGCGTCTGTGTGGCCCATAGCCTTACCTGACCGGTATTGCAAGTCATACCAATACTCCACTAGGAAAATGGACCACCTTAGGACCCGGGGCGACAGCATCTGGGGTGTATGGCGGTCAGGGGCAAACAAGCCCAGGAGCGGCTTATGATCAGTGATTATGGTGAAGGGCCGGCCATATAGATAATCATGGGATTTTTTTACACCGGCTACAATAGCCAACCCTTCCTATTTGCACATAGTTGTGCTTGGGTTTCTGCAATGTCCTCGAATAGTAAGCCACCAGAACCTCTCAGCCGTCTGGCAGCACATGTGCTAAGACCGCCTCCACCCCGTAAGGAGACGCATCACAGGCCAAGACCACGGGCAGCTACTCATTGAAGTGCGCAAGCAGGCTGCTCAACATCAGAAGGTCCTTCACTGCTTAGTAGGCAGTGGCCTGCCAGTGGCCCCACACCCATGGGGTCCTTTTGTCCAGCAAATGGTGGAGGGGTTCCACTACTGCCACCTTGTGGGGAAGGAAGACGTGGTAAAAGTTGAGGAGGCCCAAGTAAGCTTGTAGTTCCGCTTTATTAGTGAGGGCAGGGGCGTCACAAATGGCCTCCACCTTTTCCTTCAAGGGATGGATCCCGTTCGCATCGACCGAATACCCCAGGAAGTCAATCTTGGGCACCTCCAGCATACATTTCTCCCTCTTCACCTTCAGGCCCGCTGAGTTGAATTGTTGGAGTACTGTATGGAGGCAGGAGGTAAACTCATCCTCCGTGGCTATGGCAATTAACACATCGTTGAAAAACCGCTGGGCCCCAGGGATACCTTTCAAAAGAGAGTCCATTAGGTTCTGGAAGATCCCTGGGGCCACACTGACCCCAAACTGGAGGTGCTTGACTTTGAAGGCGCCTCTATACGTTACTATCATTTGCGCCTCGGTCGTGGCGGTGTCCATTGGAAGCTGTTGATAGGCCTGAGCCAAGTTCAATTTCCCGGAAATTTTTGCCCCTGCTAGGGAGGCCAACTATATACACACCCGTTTGACTATAGACACACAAGCGTTTGACTGGTCCATTCAAACCAGTAGGGGCTTTGTGATTGGAGCAGGGTTTTGGATCCTGCTGCCCATTGTTCCCAAGTCTCCAAACTCTGGCCATCTGGCTCCAATGAGCTAGGCAGGAACACGCTTTTGGTTCTCCCTTGAGTTCGCATACATTACATAAGTCTTTTAAATCTTTTTGATGGCTAGCAGCAGGAACATAAATAGATCCCTTCTGAGTTTACAATAGCCAGGTGGATGCCTCTATTGCGTTTAAGTCAATAGCCCTTTCCTGTTGTTTATCACAGCATCTGGTATTCAGAGGCAGATGGTCTATGAACATGGAGATTCCATGTAGGAATGCCTATGTGGTATAGCGGTTAGAGTACTGTAATAGGACTGTGGAAACCTAGTTTTCAGTGCTTACTCTGCCATGAAGCTTGCTTGGTGACATTGGAACAGTCTCACACATTATCTCAGGCTATCCTACTTCACAAGATTTCTGTGAATATAAAATGGGGGAGGTAAGAGCTGAGTACACTTTCCCTGAGCTCCTTGGAGGGGTGGATGGAATTAAAATGCAGACAGCCAAGGCTACAGTCATCACCTAAGTCTAAATCAGCAGATGGGTGAAATATTGTGATTCGGTGTCATTTACAGCAATGTACTTCATGTTAGTTTTACAGTGGTTTTGTACTGTAAGACAGCAATAAAACCATATAAAGGTCACAGGATGAGCAAGGTCCAAAAAGGATAAGCTATGAATAAATAGGTTCTAGAGTCTAGAATGCTCCATCATGCTTCTCACCCCAAGCTAAGCCAGCACTGGCTAGTGCCACGTTCTGGGTTTTCACTAATTGAGTGGGCTTGAGGTCCAGCCAGCTTTTCCAGTAGTGAAAAAAGAAGGAAGGGTCCCCTTTGACCATACAAGCATGCTGTGCTGAGGATAATGGGTCTTGTATGGACAAATGCCTTGTGGAACATATTCAGGGCTATAGTAAGGAGGTGAGATTGAGTAAATAAGGTGGCTGCACCTAACCCAATATCTCCACTTCCTATTGTTCCTGTTGTTTTGAACCTCCCTACTTCACAAGTCTCAGACTTTCCAAACTTTCTGTTTTGTCTTAGGTGCTTTCTACATTGAGGTTTGATCCAGATTTTGCAAGCACTCAATCCACCTGCTACAGATCCGCATCACCTAAAATGATTCTGCTTTTAAAAATTTGCTTCGCACCTTTCTGAATGAAACAGTGCTATCTGTTGATTTTACTTCTGCATTTGCATTGTTTAACATGCTTCTTGTCTATATTTTTATTTAAAAACTAGCATTTTGTGGCCTTATAGGTTGTGCACTAGGTGGTGGTGCCTCTGCAATATTTCCCTTAAGCTCAATATGTTTAACAAAACTTTGCTTTAGTTTAAAAGTGACAATTGTTTTCACTCATCAAAAGCCTCTACAGATTCTTTCATTGTGTTAAAGATGGAGCCATGTCATGACTGAATTGTGATCCCCATACAAATTAAAATTAGAAGCTAGGTCACCATGGAACACACACTGAGTTGTAAATTAACACAACAATCTTCCATTTAAACTACAGAGGTTTGGGGAGAAGTTTTGAAATCCAAAGGAGAAGTTCTACAATTAAGACTTAGATCCGGATCTGGAGAAAGCTCCAGGCCACAAGTTTTGAGAACCATGGGGCAACAGCAGGGTGAAAGTAGTGTCAGTACACATTTGCACAAAACATATATAGAAGCTAGAAGAAACCACAAGGCAAGACAGAACTGAAGGCAGTATGCAATGTAGAAGGCAGCTTTGGGAATGCGCACAAAGAAAGGATCAAATGGCTAATGTAGAAAGGGCCTTAGTTTGATATTTTCGTATTCATATATGTACCAGCACTTTGATTTATTTAATGATGTAAAATAACTTCTTTCCCCATTGTTTAGTATTACTGGGGGTGAGTACGATGCTAATCTTAAAATTCCAGTCATTACACTAGCTTCACAGAAAGTAATAGAAAATCCACATCAAGTTATATACATGTGATTGAACTAGTCACTTATGTGATGTTTGACAACTTAATTGTTTCAGTTGCATGTTACATTGAAGTGTTTTATGTTTTATACTAACAGAGATTTCTGATATAGCTCAGCTGGGCCAAATCTACTGTCAGAACCCAATAATGTCAAACTGACTTTTGTAGCGAAGCCCAAAATGATGCATGTAACTTTAAGCACACTGCCAAGATCTGGCACTTGTTCAACTGAACATAATTCTTGATGTATAGACATAAATGCTAACGTCAAAACCATGAAGTAATTTTTTCTTCAGAGAGAGAGTGACTGAATTTTTCCAATAAATAACGATCATGTTTGGAAAGTTCTTTAAAAAAAAAAGGTAATGATTTTAAAAATCCTGCCAAAATATTTAATCATACCTTATGAATTAATTATGCCTGGTAGTACTGCAGCACGGACAAGAGAAAGCACTAATTCTGTCTGTGGTTGTGAACTTGAAAGCTGGCTTGGATCTCTCAGACAAGCAAACACCGGAAGTTAATGAAGCCCTATGCTGTCAGTCAGGAATTGTCACTGTGGCATAACTGTGGTTATGCTTTACATCAAAGCCTGCATATTATGGCAGGCTTCACTGTTGAGAATTCAATCAGCCCCTTGAGCAATTCTACCTTACAAATAAGAGATTTGCTGTGGGAAAACAGTACATTAGATGGGCAGTTTCATCTTTTATTTATTCTTTTGGAAGGATGAGCAGGACGATTGCCTACTTTTCCATGGAAAAAAAATTTCATCTAACTTTTTAAACTAGCTCATAGCACTTTTAATGTTGTTTGCATCGAGACCATGTTTTTTCAGCCTTAGTGTTCAATGAAATATGTAAAGTGTTTAATGAAAAATGTATAGTTCGTACGAATTAACAATATTTGATCCTCAGTTTAGATTACCAACTAATCCAGGAACAAAGATGTCCCTTTTCAAACTCTATGTCATTTTTCAGATGACATTCCATACTTGTCCCAGTACCACAGCATGCTCCCCACAACATTCCCCACACAAAAATATGTAGATTTTTATGTATTGAACTTCTCTGTTTTTGCTGCATGGATCCCCCTTACAGCTCCAGTGCCAAGAGGAAGGGCAGAAGTGGGGCACCTTGGACCACCTATTCATACCTACAAACTGTAGTTTAGTTTACATATCATAGATGAAATAACACACCAGCATAGTATTTCAGAAAAAGTGGAATACAATTGGCCACAACTTTTATTGTTTACAGCTGTAGTAGGCCCTGGCACAGCAGTTTACAGGGGGGCATCTACTTGGGGGGGGGGGTGTAACTCAGCATCCAAAATCCAATTTGCCCCCAACTTGAAGAGCAGGTAAAGGAGAGTTCTTTGAACAGTTTGCCACAAGTTTGGCATCTCTAGCCCACTCCAGGGCCATTCTACACTTTCCTAAACTGAATGAACCAACAAACCATGAATCATTCAGAAAATTGGGGGGGGAAACATGAGAATGAGCAGAAGCAGAGCGGTGTCCTAAGTAGCCACTAGGTGCCCCTACCCTCTGCCCTCCCCCCAAGACATCCCATAGGCTAACCCTCAGCCCCCCCCCCCCCATCCCACAATGAGACAGCAATGACTGCCTCCGGTCTTCACCCTCTCCACAGCACCACAAATGGGATCTTGGTGGGTCCAGATCCCGGCTTATAGCAGCAGCTGTTGAAGGGTCTGTTGATACCCCCAATCCATATGCTATGCCTACAGCAGGTAAACACCATCCTTAGCCTCAATCCCCTGCCCACAAGAAAGGAGGAGAGAAAGAGAAAATGTTCTCCATAGTGATGCTCTAGAAAGTTCCTAACATCTCTAAGATTTTTACCATAGAGATTAAGGGAAATTCCTATAGCATCATCTGGAAGTGATATCACTTCCTCCCAAAATTTTTCCCTCCAAATCTTCCATTCGCTACCATACTGCCTACCAACCTAAGGGGATGGGCCTGAGCAGGAATTTTGGAGCATTCCTCCAGATGGGTACAGGAAGGCATTTAATATGACTTGGGTTGTATCAAATTAACCACAAATGGAGCATTTCCTCTTCCCACCTGCTCCACATCCAAGGAGACCACTAGGAATAGTGCTGGGCATTATGTGAGGGTCTGCAAATACTATCCTCCTACTGCACAAGTAGAAATGTTTTTTCACCATTGGAAAATGACTGTTG
Organism: Heteronotia binoei; assembly: GCF_032191835.1. Taxonomy (NCBI): domain Eukaryota; kingdom Metazoa; phylum Chordata; class Lepidosauria; order Squamata; family Gekkonidae; genus Heteronotia; species Heteronotia binoei. The sequence goes on from NC_083223.1 coordinate 76,749,544, forward strand.
AATTCAATGCATTGTCAGGATGTCAGACAGGTATATCACTAACTCAGAGAAGATGTCCGCCTGTCTGTGCTTCCACAGAAATTGCTCTCATATCTGCAAAATCACAAGTGACCGTTAGTATTACCTCAACATATATCCTTTAGGCAATGCTATGTAAGCAACCATAGTTATGTTTTCACCATGTTTCCAGTTTGTCATTTGGCAGTGTCAGCCTGTCATATTAAACCCCAAAATACATCCAACACAAGAATATTGCTGTCCTCTGGGAATCTGCAGAATAAAATTCCTCTGCAGACATGTTGAGTAGTAGAAGTAAGTGACATGTTTCTTTCACAGTATGTTGACATGTTTTCATTTTCTCTTTACTTGCTTTCTCATAGGATTAATTTGATCTCTTCAGAAACTCAATTACAGGCTTAATTCATTGTTTTCTAAAATAATAATAATCATAATAATGCATTACAATTTATAGAGCCTTCCCCTTTCTAAAACTTGGATAATGAAAAGAAAATTCAAGAACTCCAGCCAAACAGAGCAATACACAATAAAATACAGATCAATCTAGAATCAAGCCTTTTAAGAATCCAGACCCATTGCTACTGTAATCTTATACATTCCCATCCCCTCAAAACTTGTGATATTTCTATCTTCTCATTGTATTGGAGACTGGCAGGCCCATAGCCACAGTGGTGCACAAAGGTATGGGACCGCATCAATCATTTGGCATGCTCCTCCAATCAGCACTGGGGATTGGTGTGAAATCTGTCACAAGTGTTCTGCCAGTGTTCTTTTCCTCCTCTCTCTCCTTCAATGTTCTTTTCCTCCTCCTCTCTCCTTCATCCCAGGCTTTGCCAATGAATGAGATATTCTCCTTCTCTTCTCTCTCCCTCCCCAGCTTTCTCTTTGCACTTTGCTTCCTGCACAAATTAGTTGCTCCTGCTGTGCTCTGAAGCATGTGATACAGTCCTTTTTTTGGCTCTGTTTTTGCCCAGGTGAAGAGTCTTCAAAGGTGGTTGGCATCAGAGGCAGGTGATGGCAGCAGCAATCTCTGTATTCTGTATTTCACAACCAGACTTGTGGCCATGTGGCTGTTTTGGTCCATGAAAACACTTTTGGGGGAGCGGGGGAGAGCTCTGCACCACAAGTCCAAAGTGGATAGGGGCATCACATTTTAAAATCACTGTACAATTGTGATAATGAATTGGTGCTGCCAGCAATTTTGCCTTCTCTTTTAATGGGGCTCAGGAGGAGGAGGGAGAATTAACCTGTATATCTGTAGAGGAGAGCCTCCCCAGCTCCTTTTCCCATATGCATGAAGAAAAAAGCCACCCTTCCCTTGCATGCCAGGCAGGCTGTAGCTGTGAAGGAAGAGCGTGGACACATATGCTTGCTAAGGTTGCCAACTCTGTAATGAAGGTCTCTTTTAAAGGGTATTGGAGATTTTTAAAAACCTAATTATATACAAATATCTGGTGGTTTTGGTTTCTGGGCCGCTTACCAACTTTTATTTTTCCACCAGTGTTTTGGTTATGTGTGACCTTGAAAGGAGTTGCCTTAATCTCCTTCTAATTGATGGTTTCAGCTGCACTAGGAGAGTCAGCTTGGGGTTCTTCCGGGATGTCCATTTTTGGTTGTCATCAGCCAGCTGAGGGAGATTTATACTGTTTCCCAAAACCACTCAGACATTGCCTTTTTTGGCAAAAGCCGTCCTGCTTATCGGCTGGTGAATGTGGGACTATGTAAGTAGTATTAGTTAATTATATTTTATAACATTGTTATTTTTTTCACCAGTCTATTCTGAAACTGCCTGCCAGCTCAATTAAGTAATATTTTTGCTTACCTTTGGGTTGTGTTGCCTTGTCTGTCACTGCAAAGAAAACACCTCGCTCTGCCTCAGTGTGAGGGGGGGTATAGCAGCGCCCACCTCACGGCCTCACTGGATCTCTATATTTTCGTCTCTTCGGGGTATTTTTACTTGTTCTGTTGATGGGACCCCAGCAGCTTTGTTTATTCTTCCCACAAAATATATAGGCTCACGAGAACTTTAACTTAAACCACAGATTTATTGTAACCAAAAAGTCTTAACTGGGGATATGGGAGATATTTACACAGGCTTATTCTTTGTTCAGTTGTTTCAAGCTTACAGTCACTTTTACTTTCTTGGATCTTTCACAGTTACACAGTTTACCGTTCCCTTTAACTCACTCTCCACCTCTAGCCAAGGTCTGGCCTCTTGGGACTGATGTGTCTAGTCTCACCCCTCGACTGGAGTCTCTCCTCTCAGCCCTTCTTGGTGTCTCAGACCCACATCCACTCCCTCAACCTCCTCACTAGATCTTTAGAGTAGTTTCCTGGTGTCTGTGACCATTCCGGTCTTAACTGACTCACACACACACAGCCCTCTTGGCTGGTTTTGTCCAGCTGGCAGTCTCTGGAAGACTTCCCCGTCTCCGTCTCCAGCTTCTTCACAGGATCAACTGCCCTCTTAGCCCTTCTGGCCGGCACTAACTGACCCTCTCAGTCTCTGTCAGGTCCCCACTGACAGACTTCTCTGACAGGCCTCCACTCTGTCAGACTCCAACTCACTGAACTCCTGCCTCAGCAGTTTCTCTCCTTCAACTACTTTCCCTCCCTGAGAGCTCCGAGCACTTTGCCCCCACCCTCAGGTCACTTGACGCAGCCCTGTGCATCTTCAGTTTATGCTTAACCCATTGCTTTCCGTCACATGTCCCTCCCCCTTTTAAGACATTGCGCAAGGCGAAAGGTTTCAGCCTTTTGCTGAGCAATGGGACATGGGCACACTTGCTTGGGTTACACTATGTTATAACTCTTTTGTCATAACACCAACTTCAAAATTATATACATTCTTCATCAGTTCTACAGTCTAATTTTCTTTAACATTACCATACAAACAGACTTTTCTTTTTAAAATTTTACATTCTTCTTGATAGTGCATCTGCTATCACATTTTGCTTCCCAGGGATATGCTGAATGTCAAAGTTGTAATCTTGGAGCTGTAAACTCCATCTTATCAGTTTGCTGTTCGTATCTTTAACCTGGTTCAACCATTTCAGGGGAGAATGATCTGTACACAGTGTAAACTTCCTTCCCCATAGGTATGGTTTCAATTTACCTACTGCCCACACAATCGCTAAACACTCTTTTTCAATTACTGAGAGGTGTTGCTCTCGGTCCAATAACTTTCTACTCAGATACAGAACTGGATGATACAGTCCTTCCTCTCCTTGCTGACTTAAAGTTGCACCTACCCCAACATTAGATGTATCAGTAAAGAGGGTAAACTCCTTTGAAAACTCTGGAGTTTTCAACACTGGTTCAGTGGTCAGAACCACTTTCAGATGTTCATATGCTTTTTGACACTCTGCATTCCAGTTTACTGGATCAGGGTTCTTCTTCTTCGTGCACTCACATAGCGGTGCTGCTATCGTGCTAAACTCAGGTATGAATCTTCTGTAGTATCCTACTACGCCCAAAAACGCTCGAATTTGTTTCTTGGTTTGGGGTCTAGGCCACTCATGTATGGCTTGCACCTTTCCCCAATCTGCTTTGATCTTACCTCCTCCTAGCACATGCCCTAAATACTTAACCTCTGCCATGGCTAGTTGACACTTAGATGCTTTGATGGTGAGACCCGCATCTTTCACTCATTGTAACACAATGGCCACATGCTGCAAATGTTCCTTCCATGTAGCACTGAAAATAGCAATATCGTCAATATATGCAAGCGCAAATTCTTTCAGTCCTACTAGCATCTTATCAATTACTCTCTGGAATGTGGAGGGAGCATTCCTTAACCCAAATGGTAACACAGTAAACTCAAAGAGTCCCTCTTTGGTTACAAACGCTGTTTTCTGCTGATCCTTAGGATCCATAGCCACCTGCCAATAACCTTTTGTCAAATCTAAGGTGGTAATAAAATTGGCAGCTCCAATTGTCTCGACCAACTCGTCTATGCGAGGCATTGGATACATATCCGGTACTGTGATCTTATTCAGTCTTCTGTAGTCCACACAAAACCTCATAGTTTTGTCCGGTTTGGGTACTAGGACTACAGGTGAGGCCCACGGACTTTCTGATGGTACAATCAAACCTAATTTCAACATTTCTTCTACCTCCTGCTGTACATACTTGGCATTCGGGCCGGTCACTCTATATGGTTGGAGTGCTACAGGCCTCGAATCCCCTGTGTCAATCTTGTGACACGCTAGGTTTGTCTTACCTGGTACATCTGAAAAAATTGTTTTGTACCCTCCCAATATTGTTTGTAACTGGCCTCTTTGTTCTCCATTAAGAGAAGGGGCGAACTGAACCTCCTTAAGGGTCTCTTCCTGGGATATTTTCCCCCAACCCGACAATTCAGTTCCCTCACTCACTCCCTTCTTTGCAATTAAAACCAAATTACCCCTGTCAAAATAAGGTTTTAACATATTTACATGGAACACTTTACATTGTTCACCATCTTCACTTAAATTCACTACATAGTTCACGTTGGAGACCTTATGGGCGATGGTATAAGGTCCCTCCCAGGCCACATCTAACTTGTTCTTCTTCCTGGGCTTCAACACCAGTACTCTGTCTCCTGACTTGAACTCTCTGTCTCTGGACTTGGAGTCGTACCACTGCTTCTGCCGTCGTTGCGATCTTCTCATGTTGTCTGCAGTCTCCATCATCTGCTTGGCAATTCTTCCGGCGGTGCATTGTTCTTGCTTCTGCTGAATGAGCCGCTGCAATTCTGTTTCATCAGTGGTGATGCATAGCTGGTCTGTGGATGGGGAAGCCATACTGCTCAAAACTTGTACAGTTGGTTTCCTAGCTTGGACAACAGTTCCATTAGTTGTCTTGGGAGAGGATGACAAAGGAGCACACCTGCCAACTGACGACTCTGATCGAAAAGGCTCACTGGTCTGGACGGTTTCTTGCTCTGTTGCTTGGCTGTGTCCTCTGCTCACTGGTTGGGCCACCTCAAAGGGTTCCAAAGAGCCAAACATGCTCTCCCCTTCTTTTTCTGTCATCTCCCCAGTTCTCTGCCATAGTTCCTTCAGGCTGTCATCTTGTTGCTGCTCTCTGAGGAATTCTGCAGCAAGGATGGTCTGCAACATTGTTTCCTCTTCTTCTGCTGGTTGCTGTACACACACCTCAGGAGCTGCTTCTGGCCTGCTTCTGGTAACAATGTTTACAGGATTAGCTTGCTGTCTCTTTAACTCAGCAGCTAAATCATTGCCCAATAAAAGCGATGTTCCTATGTCACTCAGGACTCCCACAATCCAATCACCTTGGAACTCTCTATACTTGATAGGAACTTCTGCCAGGGCCACTTCAAATGTAGGTCCTTTAATGCCTTTTATGGTGTAAGTTTTCCCAGGCAAATACTGATGACTTTTTACTAATTCTGGCTGTATTAGGGTAACACGCGCCCCTGTGTCCCTATAAGCCTTGACTTCCTTGTCATTTACTGTCACAGTCTCAGTATATTCCTCATCCAAGCTTTCCTGTACCTTCCACACTTTCAGAACACTAGCGGGTCTTTCTGGTGGTGAGTTCTCTGGAAGTGAGGGGTTTGTTTCTGCTTCTTTCTGTTGACTCTGTACCATTTTAACTGTCTTAGCTGGTGGGGTCTTTTTTCCTTTTTCTGGGCAAAACCTGGCATAGTGCCCTATGCCCCCACATTGGAAACAAGCAGCCTGAGTCTTTCTGTAAGGAGGCGGACTGGACCGCTTTGCAGGGCTGTTGTTACCCGCCCCAGACTTCTCTGGAGAGTTCCAGACTCGGGGTTTTTTAGTTGGAGCAGTCCACATTGATCTCCCTAGATCTGATTCAATCTCATCTAGAATCATAGCTGCTTCTTCTACTGTCTTCAATTTCTTGTCTCTCAGAACCCACCTATACTGAGAGGGGACTTGGTTATAAAACTGTTCCAAGCCCACTAAGTTTTTCAGGTCCTCTAAAGTGGAAACTTTACTCCCTTCTACCCATCTGTTCAGGGCTCTGTCTAACCGACAACCTAGTTGAGAGTATGTTTCTCCAGGCTTTCTTCTGATTTCTCTAAATTTTTTCCTGCTTTGCTCTGCTGTTAAGCCAAAGCGGACTCTGACCCTTTCCTTGTACAATTGATAATCAGAAGTTTCCTCATCCCTCAGTTCAGAGTAGATTTCACTCAACTCTCCACAGATCTGAGGTCTCAAATAAATCATTCTGTCCTCATCAGCAACTCTTAAATCTTTACATGTTCTTTCAAAATTAAACAAAAAAGCTTCTACATCATCCCCTTTTTGGTACTTAGGGAATTTCTTTTGTTCTACTGTGAGGCGCCTCTCATTTCTAGTATCACGTTGAAACTCAGGCCTTCCCTGAATCTCCTGGAGTTTCAAACTGTACATTTTTTCCTCATGTTCTCTCTCTCTATTTTCTGATTCCAGCCTAGCCATCTGTATTTCTCTCTCTCTTTCTGCTTCCCTCTCTCTGCGTTCTCTCTCTCTATTTTCTCTCTCTGATTCCAGCCTAGCCATTTGCAATTCTTTCTCTGCTTCCCTTTCTCTTTGTTCTGCTTGAATCTTGGCCATCTGAATTTCTTTTTCTGATTCTATTCTGGCCAATTCCAACTGTATTTTCATAGCCTCTATGCTCTGACTAGGATTCTCCTCAGGAATCTCTTCTTGTGTCTGCCCATCCCCCGTGGCTGTGGTAGTTCTCTTAGGAGGAGCCATTTCTGACAGGAATTTTTCACAGAACTGTCTTAATTCCTTTACTGCGGTGTCCCTCTACTTTCTGTGTGTCTTAGTGACACTTATTTTGGGGTTTTTCTTCGAAATCCCACCGCTGCCACCAATTATAGCAGCGCCCACCTCACGGCCTCACTGGATCTCTATATTTTCGTCTCTTCGGGGTATTTTTACTTGTTCTGTTGATGGGACCCCAGCAGCTTTGTTTATTCTTCCCACAAAATATATAGGCTCACGAGAACTTTAACTTAAACCACAGATTTATTGTAACCAAAACGTCTTAACTGGGGATATGGGAGATATTTACACAGGCTTATTCTTTGTTCAGTTGTTTCAAGCTTACAGTCACTTTTACTTTCTTGGATCTTTCACAGTTACACAGTTTACCGTTCCCTTTAACTCACTCTCCACCTCTAGCCAAGGTCTGGCCTCTTGGGACTGATGTGTCTAGTCTCACCCCTCGACTGGAGTCTCTCCTCTCAGCCCTTCTTGGTGTCTCAGACCCACATCCACTCCCTCAACCTCTTCACTAGATCTTTAGAGTAGTTTCCTGGTGTCTGTGACCATTCCGGTCTTAACTGACTCACACACACACAGCCCTCTTGGCTGGTTTTGTCCAGCTGGCAGTCTCTGGAAGACTTCCCCGTCTCCGTCTCCAGCTTCTTCACAGGATCAACTGCCCTCTTAGCCCTTCTGGCCGGCACTAACTGACCCTCTCAGTCTCTGTCAGGTCCCCACTGACAGACTTCTCTGACAGGCCTCCACTCTGTCAGACTCCAACTCACTGAACTCCTGCCTCAGCAGTTTCTCTCCTTCAACTACTTTCCCTCCCTGAGAGCTCCGAGCACTTTGCCCCCACCCTCAGGTCACTTGACGCAACCCTGTGCATCTTCAGTTTATGCTTAACCCATTGCTTTCCGTCACAGGGGGTGTAGGTTGTTACATGGTGAGCAGCGCTGGGATATGTGATTTAGTATGGCATTCAAGGCAGTTGTGTTTGAGGCTGTGCAAGTGGTTGAAGAGGACTGTGAGCTGTTTGTTATTTTTGATAGATAGGATGACTGAGAGCCTGAACCCATTTGTCAATAGAACAGAGGAATTTACATTCCATATGTTGCAGACAGTGGACTTAATAGGAAGACCTGACTTATTTGTCTCTCCCCGGGATGTACAAGGAAGATCAGTATTTTGCCCTGACCCTTCATTAGAGTCAAGTCCTGTTAAACCCAGGCGGAGAGATTTCCAGGGCAGGGATTTTTGGCAAGAAGAAACTCCCAGACATACAGCTGAGTTTTTGGCATGGCGGGAGGAGCAGAGATTGATTGAGCTCCCCCCTCGGAGACATTCTGATTTGGAATTTCAGGAGACTGAACCAGATAGACACTTTGGGGTTGGGAACCGACGGCTGCCACAACCATATGAACCTGCTTTTCGGGCACCAACAGGAGATCAAGATGGGGAGTCTCAGCCACAAGAGGCTAAGGGCTTACAATTACCACAACAATTAACATCTACCCAGACAGAGGGATGAGAGGTATGTAGAGATGGAGCTTGGGCAAAGGAGTGTTGCAGCTTCACCTCTCTCTCCCTCTAGACAATGGTCTCGAGCAGCCAGTCCACCCAGGCAGAGCTTTGGAGACTACAATTCTCCATGTTGGAATTGGCAGAGGCACCGAGAGGACTGTTTGCCATGGCAAAGGCAGAGGCATGACAGCCCAATGTGGCAATACCAGAGAGAACAGAGTCCTTGGTGTTATGATAGGGAAATGTTTCCATCATATAAGCCACCTATGGATATTTTGGCTTATTTTTCTCTTTTTGAATGTACCTGTGCAGAGATGCAGGTTCCCCAACAATTTTATATGACTATTTTGAGATCTTTGTTGTCTGGGGATCTTTTGGAACTTATGGGACAGTTACCTCCCCAAAATTCTCTGTCTTATGATAAGTTTAAAGTTTTGGATAAGCGGCATTTTGCACTGACTGCTGAAACATATAGGAGAGCATTTAGAAGGGTGGACAGGAAGCCTCCATTTGGCTGCAGCTAAATTGGGGCAGAATCTGGATTATTGGCTAGCAACTGAAAAGGTTAGTAGTTTTGAGGGCCTGAAAGAACTGATTTTGAAGGAGCAATTCCAGAAATCATTGCCAGATGAAATTGCCCCATTGGTGCTTGACAGAGCCCCTGCTACAGTAGAGGATGCAGCTGACCTAGCGGAACTTTTAAAGCTGAATAGGCAGCGTGGATTTGGAAAGCAGCTTCCAGCTGGAGGAGCTAGCAGTTGCTCTGCTGTGACAGAGATGGGTAGGGTGGGAAAAGGTGGAGAGGGGAGTAAATCCTCCACCACCACCACCCAGGAGAAGAGTTCTTCCCTAACAACTGAATTTCATTCTAAGGTTGGCCCTTCTAGTGGAATCTGTTTTTTCTGTAGGAAACCTGGCCATTTACATAGAGACTGTGGACTTTTAAAAGCTAAAAAACCAATTAAGGAACCTCCCAGTACTAGCAGTTCAGCAGTTCGGATTATTTCCCAGGACCCTCTTGCAACTGAGGGCTGGGGGGAGGAAGAAGAAACATTGACAGGTGCTTTAACTATTGCTCCAGTCACTACTGAATTAGTGTCTGAGCCTAGGACTTTTACATTTGCTACCGCTTCGACAGAAGCATCTAGTTTAGGAGGAGATAATTCTGTTCCACCCAGTGTGAATTGGGCAACTCTACAATTTTCAAGAGAGATAAGGATTAATGATATAACTGTTACTGCATTTTGGGACTCAGGAAGTGATGTCACTGCAGTTCAGCGATCTCTGGTTAAAGATCATAAAATGTTAAACAAATTTGTGTGGATAACTCCTTATGCTTCTGCTGCAGTTTTGAAAGAGCTAGCTAAAGTGAAATTGGAGTATAAAGGACTGAAGATAGTTTTGCAGGTAATTGTACATCCAGATGCAGCCTGTAAAATTCCTGTGCTGCTGGGTAATGACTTTGGTTATCTTTATCATAAACATACCTTGTTATCTAACCCTACTTGGTCCAGTGAACCCGTCAGCCTGTAGAAATTCAGACTGAGGGTGAGAGCAGCATCATTATGTCTTCCAGTAATAATCTTCCCTGCATGCCAATTGAGTTGAAGCTGGCTGTAAATCTGGAGCAGCCAGGTTTTCAATTGGGGAGGGGTGAAGAGGTAGCAGCTGAAACATTGTCTACAAGCAGCTTTGCTCTCCCTTCTTTAACGGAAGATTTGGAAGACTTTAAAAGTGCTCAAAAGATTGATCCAACATTAGAGACCTGCCATGCTCTTGCAGAGCAACCTCGTAATCAAGATGCTCGTGTTCGGTTCTATTTTGAAAAGGATTTGCTTTATAGGGAACACAAGCCAAAAGCTTTTCCTGAAGAATGTAACTCTAGAAAACAGCTTGTGGTCCCTAGTGGATTTAGAGCTAGAGTTTGGGGCTTAGCACATACATCTGTGTTTGCTGGCCACGCAGGAATAAAAAAGACACTGGAAAAAGTAACTAAGTATTTCCATTGGCCAGGGGTTTATTATTCAGTACAGAATTATGTTAAGAGCTGTCATACGTGTCAGGTGGTTGGTCATTCAAATGATAACGCCCCCCCCAACAACCTTGCAGAGTATTCCTATGGATTCTGCTATTTTTGAGAAAATTAGTATTGATCTGGTGGCCATTTAATAAGCCAATGCGTGGGGGTAAGAAATATATTTGCACAGTGATTAATTATGCTTCACATATGGTCATAGCCACTCCTATGGCTACTACTTCTGCTGCAAATCTGGTTAAAGCTCTTTTAAATGTTATTTGCACTTGGGGAATTCCCAAGACTATTGTGTCAGATTTGGGGTCAAATATGATGCCTAATCTGACCCAGCAGGGGTTTGCTTTAGCAAAAATTGATCATCATTCCAGTATAGACTTTCAACATCAAGGGAATGGCTTGATGTTGCTGCGCAAATATGCTTTGGCTCATGGTAGTACTTGCGATAGTGAGTTACCTTTTGTGATAGCTGCTTACAATGACACTGTTCAAGAGAGTTTGGGCTTTGCCCCGAATGAGTTGGTGTATGGCAAGACTTTAAATAATCCCTTATCCCTGTTAAAGAGTCAATGGGAAGGTTTTGTGGATGCTAAACCTCAGTGTGTTGCTGCCTATTTCCAAAACTTACGGCGCACTTTGTTGGATGTCTGGGAAGCAGCTCAAAGTCATTTAAAGACTGCTCAGGAGAGTCAAAAGTGGGTTTATGATCGTAAGGCCGTAGATAAAGAATTTTTTCCTAATGAAAGGTGCTGATTTTGAAGCCAGTTAAGCCACATAAATTGAGTCCAAAGTGGCTGGGAGCTGGCGCTATTGTTCAGAGACTGAGCTCAGTGCGTTATTTAGTGGCCTATCCAGAATTGCATTCCAAGCCCCGAGAGTACCATAGGAACTCACTTTAAAAATATTATGAAAGAACTGTTAATGTCAGTTTACAATCAGAGAAAGAGGATCTGTTTCAGGGTCCCCGTGATTTATTGGCAGAGTATCAAGCTTCATGCTGCCTTGATGATGTTTTGTCTAATTCTAGTTTGTCTAGTTTGTCTGCAGTGCAGGCTGTTCAATTATGCACTTCGTTAAAAAAAAACCTCTGAGTGTTTTTTGGGGACAGCCTGGAAGAACTTCTTTAATAACTCATCATGTTGACACTGGGGCTGCCACTCCAGTTTCAAATAGACCTTATTGGGTAAATAATGCCCAGGCACACTATGTGGCTAAGGAAATAGCTGAAATGCTTGAATTGGGTGTGATCGAAGCTAATCAGACTCCATGGTCATCACCTGTGGTATTAGTCCCAAAGAAAGATCAAAGCATAAGGTGGATTATCATAAACTAAATGCTTTAACAGTGGCCGATTCTTTTCCTCTCCCTCGCATTGATTCATTAGTAGAATGCCTAGGGAAAGCAAGGTTTATTTCTGTTTTTGATTTGACCAAAAATTACTGGCAGGTATCTTTGACTCTGGAAGCTGCCCTAAAATCTTAATTTGTAACTCAACAGGGATTATATCAGTTTAAAGTAATGCCTTTTGGGATGCGTAATAGCCCTGCAACCTTTCAATGTTTGGTTAACATTATGATTAGTGGTCTGTCTGAGTACTGTTGTGCTTACTTAGATGATACTGCTGTCTTTTCTGATAGTTGGGAACAACATCTGAAGCATGTGCAAAGTGTACTTCAGCGTATTGAGAAGGCCAATTTAACCATCAAGCTGTCTAAGTGCCAGTTTGGGTTGGCTACAGTGGATTAGCTGGGACATAGAGTGGGTTCAGGCCAAAGTGCAATGCATCATTGACTGGCCTGTACCTACTACCAAGAAACAAGTTCAAGCCTACTTAGGATTGATAGGTTATTATAGAAAATTTGTGGCCCATTTTAGTACTCTGGCAGTTCCCCTTACTGAGTTATGTAAGAAAAGTTTGCCTACTAAAGTGAACTGGACACCTGAATGTCTGAAAACTTTTGAGGGCCTGAAATGTGCTTTGTTACAATCACCTGCTCTGCAGGCTCCTGACCCTACCCAACCATATGCGGTTCAAACGGATGCTTCTCATACTGGCATTGGATGTATGCTCTTGCAAAGGGGTGCTGATGGGGAGCTGCACCCTATAGTGTTCTTGAGTAAGAAGCTTCTGCCAAGAGAGAGACATTTGTCTACTATTGAGAAGGAATGTTTAGCTCTTTTGTGCTCTCACAAAGCTTCGTAGTTACTTGTGGGGGCAGAAGTTTGAACTTCAAACTGATCATTCGCCCTTATGTTGGTTGAACAGGATAAAAAACTCTAATCAAAATTATTTAGATGGAGTTTACAAGATTTTGATTTTGTTGTGACCCATTTATCTGGAAAGGCTAATAAGGTTGCTGACACCCTTTCTAGAACATATTCAAGTGATGTTTAAAAATGTAACTGATCTCTTTGTTCAGGAGTGTGAAAACATTGAAGATGTATTTGTATGTGGTGGATTACCTTGTAAGCTATTACTGTTATTTAGAGTACTAACGTTTGTATGTTCTGGTGTTGAAGAGTATGGAAATTATTGACTGTTTTATTTGTACAATTAGATGAAAATTTTGAGTTAAACAACTCTAAATTTCATCTTGAAGGGGAAGGTGTAATGAAGGTCTCTTTTAAAGGGTATTGGGGATTTTTAAAAACCTAATTATATACAAATATCTGGTGGTTTTGGTTTCTGGGCCGCTTACCAACTTTTATTTTTCCACCAGTGTTTTGGTTATGTGTGACCTTGAAAGGAGTTGCCTTAATTTGCCTTCTAGTTGATGGTTACTCTTAGCTGCACTAGGAGAGTCAGCTTGGGTTGATTGGTTCTTCCGGGATGCCCATTTTTGGTTGCCATCAGCCAGCTGAGGGGGATTTATATTGTTTCCCAAAACCGCTCAGACATTGCCTTTTTTGGCAAAAAGCCATCCTGCTTATTGGCTGGTGAATGTGGGACTATGTAAGTAGTATTAGTTAGCTATATTGTATAACATTGTTATTTTTTTTCACTAGTCTATTCTGAAACTGCCTGCCAGCTCAATAAAGTAATATTTTTGCTTACCTTTGGGTTGTGTTGCCTTGTCTGTCACTGCAAAGAAAACACCTTGCTCTGCCTCAGTGTGAGGGGGTGGGGGTGTAGGTTGTTACAAACTCCATGTTAGGAAATTCCTGGAGATTTGGGGGATGGAGATTAATCAGGTATAATACCATACAGTCTATCCTCTAAAGTAGCCATTTTCTCCAGGGGAAATCATCTCCCCAGTCCGGCAGTCACTTGTAATTCTGGGAGATCTCCATATTCTTTATTAGGTCTCTCAGGTTATTTGATTACATGCCATGTAATCCACCTTGAGTCTTAAGCAGGAAACTGGAAAATAAATTATAAAGTATAAATACATAATACAGTAAATAAATAATTATGTACTCACCATCACCACCACTGTGTTTATTTGATTTCTAACCCACTCTATTGCTTGCAAGCTGGTCTCTGGGTGGTGTGTACAAATCCCTCCTCCCCTTATAGGAGAATCTCTATGGGCCTGCTGGGCAATAGCTTTCTCTAGGGCAGGGGTGGCCAGACATGCTTAAGGTAAGAATCACATAGAATATATATCAGATGCTTGAGAGCTGCAAGTCATAAACATCAGTTGTTTGAAAGCAGGAAGGGAGGGAGAGACAGAGGGAGGGAGAAATAGATGGGGGAGGAGGGAGGTGGAAAGAAAGCAACTTTAACTTTAAATGTATCCTCTAAGCCACCAATTAGCTTGGCTTGGAGAAGCAATTTAAAGAGAGAAATGCCTTCTCCAAGCTGGCAGTTGGAGCAGTGGGGGCTACGAGAGCCACACAATATGTGTGAAAGAGCCACAGTTTGGCCACCCCTGCTCTAGGGTAATTTGCCTCAGATCAGTAGTTGATTTATAATGGACACTAGAGACTTGGTTATGTGATCTTTATGGGCTTTAACTTGCTGTACCAGGCAAGGGTTTGTCACAAATGGAGGCCTTCACAAATGCCAGGATCCTGGTGGCATCCATTAGAGCAGATCAGTGAGCTGATGGTTCCAGAGCTTCTAAAGCCTGTTCAGATGGTTGGCAAGAAAATGATATATCTGGGGTAAGTCCTCTTGCCCCCTTCTTTGATCTAGAACAGCTGCAGTGCATTCTAGACTAATGCCACCAACAGTACAGACCACCTTTGGGAGGCACAATAGGATCTCCTACTGCCACCTTGCCTAGCTGTATAAGGACAACCCATGCTTGTAGTTCTATAGATTGAGCCAATGAATTTAAGTGACACTGCCAGCACAAACTGATATTGTTCAGACTTCACTGTGTTGCCATTTGGTCTGTTCATTCCTTCCAAAAGAAATGTAAGTTCATCTAGTATCAAGCTGGGGACAGTTGACCTTATTTGTTAACTTTACAAGATGAAATATACAAATAAAACTTTATCTACTCTGCAGTGAGCTTTGCATGCAAATATATGAATCACAAATCATAAATAGTATTTTATCAACTTCATTTAGAGATGAAAAATGCAAATGTATTTTCTCCCTTTAAGTTTGCCAGAATAAGGGAAATAATTTGTTCTTTTCTCTCCCTGATTTCATGCCATTTTTGTTGTCTGAGGATGCCTCTGCATCTGATATGATGCATTTTCATGTCCTCTCTAATAACACTATTAAATAGTTTGTTTGGTAATACAAATTACCTAAATAAACATATGCAGCTTTGGTATGCTTAAAGCCCACCAGAGAATGCTTCAGTATCAATACTGATTAGAAATACTATAATCAACATAATATTCATCTAGCATACTGATACTGCATAATGAATTTTTCTACATTTGTGCATTATGCATATTTTATAAGATGCCACCAATTTAAAATGGCCAATGCTGCTGGAATTAAAGAATTAGTGCAGTCATTTTTATTTTGTTTAGATGTAATTAAAAAAAGCATAATAAACACTCTACAATATATTAATTATTGTGAAAAAGACCAGTTCTGAGGATCTGTAGAAGTGTGGAGTGCACAACAGTAATTGGCTGGTGGCTGTGACATTGTAATCACACCTCTTCCCCAATCCCAGAATAGTTTTATAATTTTTCACTTATTGATTACATTTTTTAAAAAAAAGTCACTCAAAGGATTCTAAATTGTATGTTAGTACAGAAGGCTAACATTTCAATTGACGAATGATAGGACAAGAAAAAGGATGTCAGAATTAAAACTATTTACCTCTGAATCTTGCTGAAAGATGGTAAGGCAGAAGGAATTGGGTCTTGACTTGTTCTTTGGATATATGTATAAATAATGAAATAAATGTATGTATAAATAATGAGATAAATGCAAACACACGCATAAACTCCTAATTTTCTTAGGGAAATTTACATATGTTGGAAAAGATTCCTGTCAATTATAGTTCGTCATTGTAGGGCCCAGCTGGACGATATATTGGAAGGTCTGTGTGAGGAGCTCCCTGTGTTTTAAAAGTCTCTTCCTAGGCATTTGGGCTCCAGTTTGGATTGGGACCATAGCATAGCAGGAGGGGTTTTCTCCAGCACCATCTTCCCATCTAAAGTGGCCCAGGAGGAACTATTTGCCCTGCTGAGAAAACTTCCATGTACTGATATCATCTAGTCAGGCTTGTAGAATTGGTTAATAAGGAGTTATCAAATGTATTTTGCCATCTGTTTTTGTAATAATAAATGTTTATTTATACATTGCACATTTTTAACATTATATTAACATTCTCCATACCAATTATACAAATCAAAGTAGAATGTGTCACCTGATGCGACTTTAACATAACAGAGCCTCCGGGGAGATTTAACATAGCAGAGCCTGCCAGGGAGATTTTGCCCCCCCCCCCACAGAGGGAGAGCGGATGCTTCAGCGCGCTTTTAGGCAAGTCTGGAGGGGGCGGGGCTTCAGCACGTGTTCTGAAGCCTCCGCTCCCCTTTCGGCAGTCCTTGTCTGGTGCTTGGCCTGATCGGAGCGTGCTTTCACGCTCCTGGCTTGCTCTGGGGAGGATTAGGCCTAGGAGAGGTCATTTCGTCAAGGATTGCAGCATCGGTTTGAGGCGTCGTGGGATCAGTTCTAGGCTTGCTTTTTCCATTTAATTCTTCCCCTTGGGGCACTGGGGTATAAGGGCTGCTGGCTCGTGTTTCAGCCCAGTGAGGGTGCTTGTCAAGGGGTGGATTCCGGTGGTGGGTCATAGGAGCGGTGGGAGCTGGCCTGGTCATCAAGGGGTAGCATTTTTTCCCAGTGCCTTTGGGAGTTGTGGGGGCTTCATTATTGTGGCCTTGACAGCCATTTTAAGTGGGACTGAGGTGGTGCTAGTGGGTGGAGTGGTTCAGCCATTTTGTATGCACCAGGGTGGCTGTTCTTGTTCAGGTGCTTGGTGGCCATTTTTGCCAGGTTCTTCCCCCTCATCCCTTCTTCTTGGCAGCTATTTTGGGATTTGGTGAGGCGGTGGCCATTTTAAGATTTGGGAGGCAGCAGCCATTTTAGGATTTAGAGAGGCGGTGGCCATTTTATGAGTAATTTTTGGCCCCTTTTTTGAGGGGTTTTGTGGGTTTTGTGTATTACCCCTTTGCACGGAGTGGTGTGCTGCTATACCGCAGTCCATTCTTTAATTTAACTCCCCTTTAATTTTGACTCGTGCCGTAATTAAGGGTGGTGAGTATGTCAGGGCGTAAAGGCAGTGGAAAATCAAAGGGGAAGCAGCTTGCACGTAAGGTTCCTAAGCTGCCCCAGAAGTGTCCTCCGCCCCCCTCGTCTTCTGATGAGGAGGGAGAGGATGATGTGAATGCAGTCATTTTTCAGAGGCTGCAGGCTTTGGAGCGGCCATCTGGGTTTCCACCTTCTCAGATGCCTAAGAAGGGGTGGGTTTCTATGCAGGCCTTGCAGGCAGATATACTGACCCGTTTGTCTATTTTGGCGGGCAAGTCTGCTGTGTCTTCCATTGGAGGAGCTGTAGGGCTTGTTGGCTCGGATGTTGGCTGGAGGGTGACCTCAAAGTAGCTGTTTTACTGCAAAGGAACTTCAAGAACAGAATGGATAGAGAAATTGCTGAATTACAAATTATTATGAAACTTGGAACAAACACCTCCCCAGGACTGAACAAGGATATTGTTTTTTTTAATCTCATTACAGAGGCAAAAATCACTCTCAGAACTTCAAGAACAGAATGGAGAGGGGAATTGCTGAATTACAAATTATTATGAAACTTGGAACAAACACCTCCCCAGGACTGAACAGAGATGTTGTTTTGGTTTTTTATCTCATTACATATGCTAAACCCACTTTCACCAAGTATGGCGATATATCCACAGTATTCCAATGTATTTCTCTTTTAGGATAGTGTATCAGAATAATGTTTTTGTAGTGACATACTCAAACAAGGGGGGGTGGGGGGGGCTCCCTCTGGGAATCCTACCCCCCCAGGGAAAGTGCATGCGCAATACATAGCCTCTCCTCTCCCGGTGTAGTGAACGCCGCGTGGTCACTGTCTGGCTATGCCTGGCAGATGGTCACTGCAATGGCCTCTCCTGCATTACTGCATCCATAGCAACAACTTCTCGCTGGTCCCCCCCCCCCGTTTTCACAGAGTTTGCTACGTCATGGTGCGACCGAATGTCCGGCGGTATAACCGGATGGGCAGGCTGGGCCCACCAACCTCGCCAGCCTAAGAGAAGGAAAACTCTAACATCAAACCCAGGCAGATAGAGCTCGTTAATGTAACACCTACCACCTGGAGGACTCGCTGCCGGCGTCCCGGCTTACTGGGCCATGGCAGATGACCCCCAGGTGAAAGGGTGGAGCCAGTACCGCGCACACTGCGCTTCACCTAAAAAATTCCTCTGCGCAGGCCTGAAGGGCATATCCACACACACAACACACAACGCATCAAGTCCTGCAGCGATGGGCAAGGGGCGAAACAGCAGGTGGAAGGTGCCACTGGAAGCCGCAGTCCCGATCCTGCATGTAGGCGGTTCAGGGTATTGGTCGCCTGATGCTAACCCGGAGACGAAAGCATTTTTCGGCAGCACCCTGAACGACCAAGCAGCCTTATCTAGGGACAGCACTGCTTGCTCCACACGGAGAGGGGCCTAGAAAAGGTGGCCTAAACAAAGCTCGTCTCCCCCACCCCAGTTGGCTAGCCGCGGTCAACGGGCATCCTTACTTGCGGTCGAAAAATAACAACAAAGAAAAGGCATGCACCTGCCTCACAAAGTGTGCAAAGACTAAAGCTTGCGTGTTGGAACATCAGAACCATGCTTGACACAGTAGACAGTGGTCGCCCTGAACGACGCTCTGCTCTAGTTGCCCACGAACTTCGCAGGTTGAATATCGACATAGCAGCTCTCAGTGAGGTCCGTTTCCCTGAGGAAGGTAGTCTTCAAGAACACGGTGCTGGCTATACCCTCTACTGGTCGGGTAAGTCAAAGGCTGAGAGCCGCCTTTCTGGCGTTGGCTTCATGGTCAGGAACTCCATTGCCTCCAAACTCGAAAACCTGCCAACAGGTCACTCAGATCGCATCATGTCCATGCGCCTCCCACTTCAAAACAAGCAGCATGCAACACTCTTCAGTGTGTATGCCCCAACCCTTCAAGCAGATCCTGCAGAAAAGAACAAGTTCTATGCTGATCTACGCAACCTCGTACGGAAGACCCCTACAGAGGACAAGGTGATCATCCTTGGCGACTTCAATGCCAGAGTAGGTAAAGACTCAGAAGCCTGGAAAGGAGTACTTGGCAAACACGGCATTGGCAACTGCAATGACAACGGGCGCCTCCTACTAGAATTCTGCATGGAGCACCAGCTCACCATCACAAACACTATCTTCCAGCAGAAGAACAGTCTGAAGACAACCTGGATGCACCCACGGTCCAAGCATTGGCACCTTATCGACTACATTCTGGTGCGCCAGAGAGACCTTCGAGATGTCTTACACACCCGAGTAATGCCCAGCGCAGAATGTCATACGGATCATCGTCTTGTACGCTGCAATCTCCGTCTTCACTTTAAACCCACACCCAGGAGAGGAGGTATCCCTCGGAGGAAGTTTCAGGTTGGCAGCCTCCAGTCAGCCGAAGTTAAAGCTGCCTTCCAGGCAAAACTCCAGTCAAGAATTGAGGACCCCAGTTGCCCCACAGACTCTTCTCCAGAAGCACTCTGGGAACACCTAAAAACTACCGTCCTGCAGATCTCTGAAGAAGTCCTCGGGTTCTCCACAAGGAAGAACAAGGACTGGTTTGATGAGAACAATCAAGAGATCCAAGAATTACTGGCAAAAAAGAGATCTGCCTACCAAGCACATCTTGCTCAGCCCTCCTGTCCTGGGAAAAGAGCAACCTTTCGCGCTGCATGTAGCAACCTCCAGCGCAAGCTTCGAGACATTCAGAACGAGTGGTGGACCAAGCTTGCAGAGAGAACCCAGCTGTGTGCAGACACTGGTGATTTAAGAGGGTTCTACGAAGCCCTGAAGGCAGTATATGGTCCATCATATCAGGCTCAGAGTCCCTTGCATAGTGCAGACGGCCAAGTGCTCCTCACAGACAAGGCATCCATACTGAACCGGTGGTCGGAGTATTTTCAGGTTCTCTTCAGTGCCAACCGCGTAGTTCAAGATTCAGCAATCCACCTCACCCCACTTCAACCGGTGAAAACAGAGTTGGATGAGATCCCCACCCTAGAAGAGACTGTTAAAGCCATCAAGCAACTGAAAAGTGGCAAGGCAGCGGCAGTTGATGGAATTCCACCAGAGATCTGGAAGCATGGGGGCACAGTACTACATAGCTCACTTCACAAAGTACTTGTCACCTGCTGGGAACAAGGCAAATTACCACAGGACTTTCGCGATGCAATCATCATCACACTATACAAGAACAAAGGGGAAAAGTCAGACTGCTCCAACTACCGGGGGATAACCCTGCTCTCCATCGCAGGCAAAATCCTTGCCAGAATACTCCTGAACAGACTGGTGCCCACCATTGCAGAAGAACTCCTCCCAGAGAGTCAGTGCGGCTTCAGAGCTAACAGGAGCACCACCGACATGGTATTTGTTCTCAGGCAGCTCCAAGAGAAATGCAGGGAACAGAACAAGGCTCTGTATGTGACTTTTGTCGACCTTACCAAAGCTTTCGATACCGTTAGCAGGAAAGGCCTGTGGCAAATCTTGGAACGTTTAGGATGTCCCCCAAGGTTCCTCAGCATGATCATCCAGCTACACGAAGACCAGCGAGGCCAAGTCAGACACTGCAACGACCTCTCGGAGCCCTTCCCAATAGGCACAGGTGTAAAGCAAGGCTGCGTTCTCGCGCCAACTCTCTTTATGATCTTCTTTAGCATGATGCTTCAAAGAGCCGCAGTAGATCTAGATGATGACGATGGTGTATACATCCGCTATCGCACCGATGGCAGCCTGTTCAACCTGAGGCGACTAAAGGCACACTCCAAGACAATGGAAAAACTCATCCGAGAGCTACTGTTTGCTGATGATGCTGCACTCGTGTCCCACTCGGTATCAGCTCTGCAGCATATAACGTCCTGCTTTGCAGAGGCTGCCAAGCTATTCGGCCTAGAAGTTAGTCTGAAGAAGACAGAAGTTCTCCACCAGCCTGCACCCCAGGAAGATTATCACCCCCCCTGCATCAGTGTGGGTGAATCAGTTCTGAAGACAGTCCAGCAGTTCAGCTACCTGGGGTGCATCATCTCCTCAGATGCCAAGATCGACAAGGAGATTGACAACAGGCTGGCAAAGGCAAACCGTGCATTTGGCCGACTGCACAAAAGAGTGTGGAGCAACAGGCATCTGAAAAAAGGCACAAAGATCAATGTTTACAAAGCGGTTGTGATGACAACCCTCATCTACAGCTCCGAATCGTGGGTTTTATACCGTCACCACCTGCGACTCCTTGAGCGCTTTCATCAGCGCTGCCTTCGCACCATCTCAACATCCACTGGAGTGACTTTGTGACCAACACTGAAGTCCTCAAGCGGGCGGAGGTTACCAGCATTGAGGCACTGCTGTTGAAGACGCAGCTGCACTGGGCAGGGCATATTTCTAGGATGGAAAACCACCGCCTTCCCAAGATTGCCCTGTATGGCGAACTCTCCACCGGCCATCGAAATAGAGGGGCACCAAAGAAGAGGTACAAGGACTCCTTGAAGAAATCCCTTAGCACCTGTCACATCAACCATCACCAGTGGTCCGACCTAGCCTCAGATCGCAAAGCATGGAGGCACACCATCCACCAGGCTGTCTCTTCCTTTGAGAACGCACGCATAGCTGGTCTTGAGGACAAAAGGAGATTGAGGAAGAATCGCACTGCTACAGGACCAACCCTAAATCAGACTTTTCCCTGCAGCCGCTGTGGCCGGACCTGCCTGTCCCACATTGGTCTTGTCAGCCACCAGAGAGCCTGCAGCAAACGTGGACTATTGCACCCTTCTTAAATCTTCGTTCGCGAAGCCAAGCCGAGAGAGAGAGAGAGAGAGAGACTCAAACAAGGGATATTGGCTGTTTATCTCATTACATATACTAAACCCATCTTCCACTAAATTTTAATGTATTTTTTCCTAATGGCAAACTAGAATGATGTATATATTTATGTTACATGTTAAAAGGTAAATTAGTAGGACAGGAAAAATTTCTGGGAAAGAAATGCCTTCTTTTTGACCCAGGTTTATTAGCAATAGAATAATTAACAGGCATTCTCACATTCTGACATGTTACTGTTTTATGCTTTCCCACACTAATACAACCCAGATCAAAGGTTTTCTGAATTTGTTAATTTTACTATTCTGCTATTGGTTTTTAACTTTGCACCACTTGGCATTCCAAACCCCACTAGCTATATGTGGCTCTGTTTACTGTACCTCATTCCTCATCTGAAAAAGTGTGCATGCACATGAAAGCTTACGTTCTGAATAAAACGAAGTTGGTCTTAAAGATGCAATCGACTCCTATTTTATTCTTAGATAAGGTTATCTAAAAGGGTAAATATAGAGCTGAATTGTTTACCTAGAGTGACACTCAACAAAACACAATGGTGGCGGTCTCCACTTCGGGTATATTCTTTGTCTTTAACACTTCTGGTGTAACACAGTCCATTGTTTGGTGTCTGGCTTATGATAACTGGCAGGATGCAGCTTACAACAGGCTTGATCAGTTTATGCGAAGTCCAATGTACACACTGCGTATGTGGGCTTTGCTCCTATGGCTTCCCAAAGAGACAGGAGGGTGATAGCTGCTGTTGCTGGCCCGGACAATGGCTTCCCTTGCATCAGGAGGCTGGAGACTGTGTGAGTCCAAAGCAGTGATGCTGAAACCATGGAGCTGGACAGCTCAGGCAGGACAGGAGCACTTTTCTCCTGTTTCGCGGAGCCAAGACTGGAATGAGATGTTGGCTGGGGACCCGTGTAGGTGTGTTGGTTTCCAAGCTGTATATTTGCCGCTTGGATAGTTGAAACCTTAAACAGTTGGCATAGGTCAGGCAAGGCCTGTGTCTGGGGCAGATGTGTGAGAGTTCTGCATGTTAACAGAGTTCTAACCGCTAAGCCAGAGATCACAATGTCCATTATGGAATTGAGGGGGTCTTTTGCTTACACTCCCATACTGGAGAGCCATTTTGTCTCAGTTTCTTTTATTTTACTTTATTTATAGTCCACTTTTCTCACATGGACTCAAGGTGGATTACACACAGTGAGTCAGTACAATCAGCAAAACAGGATATTCAATAACAAATGTATTACGATATTAGAAGACTGGAACCACCAAGAAAGAACAGGAGCATTACTCTTATCCCAAGTGCCATGTAAATATGCATTGTACTTGGATCTGTTTTTCCAGATCCAAACATCAAGCATGCTGCTTTATTTCTCAGATCACCTAGGTCTTATTCCTTCCAAACCAGTTAGTTAGTTGCTGAGAGCCTAGAAGCAAGGCAATATCTCTCAATGCAAGGAGCCATCAGGCCACCACTGTCTTGCATTTAAGAACATAAGAAAAGCCATATTGCATCAAGTCAATGGCTCATCCAGTCCAACACTCTGGATCACACAGTGGCCAAAACCCAGGTGCTATCAGGAGGTCCACCAGCAGGGCCAGAACTCCAGAAGCCCTCAAGAACCAAGAATACAAAGCATCACTGCCCCAGACATAATGTTCCATTTATACATTTGGGGAGGGATGGTGGCTCAGTGGTAGAGCATCTGCTTAGGAAGCAAAAGGTCCCAGGTTCAATCCCTGGCATCTCCAAAAAAGGGTCCAGGCAAATAGGTGTGAAAAACTTCAGCTTGAGACCCTGGAGAGCCACTGCCAGTCTGAGAAGACAATACTGACTTTGATGGACCAAGGGTCTGATTCAGTATAAGGCAGCTTCATTTGTTAATGTTCATATACCTTGTGGCTACTAGTCACTATCATGATCCTAGGCCTAGTGTGGCCTACAGGCTCCAGGGAAGTCTGTATCAGAGTAGCTACAAGGCCTACATTTTCCAGGATCCCTTCTGTCCCTCCGATTGGGTGGGCAGTAGTTTTGGAGGGAAAACTTGCCCAAAGGGGTGGGACTTCAGAGGAAACAATAAAGGACCTGCTAGAAAGGGATCTCAGAGGAAACAATAAAGGACCTGCTAGAAAGAGAAGTGTGTTCTTTCTGGGAAGGCTGAACTGGACAGAGGGATCCCTAGGGTTGCCAAGTCCAATTCAAGAAATATCTGGGGACTTTGGGGGTAGAGCCAGGAAACTTTGGGGGTGGAGCCAGGAGACATTGGGGGTGGAGCCAGGAGCAAGATTGTGACAAGCATAATTGAAATCCAAAGGGATTTCTGGCCGTAACATTTAAAAGAGCCACACACCTTTTAAATGCCTTCCCTCCATTTGGAAACCATGAAGGATAGGGGCACCTTCTTTTGGGGCTCATAGAATTGGACTTGCTGATCCAATCCTTTAGAAACTTGGGAGGGTGCTTTGAGGAGAGGCCCTGGATGTCATGCTAAAAAGTTGCTTCTACCTAAAAAAAAAGCCCCCCCCCCCCCGAGCCCCAGATAACCATGAATCAATTATCTTTTATACCCTATGGGAAACTGTCAATGCCAATGGCAAGAGGAAGCTTTTCACTCAGAGTTCCAGTGACCCCAGTAGGCCAAGTGGGCATGCTGACAAATTTATAGTTTGCAAGGACAGCACTGTTATGAAATGTATGAGTTAAAAACAGTAAGCATTTTATCAAGTTACAGAACATTGATCTCCTAAGAATATAACTTTACAACAAACAGAACTAAAATGAGAAGCTGACCTTTTAAAATACTCTAAGGATTCTGTCAGCTGACTAGTTGACAGAACATATTCTTTTAGCAGGAGCATAAGAGGACAAGAAGGTTTAGCTAGCTGTACTCCCAACAATTATATGACCATAATACTAACTCTTAGCTTCAGATCTTAGACATTAAGTAAAGTTGGCCCTGGTTAGTATTTGGATAGGAGACAGCCAAAGAAATCCAGGATCACGATGTAGAGGCAGGCAATGGCAAACCACCTCTGAATAAATTTTTGCCTTGAAACCCTAATAAGTCACCATAAGTTAGCTGCAATTTGATGGCACTTTTCATGACCATAATGGGATAGATCTTAGCAAGATCTATGTTAATCAGGCCTCAAATTCAGTGGGGGTTCACAGGAATGCAGCTCCTGAACCTTTCTGAGAGTCCCACCTCCTCCTTCTGAGAGTTCCACCTCCTTGTCCATTGAATAGTATGTGCAGCTGCATAACAATCCCTGGATGAGCTCCACCACCTATTTTTCTACAAAATGTCCCCTGGTGGCAATAGTGACATATTGTTAACTTAGATCAGATCCAGCTTGCAGTTTGTCATCCATGAAGCTTAATGTGACTCATAGCCATATTGTAGCCTTCTAGGTATTTGACAACCCCCCTTTGTCCTTGCAGTCCATGTAAGGCTGGAGCTGGCCTTACCACTTAGGCAACCAGAGGCAAACTGGAAGGTTAAAACAGCTCTGCAGCAGGTTGAGAGAAGTTTGTCAGGTGTCCCACCTCAGTAGGGAACCTCCAACTCATCCATGTTGTACCTTCCCAGCACTGGAGATTTAAAAAAAAAAAAACCCAAGGCTGACGAGCAAAATCATTTTAAAATCTATTTTATTACTCAGTTAAAATGCCTTTAAAATCCCTATGCGTTTTACTAACAGGCTTCATCAGGAGAATCTGTAATATATAATATACAATTTTACCACTGAGTTTACATAAATGATGGTATACTTAAAATTATAAAATAAATATGTTATATTAAAGTTCAAAATCCAGGTAATAAAATATCAATCACTTACAAAACCTCTAGAGCTTATTCTGCCTTTGAGGTTGCATTAGAAGAAGAAATTCCCTGTAAATAATAATAATAATACTATAAGGCTGTCCAGTACTCAACAGGATTTGGCTCAAAATTAAAAGAATCTTTTTCTGTGCCTAAATGAATGTTAGAAACCTGTTCACCTTGCAGTAATTCTTCAAAAGGCATTCAAGAGTAGTAGCAAATTGTCACTGGAAGTACTTTACTATGTTCTGGACCCTAATTGATGCAATCTCTCTTTCTTTTTTACAGAAGCTGATGCAATGCTAAAGACAAATTTAACCTTTTAGGTATCCGTGTCTAGAGTCTAACAATCCAATCTGCTTCCTTTTTCAGCAGCAGCCTTTCATTTTTACATGTTAATTCCTGCAAAGCCCCGCCCCCCCCCCAGAAAAAAAATCAGAGGAACCATAATTATTTTCATTGAAGTGTTTAGCCAATTAGGCACTTGTTCTTTTCAATTTAATATTATTTTTATGTTCTACTATGCATGTTCTTAAGTTTCTAGTTGCTTTTCTAACATACAGTTTATTACAGGGGCATTGGATGACACATATAACATGTGTAGCATTTTGAAATCCTTTGGTATGTACTTTTTCCCCTTATTCAAAGGGTTGATAAAGTATTTCATATTACATGTTACCTTGGAACAGTTACAATTTCCACAGGCAAAATGTCCCTGAGGTAGAATTGTTAACTAACACATTTTGGGGTGTTACTATGTATTACATGTTTTCTCAGATTCTTAGTTCTCCTAAAAGCTATCATGGTTGTTTTTTAAATCACATAAAGGAATATTCTCTAGCAAATACCAATTTTTACAGATACTCTTTTTAAACCCACACCTATATTATTATAAGAAATACTGTATACAATTCAACAACAAGCAGTTTTCTCCTTGTCCATGAGTAATTTCTTCCTATCTGATGCCAAGGCTTTTTGATAAGCAGAAACCAGTGCATGGCTTATGACATTCAAATTCTGGTTACGCCTACATTATAGTTTTGAACCTGGGAGCTTTATATACCAAATGCTTCCTGAGTTCAATGTGTCAAATTGGTCAGCATACATAGAGAACAAAATTAAAGTGATGGGCCTGTCTATAGAATCACTGTCCGTGCTTACATTTCTGCTGCATTCCAACAGATTAAAAACAGGATGTTAGACATTGAGCGCCAGAAGTTAAATAGTCTGGCTAACAAAATCTGCTCCCCTTTGAACTTTGAGATCCCTCTAAGCACAGGGAAGATGGCCTCCTATCTATCGTCTTTGCAGGTGCCACAACAACGCAGAGCATTTTCTCTCGCTAGGTGCAATGCTATGTCCTCAGCCATTCTTGATGGCATATTCAATAAAATAGCCTATTCAGCTAGGTATTGCCCTTGTAAACAAAAATGTGTCGAGTCAATTACTCATGTTCTCCTGCATTGCCATTTGTATACGGATATATTTTACACGTATTTATACCCTGTTTTAGCCAGTATGATTGACTGCCCTGATGTACTTAAGGATCATAGACTCTTGAATGATTTTTCTATCAATGTTACTGAGAGGTCAGCCAAGTTTCTGTACTCTGCTCTAAAGTTGCGCCAAAGGATATCACAGCAATAATTGTACATGAAAGTTGTGTTTTTATCCTGTTTTGAACTCCCATGTGCGTCTGATAGAGTTGCCAGCCTCCAGGTGGGGGATGGAGATCTCTCGCTTTTACAATTAATCTCCAGCAGGCAGAGATCAGCTCCCCTGGAGAAATAAGTAAATACAACTGGAGCTGGTGTGAAGATAAGCAATACAAGATAACCATCGGAAGAAATAAAACTTTCACACAAAACATGTAAATATGTGTTTTTAGTGAAGTAAAACAAAAACAAAACTAAGGAACACTGAACATTCTTAAAATTTTTCCCACAAAGAGGCAGTAGCAGTAAATTAGAGCATGCATGGATCCATATTGTAAGAAGTAGCGCTGTGGCTCCGTGTAACGTCGGGAGAAAGAGGCTGAGGAAGAACTATTGAAACCATGAGGGGTTCTTTTAAAAGCAGTTCCTTATTCTCTCTGTACCATCACGAGTGGAACACTAAGAATTTAAAGACTCCACCCACGTCTTCATTAAGTCCTATTTGAAGAGGCTATCATTCTTTGTGACTGTTGACTTTGTGGGGAAAATTTTAAGCATGTTCAGTGTTCCTTAGCTTTTTTTTTGTTTTGTTTTACTTCACTAAAAACGCATATTTACATGCTTTGCGTGAAAGTTTTATTGCTTCTGGTGGTTATCTTGTATTGCTTATCCCCTGGAGAAAATGGCTGCTTTGAAGAGTGGATTCCATGGCATTGTACCATGCTGAGGCCTCTCTCCTTCCCAAACCCTGCCCTCTCCCAGATTTACCCCCAATTTCTCCAGGTATTTTCCAACATGGACCTGGCAACTCCCTCTAAGCTGTGGAGACTAGTGAGCAAAAATTCTACTTTGTGAGCTAGTGGCATTAAAGTTGTGAGCGAACAATTTGGCTACTGCATAAATTAGTTTCCACGGGGGCCATCCTTCCTGAGCTAAGACAAAAATGTGTGAGCTGGAGCTGAAAAACTGCAAGCTAACTCACACTAACTCCACTTACAGGAAACACTGCAGTGGCAACCCTACTATGTTACTTCATAATCCATACTATGTTACTTCATAATCCATGTGAGTGTGGAAGAAATTCATACCTCCATCAACAATTCTGTCAATATACAAAACTTACACACCAGGGAGAAGTCTAAAAAGTGAAAATGTACCGTATTTTCCGCACCATAAGACGCACTTTCCCCCCCCCAAAAAAGTGGGGGGGAAGTGTGTGCGTCTTATGGAGCGAAGGTACCTACCTTCCTGGGGGGGGCGATCCGCTGCCTCCGCCTCTGATCCCGGAGCTTCCCCCGCGCCTGCCTGGCTCCAGCTCTGACGCTTACAGCAAGCGCCAGCATCACTCCCTCTGCCCTCTGATCCCGGCGCTTGCTGTAAGCATCAGAGCTGAAGCCAGGCAGACAGGCACGGAGGAAGCACCCGCCCCCTCCGCAAACCCAGCGCTTTGCGAGCGCCAGCTGTGGAGAGGGCAGTGTGCTTCCTCTGTGCCTGTCTGCCTGGCTTCAGCTCTGATGCTTACAGCAAGCGCTGGGATCGGAGGGCAGAGGGAGCGATCCTGGTGCTTGCTGTAAGCGTCAGAGCTGGAGCCAGGCAGGCAGGCACGGAGGAAGCACGCTGCCCTCTCCACAGCTGGCGCTCGCAAAGCGCTGGGTTTGCGGAGGGGGCGGGTGCTTCCTCCGTGCCTGTCTGCCTGGCTTCAGCTCTGATGCTTACAGCAAGCGCCGGGATCGGAGGGCAAAGGGAGCGATCCTGGCGCTTGCTGTAAGCGTCAGAGCTGGAGCCAGGCAGGCACGGAGGAAGCACGCTGCCCTCTCCACAGCCGGCACTCGCAAAGCGCTGGGTTTGCGGTGGGGGCAGCGTGGAGCGATCCCAGCACTTGCTGGAAGAAGCTGGAGCCAGGCAGGCGCGGGGGAAGCGCCGGGATCGGAGGCGGAGGCAGCGGATTGCCCCCTAGGAGGAAGGTGCGTCCTATCGTTCGCAGCGCCTTATGGTGCAAAAAATACGGTAATCTTTCAGATCCACAGGCTGATGAAAGATACTTTACTATGTTGCCCGAGTTGCTATGGGAAGGCTCATTGCTCAATGGTGGCAACATCGAGTGAAAACATATTTGTTTTAAACAGCCAAAGACTTCACACACAAGGTTACCTGTCATAATCTCAGTTTTCAAGGAAGGCATTCTGATGAAAGGTTCATATTTGAGAAAATTTAAGTTTAAATTGTGTGGGTGTTTTTGAGTACTGGAAACAGCCAAGCAGTTTTGCTAGAAATAGGTAATGATAATTGGGGGGGGGGGGGGGGGCAAGCATCAAAACTATTCAAAGCCTGCGTGTATCAAGAGTATTTTTAAAAGAATATTTTACTGCTCTCTACTAGGGTAATGTTCCTATAAAATGTATGGTGCTTGTGTCATCTGAACACTGAGAAGGACACTGGAAGCATCTCACTGAAGGAGTCCATTATCTGGGGAAAACTGAGGAAAGGGCAAGCACTGAGCTGTAGCTTGTGTGTCTCTGCATGGCTGAGTTTAATTCAGTCTGACTACCGCATCAAAATGCAAACCACGACGAGTGCTAATCACAGACCACTGTCATTCAAGGCTATTCAGCAGCAATTTATTACTTTTGGCAGACACCAGAGTGAGGTAGAAGTGTATTTATTCATGGAAATGTATCTTCATAATCCATAAATACCATGAACATGTTAACTGTTCTGTGCTTGTGTTCCATCTGTGGTGCTTTTTGCCAATTTAACTCAGTTTCCTAGCGAAGCAACTGAAATGTTTGACTCTTGTTCCTCAAGGTTTTCTTCATTAGCAGCAACTGTTAGAGATATGAGGCAGAAGAATTTGCCTTCCAGATCTGGAAAATAAGTAATATTTTAAAGGAAAGCATACTTTATAGAGATTACTATCAATGCAACTTGCACTTTATCATCAGTAATAATTAAAAGCTCAACAGTGAAAATTTTCATTGGTTGGATGCGGCCTACACAGGATTGGCTGTCTCTGACATGCCATTGGCTGATTCTGCTCTCCCCCACCCACCGCCAGCCCCATCAGGCAAGAACCCCACCAGAAGGCCACTGACCTTTGAGGGAGACAGTTCTCTGCTGCCAAGTTCTCCTGGGGGCTTACTGATCACTACTGCCTCTCCTCAGGGCGCTTTGCAGGAAGTCTGGGAGAGTCCCCCCCCCAAAAAAAAATGCTGCCAAGCAAACAGTAAACTGTGAAATATATGTTCATGAGACAAACAGTAGCAATTACTTCTCTTCAACTGACACAATAGGAGTGTTCATTCGCAGCAGGGAGGAGCCAGTTCCACAGCAGCAGATAAACAGACTGACACTACAATGACACTATACAAAGCCCCCTTTTCACCTGCAAATACTCTTCACTCTTCCTATTCAAATTAGGCTACAGTGGGCTCATATGATAGAATGAACTCTGAGGGAGAGGCTTTTCCTCCTGGGGAACCATTATTGCCAATCTCCAGGTGAGGGCTGGAGATGAGATTATTGCCAGTCTCCAAGTGAGGGCTGTGGAAGCTGACTGGGTGATTTTGGACAAGTCATAGACTTCCAGCCTAACCTGCCTCACAGGGTTGTTGTTCAGATCAAAGTGGGGAGAGGAGAATGATGTAAGTTGCTTTGGTCCCTCCCCGCACTGTGAAGACAGGCTTTTTCCTATGTAGAGGCTGCAGAGAGGGGGAATGCAATGGAAAACTGAAGTCAGAGGGGCAGATGAA
This sequence comes from Heteronotia binoei, assembly GCF_032191835.1. Classification (NCBI taxonomy): domain Eukaryota; kingdom Metazoa; phylum Chordata; class Lepidosauria; order Squamata; family Gekkonidae; genus Heteronotia; species Heteronotia binoei. The sequence continues at coordinate 76,780,579 of NC_083223.1, forward strand.
CTGAAGGAGATAGGGTTGCCAACTCCAGGTTAGGAAATTTCTGGAGATTTAAGGGGTGGAGTCTGGAAAGATTGGGGTTTGAGGAACGATAGGACCTCATGTAGGTACAATGCCATTTCCTACTGGGGAACCACTGGAGATAATTCAAAATTACAACTCCTCTTGAGATGGCAGAGATCAGCTCCCTATATATAAACACAAGCCCCCTCCCGCAGCAGGAACCCTACTGCTGCTTATTTTAATGCTCTTTTAAACTGCTACTGCTGCTGTGTTGTAAAATTTCTTTTTGGGCTGTTTAGATTTAAGAAACAAGAGGAGGAGTTTAAGAAAATGAGAAATGATGTTTTATGCTGTGTACTTTGCTGGTTCTAAATGTTTATTTTGTAAAATCTGTAAAATATATATTATTGATGAATTTTCTATTTCATTGCTATTTGCTTATGACCAAATGGTCTGAGAGCAATATATATGGAGCTACAATGTTTAGGTTTTTAATTTTTTTTCTTTAAGAAATTATCAGTTTTCCTTATATTGTTTATTGTTTTGTTTATGTTAGCTGTCATGAGGGCTGATTTTATACAGAAGAAAGGTGAGATACAAGTGCATAAAAATCAATATTATGCTCTGAACTCATGGTGTGGTTCCTAAACCAGGGGTTTGGGAGAACATACCTCTCACAACCTTCCATGGATGTTTGTGAAGTTCAGGGAGAGTTCATGCAGGCTCCAAAAGCATTTAAATTCATGAAAATCCTGAAACCTGAACATGTATTTTCCCAGTTCATGCCCATCCCTGTGCAGAGTTAACCCCAAGCATGGTAGCCTCATGTTGCAGGAAAATCCTACCAATCTGAAGAACAAAGACTTTGATAGAAGCCTTAGGGAAGCTGAAGGAAGTTTAATTGGAGTTAATCCTTACTTCTATAAAGTTATGTTGATACACCTTACAATGCTTTGGACAAGTAATTCAGCGCAATGCCAAAAATGGCTGGCAAGAAGTTGACAATTAGCTGGCAAGTAGGTGGTAACCAAGACTCCAGATTTTAGCTGGTTTCAAATCAAATGTCTTTTTCAAAGCCAGCAAGCTAACATTATTTTTCCATTAAGTCAGAACCATGCCTACAAAAAATCTTTTAACACCTTCACAAGGATTTCAAAAGGCATGCAGCAATTCTCTCTGTGGCAAGAAGGTTATTAAGGGTCCACCCATCACCTGTTAGGTTGAATGGCTGTGAGCCATTAAATCTGTCAGTTTTACTCCCTGCATTTCCAAGTGGGGGGAAGCAAAACAGATGGGTTAAATGCCAGCCATTTAACCCTTCCTTGTGAGGGAGCAGGTGGGTTGTTCAGCAACAGACCAAGAACAGATACAAGTCTGATACCAAAAGAATTGCAATCACTCAGGTGTATGGAGAGCATTCACTCTGCCAAATATACGAAAAAAACAGCTGTTTAGTCCTCTGTAAATTGCTAAAAAATGTCACTTTTTATAAGAATAGAGGGGTTGTTCAAAATAGCACTCTTTTCTCCTTTTTCACTTTCATTATTTTCCCTTTTAAAATGCTGCCACATCATTTTATCTTCTTCACTAGCAGTAGCTGTTAAATTTTAATAAGGGATATACTATTATTTTTCTTTTTTCCGTTTTATAATTTGAAATCTTTTTTCTTTTGTCAGAATTTCCTCTTCTTGATTGAGCTTAAACAGCTCTAAACCTATAAAGAACCAAAAGCTTGACACAAATTAAGCAGCTTTCTTCATGAATTCCTTTAAAAAAAAAAAAACTTTCTGTTTTACTTACTCATCTTACATTAAAAAGAAATCATTTATGGTTTCAACGTTTTTCTAAAAATCCCTCAATTTTTTTTCTCATAGCCCCCCCTCAAAATATTTTTTTTAAAAACCCTTCAAAATGCAAAAACAACCTAAAACAAAAATTTGTTCTTGCAATCTGACTGCCTTTGAAGCTGTTCAGAAGAAGCTGTTTCTTGTCACTGATAACTGGACCAACAGCCACCCTTTTGGGGGGGGAGGGGGGAATGCCTGAACACCTGAGAAACTAGTAAAGAATAATCATCACAATTTTTGCTAAAGACAAACCAGCCAAAGTTAGGCATTTTGCAACTTTATTATTTCTACTTCTAAACAAAATGCTACATTTCTGCTCAACACAATTCCTTTGAAATCAATAGGATTCCATTGTGGCTGAATGTATATCATCCTATATGACTTCAACAGCTCTGAACAGAAAATCCTGATGCATATGGATAAATCTTTCATCACTTCTTAGGTTGAAACTGAAAGGTTTCAGACTTCACATTCAACACTGTATTACCTGGCTGATCCATAATTGTGGGGACTGCAAACAGTAGAAGGAAGAATGGTTAGTATGCATGTACACTTCATAGTTCTTAAATATGTTTCTGAACTAGGGTTGCCAGATCTGATTCAAAAAATATCTGGGGACTTTGGGAGTGGAGCCAAGAGACTTTGGGTGTGGAATCAGAAGCAAGGGTGTGACAAGCACAATTGAACACCTTAGGGTGTTCTGGCTGTTACATTTAAAGGGACCATGCTCTTTTTAAATGCCTTCCCTCCATTTGGAATAATGAAAGATAGGGGCAACTTCTTTTGGGGCTCATAGAATTGCCCCCCCCAGTCCAATCTTTTTGAAACGTGGAGGAGTTTAAACTTGGATTGAGCTTAAACAGCTCTAAACCTATAAAGAACCAAAAGCTTGACACAAATTAAGCAGCTTTCTTCATGAATTCCTTTTTTTAAAAAAACTTTCTGCTTTACTTACTCATCTTACATTAGAAAGAAATCATTTATGGTTTCAACATTTTTCTAAAAATCCCTCAATTTTTTTTCTCATAGCCCCCCCCCCCCTCAAAATTTGAGGAGAGAAACAAGAAGCTATGCTGAAAATTTGGTGCTTCTACTTCAAAAACCAGCCTCGCCTCCAGAGTCCCAGATACCCACAGATCAATTTTCAGTCTTCATAGGGAATAATGGAGTGCCCACCAGACATTCCCCCCACACACACACACCACACACTTTCTGATGACCCTGAAGCGGTGGGAGGGCCTCCAAGCTGGGAGATCCCCTGTCCCTACCTTGGGATTGGCAGCCCTATTCTGAACTCTTGTAACATCTCCCAAAGAAATAAGAAACAAAACACCCGAATTCTGAAGTACTTTAAAGATAATGGTCCTAGTCAATCTCCACATTTATATTTTTGTCAGAAGATTAGCAATCGCATAGTTTGCTTAATAGTCAAAGGGCGGGAAATCCCTAACCACCCTCTCCTTTGCTGAATAGCTGATTTGTGCAAATCAGGCTTGCCTGGCAACCAGCGGGAGTCCTAATGAGCAAAGACCTGGGGGGTGGGGAGCACCATAGAGTTTCTCACAATTCCTAGAGTGAAGTGATGTTACTTTGGTGACATCATACCGTCACCAATGGCATTTTTTAACGTTATTTTTCTGCCACCAGCTGCAGGGTCAGCAACAGGAAAGGAGCCAAGGATGGGGAATATGGCAAGAACCTGGGAAATGTAGATTTTTTTTTTTTGCCTACATCCCTCCTTCCAGCAGCTCACTTTATTAATTTATTATTTGTTTACACAAGAATTTCTATGCTTCTTTCCTCCCCAAAGTGACTCACAATAGCTTACAGAAAATTCCAAACTACAAACTGTTCAAACAAATAAGAAACAATAAAAAACTTACATATGTTGTAAACTGCCCTAAGCCCAGTTTGCAGGGAATAGGTGGCCTAAATCATCATCATCAGGTTCATAGAGCAGCCTACTACAAGCCTCAAGCTCTGAGCAACTGCCATTTGGCTCTTGTCCTGCAGCTTGCATCCAAGGGCTCGCAGGACTATCCAAGCTAAGTATTAGTAAGCTGAACAGAATGGCCCAGAAGGAATTCAACTGCTGTTAGTTTGGTGCCAGTTAAACAGCTTCCTCAAGTCTCCTTGCAGGAAGGGATTGCAGGGAGGGAATTATGTGGACACAACCACCTGGTTGTACAGTTCCTTGTCTAATCAAGTATACACATCTGTCCACTCACCACACCTGGATTAGGACTAGGGTTACACCTGGTAGCCTTCCAGGAGGACTGCAGGGACACTTCCATCAAAAAAGCTGGAAGTGATGTCATTAAGACATGGGTGATACTTTAGAATTTCCCCAAAATTCCATGGTTTAACCATAGACTTTTGACCAAATCATAGAGCATCACCTTGATATCACTTCTATTTTTTTCTGCTGAAAGCAACTCCATGTACCAGGCTGCTGCTGTTCATATCTACCATTTTCCTCTAGGTTTTTTTTTTCCTGCCTTGAAATCACCAATGAGGAGGGGGGGGGGAGTGCTATATCAGGAGGCCTGGCCTTCCTATTTAGGGCATAGAGCTGGAGGCAGACAAGGGTTTCCATTTCAAAAAGCTGTTTGACCAGAGATGACCAGGGAAAAAAAATAAAATTCTATACCTCAGCTAGTGGTGGCTCTATCATACCACAATCAACCTTATTCAAACTCCTTTCCCTAACCTGACATATTTATTGTGAGCATCTAATGAAAAAGACTGGACAACTAAAGCTCATACTACAGTGAATGCATTAGACTTAAAGGTGTCACAGAACAGGCTGGGTTTTTTTTGCAGCGATATGGCAATTCTGGAATTCATTTGAAAGAAAACCTAAAGAACATGACCCTTTTTGCAACAGTGTTAGATGAACTGCTCAGATGTGTTAATGGAAATGGCCCTTTTCATTCTTGACATGAGGTATACTATTCCCTACACCTAAGTGATATCCATGTAGGAAACATTTCATTTGGGGTGAAACGGCAGTCAGTCGCATGAGAAAAAGTACAAGTGGGACTTAAATTTGGGATAGTTAAGAGGCTGATATAGAATTGATAGTTTTGAAACATTCTTCTGTCACTTTTTACATTCTTTCTTCTGTTAGTTTTTTAAAATTATCTGAAGTTTCTGATAACTACTGCTGGTCTATATTATTTTTATTTATTTTATTTTATTTCCATATATTTATAGGCCGCCCTTTCCCATAGCGGGCTCAGGGCGGCTTCCAACACAATAAAACAATCAAATCAATTTAAAACAGTTTAAACAGTTTAAAATTAAGACAATTAAGCCACAGCTCACATTAGGTGGGGCAGCAAAGATGGTATTAACGGATCGCTTCGGCTTGCTTGTCACAACCTAAGGGTTCAAATCCTGGCTATATTGGTTCCATAGAATCAGTACAGAGCAGTCGGTGGGGGGGGCCTTTAAATGATAGGACGCCTGTCTGCCTCAGCCATAGGCCCGAAGAAACAGCTCCGTCTTACAGGCCCTCCGGAATGGTAACAGATCCTGGAGGGCCCGAACCTCCACTGAGAGCTGATTTCACCAGGTCGGGGCCAGGGCTGAAATATGTGGTGTGCTCAAACAATAAAACCTAAAGCCCTGGCCTTGGTCGAGGCAAGCCGGATGTCTCTTGGGCCAGGGATGGTCAGAAGATGTTGGCCAGCCGATCATAGTGACCTCCGGTGCTCATATGGGGAGAGACGGTCCCGCAGGTATGCCGGTCCCAGGCCGTGCAAGGCTTTGAATGTCAATACTAAAACCTTAAAGTGGATCCGGTACTCAATTGGTAGCCAGAGCAAACTGCGCAGCATCGGCTGACTGCTTGCCTGTACAGGCAATTCAGACAGCAATCGTGCTGCCACATTCTGCACCAGCTGGAGCTTCTGGATCAGCCTCAAGGGTAAGCCTGCATAGAGCGAGTTACAGTAGTCTAGCCTGGAAGTGACTGTTGCATGGATCACTGTACCTAAGTCCCGAGGGGCCAGATAGGGTGCTAGTTGTTTGGCCTGCCGGAGATGATAAAAGCTGTGACCTGGGCCTCCATAGAGAGGGTGGCATCCAGTACCACACCCAAGCTCCTCACCTTCTGGGTTGGCACAAGAGATGCGCCATCCAGAGTGGGAAGCTGGATCACCGATCTTGGTCCCCCCTGATCCAAGTACAGGCCTATCATTCTTTTACAAAATATACAGGCCTGTCATTCTTTTACAAAATATTTGAGCAATACTTACGCTTTTAAATAGTAATAACATGCCCAGTACAGAGCTAGGAATAACTGGTACGTATTACTGATTGACATAGAAAGTCATATTACAATAGAAAAACAGCTCATGGCAACAGCTGGCAAGGAAATGTATTATCTGAGCAACAAAACATGTAGATGGCCTTTCTGTGTTTACTTTAAAAAAGGATGTTTGCTTGAAACAAAAAGGAACAGAGAAATGGGGAATAGCCTTGAACAGCAGTCCTTTCTAAAGAACATCAATACCAAAGCCAGTGATTTCAGAAGCTTTTATGGTGCTCTAACTGAAAACAGAACAAGAAAGATCAATTAGTGTTGTTCTCCTCACCATCTCACTGTAGCTGTGGATTGCAGGCTACAACGTATTGCAAGAGAAACCCATACATGATTCACCTTTGCACTTACAGAAGAGGAAATATGAGGGATTCTCCTTTGCTAAAAGAAATAGTCATTTGTGTCCTTTACTGTGGATGATGAACCCATGTATTCAGAGATTACAGATCGACTCTCCACCACTGTTAAAAGCTCTGTTTTTATAAGTGTCTTGCAGCGAAATGAGATGTGGCAATGGCAGACGTGAGTGCAGAAAACCTCTTCTGCTGGGTGTGTTTGTGTGTTTAAAGTGCAGTCCATGCAAGGGAGGATGCTGATTCTTTTCTTGCTCACATTGTTTTAGCTGTTTTCCCCACAGGGATTAATTTTGACTAAGACCCCCACAGAAAAATGGCACAAAATAGTGATTTGGGTGGAAAACACACATGCAAGGAGCTTCCCATCAGGGGCGTAGCTAGGGCTTTCGGGGCCCAAGATTTATGTGGGCCCCCCTACGTGCGCGCACGCCGCCGGAAACAGGAAGTGACGTCACTTCCGGTGACGTCATGCCACCGCCGGAAACAGGAAGTGACATCACTTCCTGTGACATCATTTCCCCCCCCCGCGCCACCTGCCGGAAACGGGAAGTGACATCACTTCCTGTGACATCATTTCCCCCCGCGCCACCTGCCGGAAGCAGGAAGTGACATCACTTCCTGTGGCATCACTTCCCCCAAATGACATCATTTCCCCCAAATGCCACTGCCGGAAACAGGAAGTGACTTCACAGCACTTCCTGTGACGTCCCCAAAAATCCCCCAAATATCACCGCCGGAAACAATTTTGTTCTCAAATCCTGTATATACTTCATCAGTATATGGGATAAGGCACTTTCTCAACTGTGCTGCATAATGCAGCCTATTTATTTTGTCCTGTTTGCTCTGTTGGCTCTATCTGCGCCACCTTCATCACTTTCGGGGTGTGGATCCCCCAGTGGGGTGGGCTCCCGACTCCCTCCGCCGGCTGTTTCTGATAGCCCTGTGCCCCCTCTTTCATTTGATATGTGTCCCGTGCGGGGTGCCACCCTCCGCCGGGAGATGCCGTAAAATGAGCCCCCTTGAGGCTTATGGCGGCAGGGCTCGGGGGAAGCAAGCTAGACTGCTGTTCTTTTGAGGGGTTATAGAGTGTTTCGAGCCCGTCCCTGTGGCATCGGTCCCATCATTGTGGGACCCAGGGGGGGCGGCGCAGCGACCCACCGAAGCAGCCTGTCACTAATAACACAGGTCAAGATGCAGGACAGGAACCCGGAAGTGACCGACAGGGGGGATCCCCCACCCCACTGGGGGATCCACACCCCGAAAGTGATGAAGGTGGCACAGATAGAGCCAACAGAGCAAACAGGACAAAATAAATAGGCTGCATTATGCAGCACAGTTGAGAAAGTGCCTTATCCCATATACTGATGAAGTAAATACAGGATCTGAGATCAAAATTGCACCAGAAGACACAAACACAAAGCTCCCTTACACTGAATCAGTGCTTGGGTCCACCAAAGTTAGTATTGTCTACTCCAGGGGTGGCCAGAGTTGCTTAACAAAAGAGCAACACAGAATAAAGGTCAGATGTTTGAGAGCCGCAAGACATGAACATCGAATATTTGAGAGCCCCGGAAGGAAGGAAGGAAGGAAGGAAGGAAGGAAGGAAGGAAGGAAGGAAGGAAGGAAGGAAGGGAGGGAGGGAGGGAGGGAGGAGGGAGGGTGGAAGGAAGGAAGGGAGGAGGGAGGGAGGGAAGGAAGGGAGGAGGGAGGGAGGGAAGGAAGGGAGGAGGGAGGGAGGGAAGGAAGGGAGGAGGGAGGGAGGGAAGGAGGGAAGGAAGGAAGGAAGAAGGAAGGAAGGAGGAGGGAGGGAGGGAAGGAAGGGAGGAGGGAAGGAAGGAAGAAAGGAAGGAGGGAGGGAAGGAAGGGAGGAGGGAAGGAAGAAAGGAGGGAAGGAAGGGAGGGAGGGAAGGAAGGAGGGAAGGAGGGAGGGAGGAAGGAAGAAAGGAAGGAGGGAGGGAAGGAAGGGAGGAGGGAGGGAGGGAAGGAGGGAAGGAAGGAAGAAAGGAAGACAGGAAGGGAGGAGGGAGGGAAGGAAGGAAGGAGGGAGGAAGGGAAGGAAGGAAGGAGGGAGGGAGGGAAGGGAGGGAGGAGGGAGGGAGGGAAGGGGGAGGAAGGAAGAAAGGAAGGGGGAGGGAGGAAGGAGGGAAGGAAGGGAGGAGGGAGGGAGGGAAGGAGGGAAGGAAGGAAGAAAGGAAGGAAGGAGGGAGGGAGGGAAGGAAGGAGGAGGGAAGGAAGGAAGGAAGGAAGGAAGGAAGGAAGGAGGGAGGGAGGAAGGAGGGAAGAAGGAAGGGAGGAGGGAAAGAAGAAAGGAAGGAGGGAGGGAAGGAAGGAAGGAAGGCCGCCCCCTCCCGCCAGCCCCCCCCCCCCCCGCTTTCGGCACCCTCCCTCCCTGCCTGCCCTCCTTACCTGCTTCCAGGGCGGCGGAGAGTCCGGCGGCGGCGAGGCCGTTGGAGGGCCTCCAGCGACCAGCGCCGGCTTCTCCGACGCCCTCCCCGGGCCTCCGCCTGCAGTGGAGGCCCGCGCGCGGGGCCCTGCGGCGGTCGCGGAGCCGGGGGAAGCGTCGGAGAGGCCGGCACTGGTCGCTGGAGGCCCTCCAGCGACCAGCGCCGGCCTCTCCGCCGCTTCTCCGGCCTCCGCCACCCGCCGCCGGGCCCCGCGCGCGGGCGGGGAAGGCGGCGAGTGCAGCCGGCTTCTGAGGGGCCCCCTTGGCATTGCCAAGGGGCCCCCCAGACCCCCCAGACCTGGGGCGACCCACCCCCCACGCCCCCCCCCCTCCCCACGCCACTGCTTCCCATTTCCTCTCAGCTATGCTGTGCTTTAAACTGCTTTTGCCTGGGTAGCCACTCCATATCTTATGAAATCATAGAGGATAATTTTATTTTTATTCATTTAAAACATTTCTGAGCCCAATTCAGGGTCCCTAAGGCAGCAAACACTAAAACATAAAAAACCCACTACAACAATTAAAACATTAAAAAGCATTTAAAATACACACAAACATATATATGTCTTATTATATTGTTTTCTTATGGGGAGGCAGTTCCAAAGTTTTGCCACTACAACTGAGAAGACCTATTCTCAGGTTGCCACCTGCCTAGCCTCAGATAGCAGGGCACCCAAAGCAAAACTTCTGAGGATGACTGGAATGGTTGGATAGGTTTATATGGAAGGAGATAATCCTTCAGCATACTGACCCCAAGCCATATAAGGCTTTAAACAGGGATCATTTCATAGAAAAAGAGGTGTCAGAGCTCATTAGCGCAACTTATTTGCATATGCCACAAACCCAACTTCACCAGAAAGTGTACTAAATTATATCAGCTCAGCATCTACCTTAAAATGCTTATTGTCCTTAGTCTGCTTGTCTGCAGCAAACCGTTTGCGGGCTTTCTTGTGCATCATCTTTAGAAGAGGTTTCCTTCTGGGATGACAGCCCTACAGAGCAATTTGATGCAGCTTGCAGCATATGGTCTGAGCACTGACAGGCTGACCCCCCCACCCCTTCAACCTCTGTAGCAATGTCATGATCTGGGGCTGCATGAGTGCTGCCGGCACTGGGGAGCTACAGTTCATTGAGGGAATCATGAATGCCAACATGTACTGTAACATACTGAAGCAGAAAAGGGTCCAGGCAAATAGGTGTGAAAAACCTCAGCTTGAGACCCTGGAGAGCCGCTGCCAGTCTGAGAAGACAATACTGACTTTGATGGACCAAGGGTCTGATTCAGTATAAGGCAGCTTCATATGTTCATATGTTCAGAGCATGATTCCCTCCCTTTGGAGACTGGGCCACAGTCTTGTTATCACTACCACCTCACCTCTTCCATGCTGAAGAACCCACTATATTATAGCTACCCTTCAAACTTTCTGCTCTTTTGCTGAGGCAGACCCAAAACTATCACTGCACTCCACCTACTGTGCTTCCTCTAACATTCCAACCCCTCTCAGAAAGCTAATGGGATACTGGAGCCACCCTCCCATAGGCTCAGCTGAGTGTTTGTCTTTCCATCCAGGGCAGCATAAACTCCTGTCTGTCAGAGATGCCATGATTGCTGGTACTGAAAACCACCAAGGGATTCAGCAGAATTACACTCTCCCTTCCCAACTCCCAGTGCAGGTTCACCAGGGTAACCAGGATTGTTTCAGTCCCATAACCAGGCCTGAAACCAGACTGGAATAGATCCTAACAATCTGCTTCCAGAGCCCAATCACTATTCATTCAATCACCTTGCTCAAGAATGGTACATCTGAGACTGCGGTACCTATATGTTCGGGTGGCAGCTTCCATTTCAGTGTATCTGAGGAAGTGCTGCATGCACACCAAAGCTAATACTTTGAATAAAACTTTGTTGGTCTTAGAAATGCCACTGGGCTCCAACTTTGTAGAGCTTTGATGCCTGTTTTATGGTATATTTTATGATTTTAGTTGTGTTTTATTGTATTTGTTCTAAATGATCTTTATTATGTTGGAAGCCACCCCAAGCCATTTACAGGAGGAGGAGGGGTATAAATCAATGGAAATAAATAAATAAATAACTGTTCAATTATTATTACAGTTACTAGGAATAAAGCCTGTTGTAAAGAAAAATACAATGGGCTCTAGAAAGAGGCTCTGGGCAAGTGCCCCCCACCCTTGCTGTCTTTCCACCCACCCAAGTGAAGGCATTCACTCCCCCCCCCCCACACACACCTCAGGGGGATCTGCTATGTGCCATTTATAGAGCAGTTGTAATTCTGAGTGATCTGAAGTCCTCACCTGAAGATTGGCAACAGCGGTTCCCCAGGAGGAAATGGCATTGTACCTGTCTGAGGTCCCACGCCTCCTGAAACACCACACTTTCCAGGCCCCATCTCTTAAATCCCCAAGAATTTTCTAACCTGGAGTCGGCAACCCTATCTCCTTCCCTTTATCTGCTCCTCTGACTTAAGTTTTCCATCAGCTTCCTCCTCCCTGCAGCCTCTACTTAGGACCTGGACAGTCTTTCTCAGCACATCTGATCTTTTCTCTAAGAACTGAAGTTAACAGAAGAAACTCTCAATTCAGATCTTTGGACATTCTTATTTAGTTCACTGCCTTGGAAAACCTGACCTATTATTATGACTGCACTTCGTTATATTTTTTATTAAGCATATCTATAAGTCATGCCACCAGCTATGCCAGCCCACCATGCTCCAGCACTTCAATGAGTCACATATTAAAAGGCAAGAGAACACACAAAAGTCAGTGGGAGTTCTCTTTCGAGCTAAGTGGATACTCTCATGGGAACCATGTTACCACATCCTCATACAAAGAGTATTTGAGGCATGGCTATACATAAAAATAGAAGATGTCCTTTCAAGTATTATTATGGCAACTCACATGAAACCCATATGGCATTCTTCATTCACTCTCAAAAGACAAACATTCACCAGTGGATGACACCTGCCACTTCTGTCCCTGGAACAGAGATTAACGTGCTTTCCTGAAATGATTGGAATTTCCAACATATCAGGAACATTGCAACAAATAGATCCCCATCTTGAAACTCACAAGTTTCCTTTGCAAATCAGAGATCTCCCCTCTGAATCTTGTGTAGGCAGCATAATTATAGCAGCATGGCACTACATAATTTCACAACCATAAACAAAGCATACATAGAAAGTGAAACACCTCAGCCAAGGTGATATCTAACAATAGTTAATGAAGTTGACACCAAAAACAAAAAAGTATTCAAAAACAAGTAACAGTGATCACATGTCATAGTGCTCAAAACAGCTGTGTCAACTGTGTTATGTAAATTGAAGTTTTCTGATTTGGAGTGGGAAATAGAGATGTATAAAACACCGTATTTTAAAAGTATCCATATATACATGTGAAGAAGACACATTGCATCTTAAATGTTGGAAATATGTATCTGTTTTGTATGTCCTTTGCAGTGTTCTAAAGTTCCAGTCATTATAGTGTTAACACTGTGCCTGATTCCCTATTGTCTGCATAACCTGGGAAGAAGATACTGACTGCTGTCAATCAAGGTCTAGAAGCGGGGAAAACCTGTTTTGTCTGTTTGGTCAGTTAGTCAGGTGACTTCCTTTGTTCAAGCAGAGAGTTCAAGAAGAAGGAAGAAGTGGTCTTCCATTAAGCACATGATCTTCTAGTGTAAGCATGTAGTTCTATAGTGTTTGTTATTTTCACCTTCCAGTACCCTTTCCCTGTAGAAATAAATATGTTTTTGCTTTTTTCATGTTAAATGCCTCTCAATAATTATTTGATCCAGTGATCCATCGCACTGTTTGAGATAAAGAAATAGAATTTCAAACAGAATTCCCTAACATTAAGGAGGTCCCATAGGAAAAGGTTAGATTTCAAAAGCTTGCAATTGTAAATGGCACCATACATTTCTAACATCTGCTGAGTCAGTCCCACAAGTTTCCAAAAGGTTATTTAGGCAGAAGAAAAATGTCTCACTTAAAATATTTAAATTCATATGAGCATAAATAAAGCCGTCTGAAGTTTGTTAGGACCCTGACACTGTAGATATTAAGCTTTAATTAGTTATACTAAAGTCTGCAATCATTTAGGTTAAAAGGTTAGCCCAGTGAAGAGAAGACAGCTGTTGCAGTGCAATTTTGGCACAGCACTGCAGAACGCATATTATTCTACCTAAGCACAAGGAAGAAAAAGTATTACAGAAGGCACATCAATTCCTAGCTCTGTTTAGCATTCCACAGAAACTCAGGATTGGCCAGGTCCTTACCTTTTAATACATTCTATCACTTCCAGGAACATCAACTCTCTCTCTCTCTCCTCCAAATATACATGATGTCAGAGATGCTCTGGAATCCCACTATGTTCTCTCAATAAGCAATGTATTTGAAATAATGAGTGGGTTCATCCATTGATTTGTTGGAAGTATCTGGTGTGATGTCCCCAGACCTCCAGAAGCAAGTGACCACAGAGTAGACAGGACAGACAAACACACACTAAGCTCCTTCCTGTTTACTCTGTATTGTCACAGTCTCCCTTTGGGATACAGATGACCACTCCTAGAGAAAAACAACTTCCTTCCTGTCTCTCTGTCTATCTTCCTCCTTCCACTCACAAAAGACAAGGCTGCAGGATGTTCCTCTCTGAATCTATCCCCATCTGCCAGATAGATAGCTTAGGATCTGTCTTTTCTCTTAATCTGCACTATCAGACATGTATTTTTGTAATAAAGTAGTTATTGTTTGGTTTCAACTAGAAATGGTGGCTCTGTGTAACTTTGCAACCACATGGTATGTTTAGACTCAATACAAGCAGCTGCTGTGTTAAAGCTTTGTGCGCTCTGCTAAAAAAGGATCTGAACCTACCAGAACAAGTACAAGTATCATTCTGCTACATTTCATCCCAGCAACCCTGCAAAGGATGGCTTCTAGTTCCATCTTCCATGTGTCACAGCCAATCCCTGATTCCCTCCTACATATCCACATCTTTAGATTTTTCAGAAAATAAGAGGCTGTGGATTTATGCAAGATCGTTATGGCTCAATTGCCTATCAAGAGGTGGGATTAGGTTATGTATCCTGTGACTGGCAACTTAGATTATGTCAGTGAAATATTAGTGACTTGCGATGGGATTCGGGGGGAAATGCTGAGAGAGAAGCTAACACTACTTCAGGGGTCTGACATTCCTGGATTTAGTGAGCCATTCCAAGTAAAATCTATCCCTTTCTTTCTCCAACAAAAACAGCCTGTCGTTTCTGTAACCTTGAGTGTGTGAACCCTTCTAAAGCAGAGCTTTAGCTCCCCTTAGCTGTCAATAGTACTACATTGATACACCCTTTTACTCGCCCAGCCAGCCTCTCTTCATAAACTCTTCTAAAGGAAGAATAATAAATTTATTCTTGTGTTGTTAAAAGGTGTTGGTGTCAGTCACTCCAGAAGAGGGGAGAGAGAAAGGGGTAGAAATCATCTCAAATATTTGGGCTTTTCCCCGCCAGGTCCCATCCGTAACTGCAGCATATAATCCAGAACTGTTATTTTTCCATTTTGCCTTATTGGCCACTTCAGAGCCACCATTACCAAAACTGATTGGTCGCTGCTACTGAGGACTTGTCTGAAAGGGGAAAACTGAGGCAACTTCACAAACCCTTATACTCCAGTCCATTCCCTCCCTAACCTGCATGGTTTACCGTTTGCTGAAAGTTCACAGTCCCCTGATCAGTGGTAAGGAGCCTGCCCCTCCCCCTTGCTAGAGCACAACTGTAGAGATGTTGGAAGACCCTCTCAGCCCTCTCACAGGGCTCACTTGCTGAAAACAGCTCAGGTTTGTAATGGGCAGGAAGAGGGCAAAGACCCCTATCGTCCCCCAATCAAAGACACCACTGTGAATCAGTCAAAAGCACTTAATGAATTGCATCAGGAATAGAGTTCTGAATGCAAGTGAGTTGGGGGTGACTTTCTTGTTCTAGCAAGACTCTTCTGTCTTTGACACCTGCATTGGTAGATCACAGATTCAAATGTAGAACTGCACCCATCATTGCATGCTCATTATGACAGATTCAATAGTGATGGTCAAAAATAGGCTTCCCAATCTCAGGTCCCAGCAGGGGATCCCCCAGTTTTACAGGCTTCCCCCCGCCCTCAGCCAGCTGGTTGGTGGAGGAAGCCCCACCCCCACAGCCACCATGTACCTGTAGATCTCCGGCAGGTTTAGAAACCTGCAAACAGATCCCATTTCAAAATGTGTGTGTGTGCCTTTAAAATTTGAGCAGGAAGCAGGAATTACTTCACGGGGAAGGGTCAGCAGCAGAGCTTCATCAAAGCACAGCCCCTCAGTTCGTTTTGCTTTCATTTCACAGCAAGTAAGTGGATGGGTGTGAGTGTGCGAGAGAGCAAGAGCAGCGTTGCCCCTGTACTTTTCAGACATCATTGTGGAGGCACCAGAGCCAGTTAAGAGTGTGTGTGTGTGTGAGTGAGAGAGAGAGAGAGAGAGAGAGAGAGAGAGAGAGAGAAAGAAAGAAAGAAAGAAAGAAAGAAAGAAAGAAAGAAAGAAAGAAAGAAAGAAAGAAAGAAAGAAAGAAAGAAAGAAAGAAGTCTTTGTAAGAACATTAAGAGGGTGTGTGTCTCTGTGCATGTTTTGCATTTTTTTCAGAGTCTTTGTATAAGAACATAAGAGAAGCCATGTTGGATCAGGCCAAAGGCCCATCCAGTCCAACACTCTGTGTCACACAGTGGCCCAAAAATTATATATATATATATAATGTAATATATATATGCATGCACGCACACACACACACACACACACACATATATATATGGACCTGATGGACCTCTGCTCCATATTTTTATCTAACCCTGTTTATGGGATGGGAAAAAACTCCATCTCTCTTTTTTTGTTTGCCAGTGTTAACCTGAAGAACAGCAGTTCCTGTGAGTAAAGCCCCAGTGAAATGTGAGCTTGCAAACTGTGCATTTTGGCTGCTTTGTGTGTATTCACATTCATTTACTAGAATAGTGGCTATTGGGCAATGAGAAAATGATGACTATCCAGGTAAACTGCACTGCTGCATTTTTATGTATTTATTTTGGGAATGGGAAAGTCTGACTCCGCCCCAAAGTCTTCTGGCTCCACCACCAAAGTCCCCAGATATTTTCTGAATTAGATTTGGCAACCCTATTAAACAATGATCTGTTGAGAAAATTCTACTGTTGCAAGAGCTAGTCTAGATAGCTGGCAAGATGCACAAAAGAGCAGCTAAATACAAAAGAGCCATAAGACAATAATGAGTTATTTATTTATTGTATGGCAGGGTCACAAACAGGAAGTATGTAATATAAAATATGTAACCCAGCTGACACAACAGGTATGCAGACTGACTGGGCAATCCCCTTAATACTAATATCTAGATTTTCAATCCACGCAGTCACATATGGGGAAAGTTCAAAAAGCTCCATGCAATTCTAGCTTGCCTGCTCATGGCACATCCTGGATAATGCTAACTTCTGGCAACTAGACAATCATAGGACCTCTTATGCACTATACACTATGCACATGGAAACAGTAATGAGTAACATTCAGCCATAAAACCAAACAGGAAATGGGCTGAAACACTTTGTATGGATTTGAGAAAGTAGCACACACACCCCTCTTTTGGAGGTTCCTGCTTTTTAGCATTCACTTCTTAGTGTAGTCAGTGGGCCTGTACTCACCCATCTCTTGTCAGGAATTCTCTCTGCAATTTTGGATGCTCCATGGGGCTGTGATCTTACAGGGCAATAGGTATCATTAGAGTTTGGCCAGCTACAGCAGTGGCTAGAGTAGACAGTCACCCAGAGATCTAACTACACTTCCTGTTTCCCTCCGTTGCATGTAGGGTTTAGTGGTATGATATGGTGACATACTGGCTACATATATCCAAGGAGGGGGTCTCCTTTTCTGCAATGTACATATTCATTGTATGTCCCTTGTGTGGAAGACACTGCTGCCAATGGTTGAGGATGGAAGGATGGTTGAGCCAGTATATGGCAAGCAATGTCAGATTTACAGCATTCAAAGTTTGCAACAGGTATGTGAGAGGGACACTGACATCTCCCTAACTGGAGAAATGGAAGATCCAGGGCAATTTGTGGCCTGAGATGGAGTACTTGAAAAGGCTCTGAGTAGACCACTGTTAGCAATATGCTAAAACCATGTCTATTCTGCTCATTGAATTTTTTTTTTCTTGTGCAGTGTCCTAATCCTGGAGTTCTCATCACCAAATTCCTCCTATGTGTTTTCTAAGCGTACCCCACATGTGAACAGAGAGATGTAGCAGCATGGCCCATCATCTGAAAAACAGGGATTCTTGGTGGGATTCACATAATGCTTAGGTCATTGTAGACTTGGCTGGCATCCTAACCTGTGCTGTGCCTGAGTAGGCATGGCAGGAGACAGACAGAAGGAATTTATTCCTATTGAGTTCAATTGGGAGAGTTTACATTGACAACAATGAAAATGCTGGTAATATTACATTAGCACTATAGTCAGGACTTTTTTTGTAGCAGGAACTCCTTTGCATATTAGGCCACGCACCCCTGATGTAGGCAATCCTCCTGGAAATTACAGTAGGTCTTATACCAACAGCCCTGGAAGCTCTTGGAGGATTGGCTACAGCAGGGATGTGTGGCCTAATATGCAAAGCAGTTCCTGTTCCAAAAAAAGCCCTGACTACAGGCAGGATGTGGGCTTAGGATACTAAGTCCTGTGCTTTCCTGAAAACCTCCTCTCACCTTCTGGTTTTGGCATCTGGAAGGTTTATACTAGAACAGCACTGGCAGGCTGTGGTACTGGTGGGGCACTTTGCCAATATATCTCCAAGCATGGGACATAGTTGCTATCCAAAGCAGTTCACAGATTGACTTTAGGATGGCGTCCATATAGACATTTAGGAATCTACATTCAATAAAACCTGTTCAGTCACAGACATGGAAACATAATGGGTTTTTTAATCAGAACCTCAGAATAACCATGCTAGTTAAACAGAAGCCCCACCTTGAGGTTTCCTTTGTATCCTGATGCTAACTTGAATTCTGGTTTGACTTGGATTCTGAGACTTCAGGCCAGCCATATATCCATCGAAGAAGGATACTCCCCAGTAACCTTATACTCAGTAGTGCAAAGCTTTTTAACTTTTTCTCAATCAACCTTTAATAGCTGGACAAAAACAGCCTTTTAACAGGTATTTCTTTCCCCATCAGATCATCTCTGTGTACCTCGGCAGAATTGCTACCTTTCGTACAACTGCTGAATATCTAGTGTCTCTCTCAGAAAATAAAGTGGCAAGCCAGTATCTGGGGCCAGTCCCAGTTTACAGTCCCAGGATGAGCCTTGCCTGCTAATTCCTCAGCTCGGCTGAGTTAAATGAGAAAATCAGTTTCTATGACAGATCCAGAATATAAAATACAAAAAACGTTAAGCTGGGGAAATGTAGATGCTATACGGATAGCTCATAAACAATGAAATTCGGCGAGCTGTTCATGATTCTTCATATCTGGATTCAAAATGAATACCTTTCACTGTAGGTATTATGAAGAGCTCTGCCAGGAATGAATTTTCCTTGTGATTATTTTATGCTGATGAAATATTTCACTTTTAGACATATTGAGGGCTTTCTATTTTCAAATAATATATGTTGAAATATCACCTATGTCTCTCCTTTTTCATAGCTCATACTTCTTAAGTTTTCTTGATGAATCATGTTAAGTACTTGTGAATGAATTAATTAGGTAATGCCATGTAGTGCTTTGAAGAAATCAGCAGCCTTAAAATGCTTCGTATTTGCTTCTGGATATTGATGAGAGTTGCCTTAAACCTGATTTAGCATGACTAATTTGTGGATTATTTTTAACATATACTTTGCATATCAATAAAGTCCTGATGGGGTTAAAAGACTATCTATCTAATCCACCTACTGAGTCAACATTCTCCATGCTTGAAAGTTTCAAAAATCAGACCAAATTCTAGAATAATGCAACCTGTGAGCATTTTAAATACTTCATGGCACAGTTTAAGATAAGAATGGCACTGTGAAACTAACAGCAGCATTCAGACAGCATGATAAACCTCCATCTATGATGGGAACAAGCATGGCTTGTTCTCAGGCTCATGTGTTCCCTTCCTGTTTTCTTCATCTCTCACACATAAAGCATGATCAAAAGATTCCTGTTTCGTGAAATATGCAGTCAACCAAGCAACAAACATTTGGGGATGGACACAACCACGGTTCATGGCCAAATCATGAACCAAACCACAAACCCATATGTTGGTTTGTGAACTGAACCAGTTTGTGACCCTTGCTTTCTGCTCCCCACCACTCTCTGCTCCCTGCCTCTCAGTTTTTTATTTGTGAAGAGCAGAAAGCAGAAAGCTCTGAGCCATTTAGACCCTTGCTTTCTGCTGTTCACAAATCACCATAAACTGCCTTAACATTCATGAAAGTCCACAGCAGATCTTCAGTTCACAAACACCACTTCACAGACCAGAAATCAGCCAAAATTCATGATGAACTTCAGTTTGTGAGCCAGTTCATGCCCATCCCTACCTATGGATACATCTCTGTATCAGAACAGGAACTTATGTCCTGTTCTGAAACGGGTCAAGAGCAGATGTGTCAGCCAGGACTGCCTGGAGTTGCTCTGTCATCATTTACTTAATAACCTTGCCCAGATTAGACACCATTCTCTATTAGAATCATTCACTGGTCAAGAACCACTATTTCTACATTTTTAAAATTCACTATACTATATAACCTTTATCACCCCCTCTCAGGCTCAGTTACATTCTGTTCTAAATGAGATACGCAGTTTGACTACCTGAGCTGAGATCTAGGTTGCTGCAGAAGTAGTTGGAGACAGATGGGCTGATTCTGCACAGTCACTTCTCCTGGAGCATACTGACAAAGTAATTTGGAGTTTGGAAAGAGTTCCACACATGTTGATCTGGAACAGTGTTTTGATCCGGCTTCTGCAAAGCTTCTTGCGGGTTTTCTGAACTCCTCTTTTTACAGGTGTTTCCATTTTGATCCGGCTGTCGGCTGTGTGAGCAGGACTCTTTCATTCAGATCTATTTTTCCCGCCCCTGTCCTGGTAATCACGGCCTTCATCCCTCCTCCTTTTCTGACATGCCTGCTGTGACAATGCATGGTGATCTGACAACCTTTATTTTTAAAAACCATTCCTCATTTATGTAACAATGTAATTTCGCTCAATGCAACTGCAAAAAAACTGCTGTGCCATGGCTATAACCAACACACGGCCATGCACGAACACACACACAACACACACGCCATTTCGTTTTTTAAAAAATGTAGAAGAATTATGTTGGGATGCAATTTCAACCACTGCTGCACTCCTGGCTCTTCTTCCTTGCTCCCAGGCTGCCTTCCCTGCACAGGGAGGCAGCTGGGAGCATGCTGCCTTTTTCCTCCACCCGAGTCTCAGGCAGGGGAAAGGGGCATGGGGCTCTTCTGCCTGGCTCCCAGTATTGTGGGGATGAAGGACAGTAACACAGGCAAGAAAGGGGGAAACTCTCAGCTCTCTTGCCCCCATCTCTCTGCTCTTCCTCCTACCTGCACTCTCTGCAAGAGAAACCTTCTCCCCCTACTCTTTTTAGCATAACATTCAATGATGAGCAGCATTCCCCATGGACTTTATCTTCTCTTTCTACAAGTGCTACAAGTGCTCTCTGATGTCCGTTTGCTGCCACGCTGCTGTTTGCTGGCATGCTGCAGTAGCGAGTTGGGGCAAAAATGACGATTCTCAAACCTTATTGAAAACAAAGTGTTTCAAGCACTGACACAGGCAGACAATCAGCATGCTGGTTTCAAGCAAGCACATAAAACAATGCAGCCTGTAAGGTTGTTGACAATTGGTTGTGTTGCATCAAAACCATGCCTCCCATGAAAGAAAAGTGGAGGTGGAGATTTCAGTGACAAAACACTGAAGAGCAACAGGAAGAGCGACAGGGAATGCTCCGGGATAATGTTAGTGCAGAAACCAATCCCACGGATGTACTGGGTGGGGAGGCTGTGGTGCAAAAATAAAAAAACTGAGCTGGAGAAAACATACCTGGCTGAACACGACAGAAGCGAATAGTGCAGAATCAGCCTGGATTTGTTTTCTGCAATGTCCACCCTAATTTCATTTATCCCGGTTTCATCTATGGTCATGCAGGTTCTTCTAGGTTTTGAAGTGCTACAAAAATCTCCAAAACCTGTGAGAAGAGAATGAGTGTGCAGACAGAAGGCAGCTATTAACACCCAGTCCTTCTTACAACTGCCTGTGTCCTGCAGCTATGAAGACTGAGCTGAAAATGACATTTCCATAATATCGCATAATATTACAAAGATACACTTGAATGGTAACTGTCTTCTCACAGTCATGCCATGGATTTCTGAAACATTAGCCAGTTGAAACACAACGGAATATTTGCCTTAGGAAGAATAGAGAACAAGCTGGAAAGTGGAATGGCTGAGTCAAGCCAATGTTGATTTATTAATAAGCAAAATTATTTTTAAAAGCCAGGTGCTAGGGATTGAAAATGTCTTTTGGAGAGAATTTTGCAAGAGCTATATAAAGAAAACTGGATCTTAAACTCTAACACCATCTGTCTGTCCTCAGACCTATTTAGCTTTACAGTGTAATAGCTATGCCGGACTAGGACCAGGCAGACCTGGGTTCCAATGGAAGCTTGCCAGGAAGTTTATTTGGGCCAGTCATTCTCCCTCAGCCAAACCTATCTCTAAGACCCAAAGGAGGAGAGCCCTGAGCCCCTTAGAAGAGAGGTGGGATAAAAAACATACCAATAAATACAGATAAGTCCCAAAATACTGCATGGGCATTGTCAAAAGTTTCTCCTTTCCACATTTCTCTGTAAGGCTGACAAGATCTAAATACACATTGGAGGTTTCATGAGCATTATGAGTTTGAATCACTAACTAGCCCTATTTGTCATATCTTTCATGTTTATTACTTGATAAATTTTTCATATTTTATTTACCATTGTCAGTACTTTTGTCAGTACACCCAAGCTAATAAAACAGCTTTACAATTTTCTCCATGAACATGAGGGCAGGAAACCCATATTTTATAATAATGAAAACTGAATTCTAAAATGCCTAAAACAAGCTTGTCAGACCATATATGCTGCTGTCCATTAACTAGCCAAAAGAGCACAGCCTTTAATTCACCTTGAGCACCATGCACAGAGTGATTATCTTGTTGCAAATCCTATTAAATATCACATAACAGACAAAGCGTGAGCTTTCTGTACAACTATAATAGACGCAAGAGTTCCATAAAATTATTCAAACCTCATTAATATGAGAAAGATGCTGAATGTCAGACCTTTAATCATATCAAATGCCCTGGAGCAGTTTAACACAGCAAAGCTACCCTTTAAAGAGCTACCAAAGGAAAGTGTCTAACAGTGGAATCCAACGCAGAGTTGCTCCAGTCTAATAAGCCCATTGATTTCAATAGACTGGAGGAACTCTGCACAGGATTGCAATGAAAGTGTACCAAATGCTGGGTAACATGTTTAGGATACCACTAGCCAAGCCTTACTGGTCATGCTCTCATAGATTTTTTTTCTCCCCTCACTGTGGATTTCGGAGGAGATGGAAACTGCTTTTGCTGAGGAAGAGTTGAAGAAAGTATAAGCAAACCAACTAGTTTCCATCCTCCATACTGTATTATGGTGGGGTCAGGAATGTTGTAGTGTTGTCACTACATTAGAACATGATGTGTTTCCCTCTGCTCTCTCAATTAGCATTTGAAATGTATCCAAAGTGCTCTCTCAGAAGTAGTAGAAGGCCAATTAGTGTTTTCATTGTACATGACCACAATAGTGAAGGATTCTGGAGCAGCACTGGGTTTTCTTTTAAAGACATTGGGTGTTTTCGCACTCACCTTCAGCCGGCGCCGCGACCCTCTTGACGACGGAGGATCTGTGCTGATTTCCCACACGAAGCGCTGGAGCAACCAGAAGAGCCGCCAATTTCCGGCGCGAAGCCCGCTCAAACGTAAATCGCCAAGAAGCAGGAAAACGCTTGAGCGGGCTTCGCGCCGGAAATTGGCGGCTCTTCTGGTTGCTCCAGCGCTTCGTGTGGGAAATCAGCACAGATCCTCCGTCGTCAAGAGGGTCGCGGCGCCGGCTGAAGGTGAGTGCGAAAACACCCAATGTTTCGCATTATTCTTTAGCACTGTTATATATGTAAAGATTCTCCTGGTCCCAAGCCTATTATTTGAGAATTAGTTTGGAATTCTTGCTAAGTGTGACTTTTTCATCTGCACCTTAGTACATAGGCCTTCTAGACCCATCCAGTATTCTTAAACTGATCCAAGCTTCTATAACTTCCAGGCTTGACTACTGTAATATTTTATTCTAGGGGGGCTGCCATTGAATACATTTTTGAAGCTTTTAGTGTACCAGTTACATTGGTTGCCAATTTTTATGAACTGTTTCCTTGGCTATTTTTATGGTTCCTTGTAAACTGTTACAAGCTTGGGGAAAGTATGTATAATTTGTTAGTTAATAAATATCTATCTTGATGCTTATTTTACTGGACCTATCTAAAACTCCCAGCAGCTCAGAACATAACAAGCTATGTACTGGAAGCAAGATGGAAAAGTAGTACTGAAGTTCACAGGATGTTGCAGAGTGCTAAAAGCCTAATTATAAAAGGAAAATATTTGTGGAAATACAAAAGATTTCAAAAACAGGGCAACTTAAGTTGGAAGGCCTGGTTATGTAGTCCTGTCTCTACTGGTTGCTTATGGGTCAGAAAATGTGCAGTGTTATGATTTGGAATTTGGCCCACACAGAAGAACTACACAGGACTACTACATTGGACAGGATTCCAACAATAAAAACACTTCCTGTGAAAAACAAGTTGATAAAACAGATATATCTTAACCTAGATGGCTCAGGCCAGCCCATTCTCATCAGATCTTGGAAGCCAAGCAGGGTCGGCCCTGGTTAGTATTTGTGTGGGAGACCATCACAGAAATCCAGGGTTGCTGAGCAGAGGCAGGCAATGGCAAACCACCTGTGTTCTTTCTTGCCTTGGAAACTCTGGGGTCACCAAATATCAGCTGCAACTTGACAGCACTTTCCACCACCAAAACAGATACAACCTACACATACTATGACTAATATCAGCCTTTTCTGTAGCTCTGATTGTGTTGGACAAACCCAGTCCATAGTGACAGAAGGCTCCAAGAGTAAAGAATGAACCAGCTCATTGTGTGGTAATTGTTTCTGTGATGACCAAAAGATCCCTCATCAGAAAATGCTATGTGCAAGTGTACCCACATGCATATACAAAACTAACAGTGCAATTCTAAACAGAGTTACACTGTTCTAAGTGCATTAAAGTCAGTGGGCTTAGAAGGTTGCAATTCTGTCTAGGATTGCAGTATAGTTGTCTTAGAGAAGGATCTTAGTTTAAACACCTCTCTGACTTGCTAATTTTTAATGTAAAAGGATTTTTTAAAAAAGGATTGAAGCATGCAGCCCCTCATCTTCAACATGGAGCTGTTTAGGAGAACATTTTTTTTTTCTTTTTGATAAAGTCTGTATATCATAAAGCTTTTATTTATATAAAAAGTCTGCTTTGCCATTCAATAAAAATTCAAGTGCGCAAATCTTCATGAAGAACAAAATAGAAACATCAGCTCAATTCTTTTAACTGATATTTACATAAGGAAGAATATAATAACTGAAGGCTTATTAATTTAAAATACTTACAATGCCATCATAAACAGAATTAACCCTCTTAATCCCATAGACTTTAATGGATTTAGAAGGGTATAACTTTGTTTAGGAATACAAGGTTAGGGCAGCAAAAAAAGAAAGAAAAAGGACATTGTTACTCTATGAATTGCTACATTGCTGGAAGAGAAAATAGCTAAGCCAGTTTAAATGATAAGCAGTTTTACACTAAATTTGCATAAAGGATGTGCAGGAATTTATATACAAAATGAATTGTCAACATGCATCCAAAGCCATCTCAGAACAAGAGAAATCAAAGAAGTTTTTTAAAATTAAATAATAAAGGCACACTGAGACCAAAGTGAAGCATTGGTAAACCCATTGATTTCAACACTTAAACACTTAATTCCCTCCTTGATGAAATCACTGATTCTCATTAAGCTGCTTTATATCAACAGGTTACCAATCCATCATGTTCTGTACCATCTCTTCTGACAGGCAGTTCTTCAGAGTCTCTTGCAGTCACAGCTCCTGTTACCTGAGATCCACAAATAAGTGTTTAATGTTGGTTGGATCATATCCTGAACATAACTTTCAAAATAATAATTTTCAAAAAATGATAAAGTTAGTACATGGTAAAGGTCTAACTAGCGGTGGAATTCTTTTGCTTCAGCATGTAAGTAGGAATACTAATCACTGAGATACTTTTTAAGCAATTGTGTCCTCTGTCTGACTCATCAGAATGCTCCACCAAATCCACAAGTGATAATTTCAAACAAAAATATATTCTTCGTGTCACCTGCAATTTAAAACTGGTGGATCTCTGTAACAAGACAGCTTGATTGGTTTATTCCTGCAGTACTAGACTAACCTATACCTTATTTACAGTGTTTATTTACATGATGACTTTCCCATGGCCCCTTTTGTTTGTGTTTGTTAATGTCCTTTGTAGTGATTCACCTCAATGCAGTCTTTGCCTGAATTTGCTTGACCAGTTGCAGCTATGCTGTGAGTTGTTCTGTCATTATATCTAATTCTTAACCAGGCCATAGAGTGTGGATCAAAAAAATATGCAGAACAAGACTGTGGGCAGAAGAGGTTATTGGTCTGCTAGCCTGGTGGATGCCCCAGATTTACAGAAAAGTATGAAATGTAAAAAGATATATATTGGGCATAGAAAAGTCCCAAAATCACAGAGGCAATATCTGCTTCTTTTAGAAAAATGTGCCACTGAGATCTCATGAAACTACATTGTGAGATCTTGATGGCCATTGGGGGGGGTTGCTAGGGAACTTGCCACCCACACTGCTGAAGATGCCATTCCTCAGAGGGGAGATTGGGAAGAGGGGAGAAAAGCAGACCAAAAACAAGCAAAGGAGGAAATGCAAAACTGGAGGGGAGAGAAACAAAAGAAGGATGAAAAGCAGAAACTGAACAGAAAAAAGCTGGCTGGGTCGATGGGTGAGGGAAGGATAGGGCCAGAAACTGCCAAGGTGAGAAACAGGAAAAGATGGGTGGGTGAGTTGAATGGAAGAGATAGAAAGCAGAAAGAGTAGCAGGCACTGCCAGTGGGATGGAGAGGAAAAGCAGAAGGGAGAGAAGGATTGCCCCCCAAGTCAGAATGAAGAGTCGGACACAAGGTATTGGTATAACTAAGGGCCACTTTATTAAGTATAATAATAAACAGCAAGGGCAACCAGAACTGTGGCCTAGTCAGGGCCAGGGGTTTCAACAGACCACTCCCCTGCCATTAGTGGGCAAGAGACCCAGCCCCCAGCTGGAGCTGTGTGTCACAGCTCCCACCAGGCTGGCCCAGCAAGGAGGCAAGCCCCAGAGGGCCCGACCACCAGGCACAGATCTCAATGGAAGGCACCCTCTAGTCAAGCCTCCAGGACAGTCCGCATTCTCCCACCCAAGGTCATCAAACCCAAGGGCTGATCCTGCCAGACCCCTAAATCCCCAAAAGGGGGATGCTTTCTGGGCCTCCCCTAGCCACATAGTACCATAAACCCAGTAAAACCTGCCACTACTAAGGCCAAGTCTGTACTTAGGCCTTAGCGCCCACCAGGAGGCCCAAGGTCACCTGCAACCCTTGCCAGAGATCTTTCAAGAAAAACATGTTACCTTTTTCAGAGAGATGCACCCCATCCCCTCTGTAGAGGTCAGGAAATTTCGTAGAAATATCCAGGTAGGGCAGATAGTGGCCCAACCCTCCTTCCAATGCCTTCCAAATTTCTTTGTTAGCTTTGTAACAGGCCTGCTCTATAGCTGCAGGGTCCCAAGCACTACGCCAAACAAGGCGGGGAATCATGGCTGACCAAATTATAGTGGTCCTGGGCCATCTTTCCCTGATGTACCAAAAATCCTCTCGGGCCTGCAAGACTAAAGCCTTGCCTTTTACTAGCCCTAGATCATTCCCTCAAAGGTGGATGATTAAAACCTGAGGAGGAGGGCCCACATTCCCATGGAATAACAATGGCAGCAGGCCAAGCCACTAAAGACCTCGGCACCCACGCCATTCAATAGTAACATATAGGCTGAGTTCCAGTTGAGAGCCAACCGAAGTTCTCTAAGCCTGATGTGTGGCCCAAAACACATAGCTGTGTCCACAGACAAGAACTCGGCTCCTCTGGCCAGGAACAACAGCATCTAAAAAGAAAAAACAGTCAAACTAGAAACAATTACCATAATATTTCAACTACAAACAAACGAAGCTAGGAACTGAGCAGAGGGCGAACATAACATTTATAGATCGATGAGCGCCAACGGCCCAGGTGCTGAATGGAGGAGGAAGAATATCCCAGGGCAGTGGCTGTAGAGGCCGCCCCAATTCTAAAGAAGTGGGTACCAAACCACACCCCGGACAACCCCAGCTTAGCTAAAGCCCGGGAAGTCACCACCCAAAACTGATACTTTGTCAGTGGGCTACTGTTAAGGTGACAAAACCCATCATTGGGCCCCAGTACTGCCAAATAAGCAGCCAAAGTGGAAACTGGGCACAACTCAAGCTCAGAGCACTTGCCCAGCTCCAACACAGTCTCTTTTGATGCTGGTCAGTCTTAGAGCGTCGAACGGTAATGAATGCCTTACCCTCAACTAGCCTCAGGTCCTGAAGCAGCAAAGCATTACCAGAAACATCATTTCTGGAGCCTGCCACTAACTCACTGATGCTAGGCGCAATGACAAGGCCTATCACTCTGCAGGCCTCGGCTCTCCAATCAGCCATAGCTCCTGGGGCATTGGCGCCAGCTCGCGATCGGCATCTGGGGCCAGCTGCTGGCTGCTAGAAACGGAATAGAGAAATTAGATCCTCCATGAGTCTTCGCAAGTCCCCCACTTGTGGATTTAAATCTTGTATTTGTGTTATTTTAATATGCAAGTGTGATTATTTTAATCATTTTTTTAACTATTAGGTCCTTTATTTTGGAAAGCAATAGTGAAATTTTAAAAATAAATATTAAATAAATAACGGAATGTATTGATCTTTTTCAGAGCAGTCCCCACAGTGACAGCATGGGTTGCTAATGTTCTTTGATATATCAAAAACAGAAAGAAAGCAACTTGCCCAAGGTTAACCAAGATGGCTCATTTACTCATTCATTTCTTCTGATTTTTTTTTTTACATAGTTACCTGCATTTGGTTTTCACCTTTCTCTCCAAAAATCTTAGGTCATTAGTTTATACTTTATGTCCCTATGGACATAGAATCCATTATATATGAAGAAGGTTGACTTCAATATATCAGTTTCATTTTTTTCTAGAGCTGGAACCAAGGGACCTGTGAGCATACTTTAGGAATCAGTTTGTAATGAAATCATAAATCATCCAGCTTACATATAACCTTAATCACAAAGGTCTTCAATTCAATAAAATGGGTAAGCCTGCTATGGCATATATATGAATAAATAATAACAGTGCAAAATTTAAATTCAATGGCAACATCATATCTGAATGGTTGAAGAAAACTCTGGAATAATATATAGAAAGCATTATTGATCTAAGACATTTTTGTGTCTGAGGCATAAAATCCACACTGCACTTCTCACAGCCTCACCAACAATTAAGATGGGGCTCAATGCAACCAAACACTCTCATGTGCAAGCCCTATTGAAACAAATGCTTTCAACAGAAGACCTTCTCAATGGGTGGTGTTCAGTGCTTCAGATAGGAAGACTGGTTTAACTTACTGTGAAGCACCCTTCTCAATGGTTCGGGAGTGAAGCAGCCCCCCATGTGTGGGAAACAGGCTCCTCCTCCATAGCAGGGTCAGAACTTCTATTTGATCCAGGAGGGGGGAAGTGGCCTGTCTCCTGGGCAACCCCCACTCTATCCAGCCCTGTGGAGAAATGACTTCTCAATTATTGGTGTACAGTGCTTCAGATCAGGATATTTCCCACTCTGCCACCCTTAATAATGTAAAAAACCCCAAAAACCCTGATGTCTGAAACATCTCTTGGTAGGGTCCCCTCTGATATAAACAAACTAACTTATATAGGTGCTTTATAGAACAATGTGACAGACAATCTCAACAGATCAAGCTGCCTGAGTTGGCAAAAATAATCAGGCACCATAATATATAGTTAAAACTTGTTGTTCAGTCACACGGTCAAGTCCGACTCTTTGCGACCCCATGGACAAAGTCACACCACCATCCTCCGAAGTCTGCTCAAATTCGTGTTTGTTACATCAGTAACACTGTCCAGCCATCTCATCTTTTGCTGTCTCCTTCATCTTCTGCCTTCTGTCTTTCCCAGCATCAGGATCTTCTCCAGGGAATGCTCCCTTCTCATTTGGTGGTAAAAGTATTTGAGCTTCAGCTTCAGCATCTGACTTTCCAGGGAACAGTCTGGGTTCATTTCCCTTAGGACTGACTGATTTGATCTTCTTGCAGTCCAAGGGACTCTCAAGATTCTTCTCCAGCATCACATCTCAAAAACATCTATTCTTCTGTGCTTGGCCTTCCTTATGGTCCAGCTCTCACAGCCATACATTACTACTGGGAATACCATCGCTTTGACTATACGGACTTTTGTTGGCAGGGTGATGTCTCTTCTTTTTATTATACTGTTCGCCATAGCTGTCCTCTCAAGGAGCAAACATCTTTTAATTTCATGGCTACAGTCACCATCTGCAGTGATCTTGGATCCCAGAAACATGAAGTCTGTCACGACTTCCATGTCTTCCCCTTCTATTTGCCAAGGTGTGATGGGGCCGGATGCCATGATCTTAGTTTTTTTTATGTTGAGTTTCAAGCCTACTTTTGTGCTCTCCTCTTTCACCCTCAACAAGAGGTTCTTTAGGTCCTCCTCACTTTCTGCCATTAGAGTGGTATCATCTGCATATCTGAGGTTGTTGATGTTTTTCCCAGCAATCTTAATTCCGGCTTGTGCTTCATCCAGGCCAGCATTCTGCATGATATACTCTGCATATAAATTAAATAAGCAGGCTGACAATATACATCCTTGTCGAACTCCTTTTCCTATTCTAAACCAATCAGTTGTTCCACATCCTGTTCTGACAGTTGCTTCTTGACCCTTATACAGGTTTCTCAGGAGACATGTGAGGTGGTCTGGTACTCCCATCTCTTTAAGGACTTGCCACAGTTTGTTGTGATCCACACAATCAAAGACTTTAGCATAATCAATGAAGCAGAAATAGATGTTTTTCTGATACTCCCGTGCTTTCTACATAATTCATCGAATGTTGGCAATTTGATCTCTAGTTCCTCTACCTCTCTGAAACCCAGCTTGAACTTCTAGTAGTTCCCGATCGACATACTGCTGAAGCCTAGCTTGTAGGATCTTTAACATGACCTTGCTGGCATGTGAAATGAGTGCAATGGTGCGATAGTTTGAACATTCCTTGGCGTTACCCTTCTTTGGGATTGGGATATAAACTGTGGCCAATCCTGTGGCCACTGTTGCATTTTCCAAATTTGTTGACATAATGTGTGTAACGTACTCAAACAGGAGACGCAAGTCGGGCAACATTCTTTATTGAGAGCACGTTGCAAGAGAGAGAGCACGCGGGCCGGGCCCCGCTTATATACAAAACCCCGGTTCAGCCTACTGGACAGGTCAGGCCAATAGTGGCCTGTTGAACTTCCCGCCGCTGCTGGTGATGGGCGGAGCTCGTCGTGCCTTGCGCTGGGCGACCAGCCACCTGGTCGCCGTCGCGCAAGGCCTGACGCGCTGCCGATACACTACACCCCTCCCCTCCTAGTGAATGCACATAGTCTTGAAGATAAGCTGGGGGTCGCCGTTCCCTGGTGGACCGGCGTAGGGTTTCCGGGGGGACCCCGGCTGTCGGTGGTTCCGTTGGAGGTGGTGTCGGCCGCGGCTGCAGGTCCGATTCTGCCGGTCTATCGGTCGCTGCCGGCCCGGCCGCTTCCGGTGTCGGGATACTCGGTGGGGGGGATGCGTCCTCCGGTTGAACCCTGGGCGGCTCCTCCTTGGGTTTCCCTTCTTCCCACCCCACTGGTTCCTCCGGTATTGTGCGGCGGCGTATTTGGTCAATGTGTCGCCTTACTACCTGGCCCCCCTCTGTGGATATGTCGTAGTGGCGGGAACCCGTGACCCTCAGTACTCTTCCCGCCACCCACTCGGGGCCCCTGGCGTAGTTTCGTGTGTACACCGGATCGCCCGCAAAGAACCCCCGGGCTGCGTCCCTGACCTCGGGGTCCCCGCGAATGTCTGAAGCCCGGTCCGGGTGCAGCCTGTCGAGTCGTGTAATGAGCTTGCGCCCCATTAGGAGTTCTGCGGGGCTCACCCCGGTGACAGGGTTGGGAATCACCCGGTTGTCGAATAGGAAGGCCGCTAGTCGGTGTTCCCAATCTCCCTGTACTATCCGGCTTAAGGCCTCCTTTGTAGTGCGCACCATGCGCTCGGCTTGGCCGTTGGTGGCCGGATGGAACGGGGCGGACCGTATGTGTTTGATGAGGTACCTCTGGAGGAACGCCTGGAATTCCCCCGAGGTAAACGCCGCCCCGTTATCCGAGACGATGGTGTCCGGGATGCCGTGGGTGCATAATGCCCTGCGTAGGGCCCGGATG
Source organism: Heteronotia binoei (assembly GCF_032191835.1). Classification (NCBI taxonomy): domain Eukaryota; kingdom Metazoa; phylum Chordata; class Lepidosauria; order Squamata; family Gekkonidae; genus Heteronotia; species Heteronotia binoei. The sequence goes on from NC_083223.1 coordinate 76,812,371, forward strand.
GCAGAGGCTGAGGATGTGGATGCCACGGGAAAAACCTCCAGCCATTTGGTGTAGGCGTCCATGATAATCAGGAAGATTTGCCCCTGAAAGGGCCCGGCGAAATCGAGGTGAAGCCTCGACCACGAAATCGAGGTGAAGCTTCCTGGAGGGTTCCCAACGTGTGGCGGGCGCGCTAGGCGGATCGGGCCTCGACTCTTGGCAGGCCTGGCACCCCCGCACCCAGCTCTCGATTTCCCCGTCCATCCCCGGCCACCATACGTAGCTTCTGGCCAGGGCCTTCATGCGAACTATGCCGGGGTGGGTCTCATGTAGGGACTCTAGTACCCGCTTTTGCAACTGGGGCGGCACCACCACCCTGCTTCCCCATAAGAGACACCCTTTGTGGGCTGTCAGTTCCTCCCTCCTGGTCTTGTAGGGTTTGAATTCCTCCCCCATGTTCCCCTCCGGCCACCCCCTCACCACCCAGTCGAGCACCCGTGCCAGTATCTTGTGTTTCTGAGTGGCCTTGGCGACCTCCGCCGCGTGTAGGGGTTGTTCCGGGAGGCTTTCCACTAGCATGATATGGTGCGCGGGGGCTGGGTCTGGGCCCTCCTCGGGCAGCGGCAGCCTACTGAGGGCGTCTGCGTGGCCCATGGATTTGCCCGCCCGGTGGACCAGAGTGTACATGTAGGAGTTCAGGAACTGGTTCCACCTCAGTACCCTCTGGGACAGGATTTGGGGGGTTTGGCGGTCCGGCGCTAGCAGACCCAAGAGCGGTTTATTTATTTATTATTTATTTATTTATTTATTCCGGGATTTATATCCCGCCCTTCCCACGGGTGGCTCAGGGCGGCTTACAACAAACAATAAAACAGTAAAATCGGAATAAATTAGTTACATTTAAAATCGACATTTAAAAACCTAAAAACCTAAAATTAATATTAACTATACAGTATCACAGATATCTAGAGAGCTACATTTGTCCAGTCAGGCGTAGGCTAACCGGAAGAGGGTCGTCTTACAGGCCCTGCGGAACTGAGTAAGATCCCGCAGGGCCCTCACCTCCTCCGGTAGCTGGTTCCACCACATAGGGGCCATTGTAGAAAAGGCCCTGTCTCGAGTTGTCTTGAGATGCACTTCCTTGGGCCCGGGGATGTTAAGGAGATTTTGGGTCCCAGACCTCAGTACTCTCTGGGGGACATGTGGGGAGAGACGGTCCCTCAGGTAGGCAGGTCCCAGGCCATATAGGGCTTTAAAGGTAATGACCAGCACCTTGTACCGGACCCGGTATGTTATTGGAAGCCAGTGCAGAGCCCGAAGACCCGGCCGAATGTGCCCCCATCTTGGGAGGCCCAATAACAGCCGGGCCGCGGCATTCTGCACCAGCTGCAATTTCCGGGTCCGGCACAGGGGCAGCCCCATGTAGAGGGCATTGCAGTAATCCAACCTCGAGGTGACCGTAGCATGGATCACTGTTGCTAGGTCGTCGGGGTCCAGGAAGGGGGCCAACTGCCTTGCCCGCCTAAGGTGAAAAAACGCGGACTTGGCAGTGGCCGCTATTTGAGCCTCCATCTTTAAGGACGGCTCCAATAGCACCCCCAGACTTTTGACCCTGTCCGCCGGCCTCAGCGGTACACCGCCAAAAGTTGGCAGGGGGATTTCCCCCTCCGGGCCCCGACGGCCCAAACAAAGGACCTCAGTCTTCGCCGGATTCAGTGTCAGTCCACTCAGTCTGAGCCACTCAGCCACGGCCTGTAATGCCTGATCTAGGTTCTCTGGGGCGCAGACCGGTCGGCCGTCCATAAGTAGATAGAGCTGGGTGTCATCAGCATACTGGTGGCACCCCAGCCCATACCTCCGGGCAATCTGGGCAAGTGGTCGCATGTAGATGTAGATGTTTGTGGTCGGTGGCGATCGTAAACCTACGCCCATAGAGATAATCATTGAACTTGTGGACCCCCGCTACTATGGCCAGCGCCTCCTTATCAATCTGCGCATAATTTCGCTCAGCCTGCGTGAGGGTGCGAGAGTAATATGCTACTGGCACCTCCCTCCCATCCGGGAGTTGGTGCCCGAGGACGGCGCCCACCCCGTATGGCAATGCGTCGCACGCCAGTATGACCGGGAGGTTCTCGTCAAAATGGTGGAGCACCGCATTGGAAACCAGCGTGTCCTTCACCGCCTGAAACACGGCGGCTTGGCGTTTGCCCCAGACCCAAGGGGCGTTTTCGTCTAGCAGCCTGTGTAGGGGTTCCGCCAGGGCTGCCTTGTGTGGGAGGAACGTGTGGTAAAAATTTAATAGGCCCAAGAAGCTTTGGAGTTCGGCCTTGCATTTTGGGGCTGGGGCCTGAACAATGGCTCGTGTTTTCTCCTCCGTTGGGTGGATCCCTGCTGCGTCTACAGCGAACCCCAGGAACTCCACTCGCGGGACGCCCAGTAAGCACTTTTCCCGCTTGACCTTGAGCCCCGCTGACTGGAACCGACGGAGTACTTCTCGGAGGCGGTTGTTGAATTCCTCTGGGTCCGGGGCGGCGATTAGAACATCGTCAAAAAACGGTTGGACTCCGGGGATTCCTTTAAGGAGAGCATCCATTATGCTTTGGAAAATCCCCGGAGCCACGCTCACCCCGAACTGTAGCCTCCGCACCCTGAAAGCCCCCCTGTGCGTAACTATGGTTTGGGCCTCTGCTGTTTTTTCGTCTACCGGGAGCTGTTGATAGGCCTGCGCCAGGTCCAGCTTCCCAAAGATTTTAGACCCGGCTAGGGCCGCCAGGACGTGGCTTACTACCGGGACTGGGTACGGATTGTCTTGAAGTGCCCTGTTTATGGTGCATTTGTAGTCGGCGCATATGCGCACCTCTCCGTTGGGCTTAACCGGTGTGACTATTGGGGTCTCCCACGTGGCGTACTCTACTGGCTCCAGTACCCCCTGGGCCGTTAATCGGTCCAGTTCTGCCTCAATCTTAGGCTTGAGCGCGAACGGCACCCGCCTGGCCTTGAGCCTAATGGGTCGGACTGTGGGGTCCAGCGGTAGGGAGATGGCCGGCCCCTTGTAACTGCCCAGGGACCCATCGAACACATCGGGAAACTCTCGGCATACGTCCCCGACCCCGCTGGTGGATAGGATTTGCCCCACCCCCTCCAACCGTATTCCCAGGGGTTTAAACCATGCCAGCCCCAACAGGGTGGTTAGCTGGCGCTTGACCACCAAAATGTCCAACCGCCCCTTGAAGGACCCCCGCTCTACATTCACCCGGGCCCACCCCGCGGTCTGGACTGGGTTCTTCTGGAAGTCTCTTAGAACAAAGTCCGCTGGTCTTGTCTGAAACCACCTCCCGAGGCACAGGTCTCTTAGGGTCTCCTCCGATATAATCGAAATGGAGGAGCCCGAGTCCACCTCCATTTTGCATGGAGCGCCCTCGATGCGGACCGCCATTTTGATTTTGTTGGGGACGCATGGGGGCAAGTTCAGTACCTGTAGGGAGGTGGATGGCGTGGAGTGGTAGTCTGCCGACTCTTGGTGTGTGGCTGGCCTTCGACGGCCCGTTCTGGCCCGGCAGGCCCTCGCGATGTGCCCGGTCTTTCCGCAGCTCCGGCAGTCCCAGGACCTGTATTGGCAGTCCCGCCTGTCGTGGGGGCCCCCGCAGCTGGCGCACTTGGGGGCCTGCGGCCGTTCCGCCGATGGGGGCCGTTTGGCCGCTCGGGGGCGCTGCGAAGCTCGGTTGGGCGGGCCGGCTGGTGGCCGGCGCAGCTGGTGGGCTTCTCCCTCCTCTGGGCGATCCTGGTCCAGGTCCTCGTGGTGCACGGCGTCCTGCCGACCCCTGGGGAAGGTCTTCGAAGTCCGCTCGAATGCCACAGCCTCGCTGAAGGCGCTCTGTAGGGTGAGCTCTTCCTTGGCGAAGAGCTTCTGTTGGAGCCTCTCGTCGCGGAGACCCCACGTGAAGCGATCGGCCAGGGTCTCATCCAGCTGGGGGAAGTTGCAGTTCCCGGCGATCTTGCGGAGAGCCGCCAGGTAGTCGGCGGCCGATTCCCCCACTGCCTGGTCCCTTCTGTGGAACAGGAACCGACAGGCCACCCGCGAAGGCTGTGGCAAGAAATGGCCGGTGAGGAGCCTGATGATCTCCTCGTAGGACTTCTCCGTGAGGCGGACGGGAGCCGAGAGACCCTTGGCGATCTCGAACGTGGCTGGCCCGCAGACGCTTAGGAGAACGTCCCTCTTCGTGCCGGCGTCGGTGATTTTGTTGGCCCTGAGGTATAATTCGACCCGCTCCGCGTAGGACTCCCAGCCCTCGGGATTGGCGGGGTCGAATGTCTCGATGTAGCCGGTGGTCCCGCTCTGGGTGGCCATGGTGGCGGTGGTGGTCGGTGGTTGCCCTCGATCTCCGCCGTAGCCGATGAGGCTAGAATCCCACCTTCGTCGCCAGTGTAACGTACTCAAACAGGAGACGCAAGTCGGGCAACATTCTTTATTGAGAGCACGTTGCAAGAGAGAGAGCACGCGGGCCGGGTCCCGCTTATATACAAAACCCCGGTTCAGCCTACTGGACAGGTCAGGCCAATAGTGGCCTGTTGAACTTCCCGCCGCTGCTGGTGATGGGCGGAGCTCGTCGTGCCTTGCGCTGGGCGACCAGCCACCTGGTCGCCGTCGCGCAAGGCCTGACGCGCTGCCGATACACTACAATGTGTGCATCACTTTAACAGAATTAACTTTTAGGACTTTGAATAGCTCAACTGGGATACCGTCATCTCCGCTCACTTTGTTGTTAGTAATGCCTTCTAAGGCCCATTTGACTTCACACTCCAGGATGTCTGGCTCAAGGTCAGTGATTTCACTGTCATGGTTGTCAAGGACATTGAGATCCTTTTTGTATAATTCTTCTGTGTATTCTTGCCATCTCTTCCTGATCTCTTCTGCTTCTGTTAGGTCCCTACCATTATTGTCCTTTATCATGGCCATCTTTGCACGAAATGTTCCCTTGATTTCTCTAATTTTCTTGAAGAGATCTCTTGTCCTTCCCATTCTGTTATTTTCCTCTATTGCTTTGCATTGTTCCTTCAGGAAGGCCTCCTTATCTCTCCTTGCTGTTCTCTGAAAATCTGCATTCAGTTGGGGGAATTTTTCCTTTTCACCTTTGCCTTTCGTTTTCCTTCTTTCCTCAGCTACTTGTAAAGCCTCATCAGACAGCCACTTTTACACTCCTAAAAGGACTTTCTATTACTATAGTTTGGAATGGACTTTGATATGATCTCTATTACGTATGGATTTCTAAAGGATTGTTAATGTTTGTATTAGACTGATATTTATGTTTGTACTAGTCTTAAGAAACATACACACATTGTTTATAAATTGTTTATTAGTAGTCTATGAAGTTTTTCCCACGGCTATTTTTTGGATTATTTAGTTCAGGAGTGGCCAAACTGTGGCTCAGAAGTTACATATGCTCTTTCACAGATATTGTGTGGCTCTCGAAGGCCCACCCACCCACCCTATCAGCCAATTTAGAGAAGGCATTTGTCTCTTTAAATAACTTTAAAGCTGTTGGCTTGGAGAATGCATTTAAAGTCAAAGTTGCTTTCTTTCCACCTCTCCTTCCCCATCTATTTGTTTTCCTTCCTTCCTTCCTTCCTTCCTTCTCTCAAACATCTGATGTTCAAGTCTTGTGGGTCTCAAACAGCTGCTATGTGGCTCTTACATTAAGCAAGTTTGGCCACCCCTGATCTAGTTATACTGAGTTGGACCATCCATCTATCAAGGTCAGTATTGTCTATTCCTTCCACCTTGGATCCATATCAGTCCGGCTTCCGCCTTGTCCACGGAGTGGAGATGGTGTCGGTCGCCCTCATGGATGACCTCCGGCAACATCTGGATCGAGGCGGCTCGGCGGTATTGCTGTTGCTAGACCTATCGGCTGCATTCGATATGGTCGACCATCGGCTGCTGACCCGCCGCCTCGCCGACGCAGGAATTCGGGGGCTAGCCTTACAGTGGCTTTCCTCCTTCCTTGAAGGTTGGGGACAAAGGGTGGTGGTTGGAGGAGAGATGTCCCGGAGACACCTACTCAACTGTGGGGTGCCTCAGGGGGCAGTTCTCTCCCCAATGTTGTTTAATATCTTTATGCGCCCCCTTGCCCAGATTGCCCGGAGACATGGGCTGGGTTGCCATCAGTACGCTGATGACACTCAGCTCTATCTATTGATGGGCGGCCGGACCGCCAACACCCCTATAAATTTGGACCAGGCGTTGCAGGCCGTGGCAGACTGGATCAGGCTGAGTGGGCTGAAGCTGAACCCAGCGAAGACAGAGGTCCTTTGCGTGGATCGCTGCGGGCTGGGAGGGGAGATCTCCCTACCGGCCTTTGACGGTGCGTCACTGATACCAGTGCACAGGGTCAAGAGCCTGGGACTGCTATTGGAGCCCTCCATGACAATGGAGGCACAGATAGCAGCCACTGCTAAATCCGCCTTCTTCCATCTTAGAAGGGCGAGACAGTTGGCCCCCTTCCTAGAACATAGCGACCTAGCAACAGTGATCCATGCAACGGTCACCTCGAGATTAGACTACTGTAATGCCCTCTACATGGGGCTGCCCCTGTGCCGAACTCGGAAGTTGCAGCTAGTGCAGAATGCGGCGGCCAGGCTGCTACTGGGACTACCTCGGTGGGAACACATGCGGCCTGGGCTGAAGGAACTGCACTGGCTTCCAATTATATTCCGAGTTCGCTACAAGGTGCTGGTCATTACCTATAAAGCCCTATAAGGCCGAGGACCTGCCTACCTTAGGGATCGCCTCTCTCCACATGTTCCCCAGAGAGCACTAAGATCTAGCTCCCTAAACCTTTTAAGGATCCCTGGACCAAAGGAGGCCAAACTGAAAGTAACGAGGGAGCAGGCCTTCTCTATAATGGCCCCCCACTGGTGGAATCAACTACCGGAGGAAGTGCGAGCCCTGCGGGACTTTAATCAGTTCCCCAGGGCTTGCAAAACCACCCTCTTTCTGCAAGCTTATAAGGAACCCTGAAAGCGATATCTAGCCGCCGGAATACATCTATTGGAAATAGCACCTAACTTATTGTAGTTTTAAATTTTTATGTAACTGTTTTTAAATGTATTTATTAACTGTATTTTAAAATTGTTTTATACAAATCATGGTGTAGACCATGTCCTGTCAGCCGCCCTGGGCCTGCTTTGGCAGGGAGGGCGGGATACAAACAAATTTTTTTATTATTATTATTATTATTATTATTATTATTATTATTATTATTATTATTATTATTATTATTATTATTATTATTGTGGCTCACAAAAACTTTTTCTCTAGGGTCTCAGGTAGAAGTCTTTCACATCATGTACTATTTGAACCTAGATCTTTCCTAATGCAACAGCTGCTCCACCACTGAACCACGGCCCTTCCCCTTTGAGAAAATGCTGGAGCCTTTCTCAAAATGTTGGAGGTTAGATTCAAAGACTTCAGCTTGCAGAATGACTCTTTCCTACTCCCTATCTTCTGTGGCTTGCTGTCACATCCAAAAAGCTATTATTGATATTTGGGAGTGTCTGAAGACCAGTGAAGGATAGAACAACTGTGTGGTGGGATGGGCCTGCTCTGGCCTACAGGCCCTGTTCCACCCTGCCATCCAAGGTTTTCCAAACACCTGGAAAGGCCTTTCTTTCTCTCTTGGTTAACCACTGCCACCACATATCATTTTGTTAAGGAATTGCCCAATGGGAGGGTCAAGACTCCCAGATTCCATTCCAAGGCCTTGCCTCTGTGTCTCCCGCTGTCCAGTACCTGAACACCATGGGGACTGTTTACTGCACTGTGCTCCACAGAGGAAACAGCCGCTTGCCAACTGACTGCCTTCCTAGAAGCCATATGCCTGTGTTGTCCTGTCCTGTTCTGTGCACAACACAACTCCGGCCACAGAGACCGTCCCCATTGTGTTCAGCTCTGGTATCACCATAGGTTGTGATCTGGCCCACTATTATCCCATCAGGTTTTGTTTAAGTAAGTTAAGTTCATCAACACTCCTAATTCCTTTTCCAAACATGACTGGGAACCTCCCTCTCTGTGATGTCAGGGACCTCATGGAATAGTGTAATGGGTCATCTGACCACTATGTAATTTTGCATCACCTGATATGACCTGAGAATATTGATTTGGGTTATAAAAAGCCCTGTGCTTGACCACTCAGGTGTGTCTCTTACAGCATCCCCACTTTGCTGACTAAGTCATCTCCAATTACCTAAATTGGGCCCTGTTATGGTTAGTGATGCTGGTCATCTCTGGCTCCCCCTCCCCTTATTGTTTTCACTATTGGCCATTCCTTTTGCAGTCTTCCAGATAAGTAAGGTATAAGCCCTGTATGTCTTTTCCTTATATGTTTCTTTATGTAATTTTCATCTCTATTTTTCTTAGGAACTGTGTGATTGATGAGTGATTTTATTTTCTTGTATGTTTAAATAATTTTCTAATAAAACCAACTATAGTTTTACCCAAACTCTCCTCATTATTTAAAAGAGAAATTCTTGGGAGTCCACCTCCTGTATACACAGGTTTCTGACCCCGCTTAAGTTGGCCATCTTTGCCCATCAGATTAATTCTCCAATCTCTTTTGAGGGCAATTTGGTTAACACCTTAGTTTGTGATGTTATAGAGTTCAGTTACCTTGCAGCTCTCTTCAACCCTTCAGGACAGCCCATGGTAATGGTCATGTCCTCCAGACCTCAGTTAAAAGTTCTGTTTGCTCTTATGGACTCAGCACCAAAGAAACCTCCCTCTTTGCTTCCAGGAGTTTTATTTTCTCCCTTCCCCCTCCCACTGACCTAGTCAGGCCAGATCAAGGTAGCTTTTCCTGGAGAATACCAGTTCCTTCCTTCCTGAAGCCTTTCTAGTATTTAACACCTCCACATCTTTGTTTCCTGCTTGAAGTGGGGGAACCTGACCACCTTATTACCCACACCAGAAGAACTAAGCAACATATGTTTATAATGTTTATGCTTACAATGACCCAAGGTCAGCAACATTAGAAATGAAAATATAATTGTTATGTACATAAGTAATTTGTACATAACAAAGACCGATTTCTCACTAGCGTTGTTCCAACTCCAGGCTTCTGTTTTACTTGGCACAATTGATCAATTTCCCAACAGTTGCTCCATGGGCGCATTTTGACACGTGGCTTCCTCCAGTTCCCCTTGCAGTTTGTTAATCCTTAAATGACAGTATCACAAAGGGGAACTGGAATGAGCTGCATGTCAAAATGGGGGCAGAGCAACACTAGTGAGAAATTAGTAAAAGTAAGATCTGTTCAACAACTTTCTAGATAGAAAAATGTTTTAGTTACAATTTATAAACAATATTGATGATTATAAATGATAGTTTCTCTTATTTTTATGCCTTTGTCTACCAAAATATGACTGTTTATGTATAAAGGAAACACTGTGGTATTTCTATCTTACCTTACCTTTCTCAATGTTTGTATTGTTTATATAAACTAAGAAACATACTATCCATTATCTAGACCAGGAATATGGCCCATGGGATGGATCTGGTCTCCACAGGGCTCGTATCTGTCCCATGAGCAGTTGGCTTCCTTCTTCCTCTCTTCTGCTTTCTTCTGTGTCACAGCTTGCTTTTTCAGGCTCTCTCAATTGCACAGGAGCTCCAGAGTAAAGCCTCCCTTCCATTGTTTGAGGTTCCTCCCCCCCTCCTCCTCTCTTGGAGAGGGAGAGAGGGAGAGAGAGGGAAAGAGCAAGAACTGACTTTGTCAGGCTCTCTCAATTGCTCAGCTGAGCTACTAAGCCAAGTATCTTCCCTCCATTGGCTGAGGCCCCTCCCCCCTTCATCCCCTAGGGAGGAAGAGAGGAGGAGGGAGGGAGGAAGAGAGTTTACTTTGCCGAGTTCCCTCAATTGCATGGGAGAGATACAGAGCACCTTTAAGATCAACAAAGTTTTATTCAAGGTATGAGGTTGGTTTTTTTACAAGAGAGAGAGAGATTTCTCTCATTATGCCAGGGCTCTCCTGGGTGCAACTGGATTCCCCTCCTTTTTTTCACTGTATTCATACCCTCATGATCCAGTCTTTCTCAGTAGGAAAGCAATGTGAACTGTTTAGATGAGGAATATCTGAACGTAGATTTCCCAGATAGTAGGCGGATAAAGGTAATACCCTGTGCAAGCACCAGTCATTTCCAACTCTGGGGTGACATTGCTTTCACAACATTTGCATGGCAGACTTTTTTATGGGGAGATTTGCCATTGCCTTCCCCAGTCATTTACACTTTACCCCCAGAAAGCTGGGTACTCATTTTACTGACCTTGGAAGGATGGAAGGCTGAGTCAACCATGAGCTGGCTACTTGAACCCAGCTTCCGCTGGGATTGAACTCAGGTCATGAGCAGAGCTTGGACTATAGTATTGCAGCTTTACAACTCTGCACCACAGGACATCATCACACTGGAGATGTTGCACGTGACAATGTCTCCCCACCCAATTCTCACTCCCCACTGGTTACACTGGCAACTGTAAGGCCAGAGGAGTTCCCCCATATGCTTCCTCTCACCTTCTCAGGGATTCTGTACAAAGCAGAAGTTTCTTCACTCTTCCCCTGATTTCTCTGCATGTATCAAAAGTACTTGAAGGGGCAGGGTTGGCCTCTCATTTAAACTGAAACCATTTCTATACATTCCTCACTTTATCAAACTGTTTCTTTCTTAGCTTTCATTTCCTTTGTTCTCAGAGTGCTCAACCCTAGCTTTCTTTCTTAGTGCTTATGCATAGCATAAGAGGTAATTCTAAGGAGGCCATGTACAGATGAGTGAGAGGTAATTCTAAGGAGACCATGTACAGACTATATCCCTGACCATTCAAGCTTCCAGCGGGGGAGGGGGTATATTTCAGAAGCTAATCACAGTGGTTTGGGCCTGCAACATAGACCTTTTTGTGTGTTCTTCAAACAGGACTCCTGGCATTTGTAGGTATATGGACACACCTCCTGCCATGGATATTAGTAACCCCTGTAGTTCATATGGAGCCCAAGCATATTCACTTGTGATTTTTCACCTTTTGGGAAGACTTCTCCCTGGGAATTGACATCTGTCCAGAGACTGAAAGAAATCATTAGGAAGGCCACTTACTGCAGGCTCAACACTTTTCATACAGAGAGCACTGCAGCAGGTTTTGCCTTGTTAACAAACAGCATGAGAAAAACTCTTGGAAATCAATTAGACTGCTATTTTCCATTAAACAAAATATACTTTTCCTGTTTGATTGCCTGGCCTGCCCTGTCCCAATCCAATCAGCCTGAAGTGGTTTCCAGCATCTTAAGTACGCAAAAAGGCTACAATAAAAGCCTTGTAAATAAATAAGTCACTTGGTGCCTTGCTGGTCTCATATCAGGGTTTGAAGTGTACCTATCTAACCCAATCAGGTTGCTCTGCTTCTGTAATGCTGAATTATACTTGTGTGAACAAATGCCTTTCTATCCAAGCAGAAAGCTTTTTGCAGAAGCATTTAATGCTTAACTTATCCTTTTTGCGCAGTTATGATTCTCACACAAATTAATGTTATGGCTGAGATTCTGCAAACATTCTTAAAACAGTCACTGTTCAGTGGCAATGATTCTTCATTGTAGTCACTTTTTCTGCAGGTGCTCACTGGGGAGGAGAGGAGCAGCCACCTAAAAGCCACTGGTTCTCTATCCTTGTGTTTTTGACACTGTAATGACAGGAGGCTGGTGCTGGCATTTCGAACAGGGAGATAAGAGTTACAGAGACTTTCTCCCTTTGCACTGTTCTTCCCTTCAAACGAGCAGCCCCCAGAAACTGCACTTGTAAAAGAGGGCAGGGGAAAGTTATAGAAATGAATGCAGAATATTGTATTGCACTTTCTCATGGTTTTTTTCTAAACTCAAAGATACATGACTAGCCTTCAGTAATGAGGTATTCCCTGATAATTTATTGCCCTCTTCTGCCCCCTGACCAGCTCGATCATATATTTTTTAATAAACTGCTTTGCTATTGCTCTTCTGGGTTGAAATGGGGCAACACAATGTCCCAAAAATCCTTTTTAACCACTGACCAGTGACTGGACTGGAATTATGTACAATCCCATCACATACAGCAGACATCAGGAACTCAGTGGATATTGTAGGGGGCCAGCAAAAACTGATGGGAAAATCAGACATTCACGATAAATCTCAAAGCCAGCCAATGCATTAACTAGTAACCAGATTTTATCCTGATTTACATACATTTCAGGTGAAGATAAACATGTCCCTTTTGCAAACTGTCAATTGTTGGGTTTTTTTAAAGCCAAAACATAAACATTTCTGTTACTAGCTGAAGGCCCGTCTCCTTGCTGGTTTGTCCTTCCCTGTGTTTCTTATCCCCTAGTTATTTCGTATTTTACTTTGTGTCCACTTCCAACATACAAAAATTATCCCAAAGGAGGACAGAAAAATCAAACACAAAGTTGAAGGTGACAAGGAGTAACTGTGTAAAATACCTTAAGGATAGTTTTGCAGTTAGATGTGTAAAGTAAGCCTGTTGAAAAGCAATGGATTGATATGAGTGCTTTGCATGATGTTTGATGTGAGGGCTCAGTTATACATGCAAAAGCAAGAAAATACCAGATGGGATCTTACCAGCTTTTCTGCTGGCACAAGACAGAAGAAGGGTGATCTTACCTGATTGTCTCCACACAGCAGCCCTGACTTGTGTGCCTGTTTGTTCTCATAGGTCCCACAGTTCCTAGTATAATATTTTAAAAGATTAAGAGTCTATCCCTCCCTCTTATACAAGCAAAACAGCTGGTAAGATCAAATCCAAGTATAAATTCAGTGTATCCATTTTCTTGAAGAGAGCTCAAATTTCAATTAATTCCAAAGGGTAAGTCATGTTATTCTGTGGCAGCAAAATTAAAGAAAACTCCACTGGCACCTTGAAAACTTAACATGATTTATTCCTGCTTTTGTGACAAAGTGAGCTGTGAGTCACAAAGCTTATGTTGGAATAAAGTTTGTTAATCCTCAAAGGGCCATTGGACTTTTGTTCATATTAAAATTATGTATTTATTATTGTTTACTTAAAACATTTTTATGCCAACTTTCCACCCTATCAAGGTCCATAAGGCACGGAACATAAAAACTATAACACAAACAATTAAAATTCAGTTAAAATTTAAAAATTCAGTTAAAACACAAACACGTAAAAATATAAAATTTGAAAATACATAACACAAGAGGGGGGGCAAAAAACCCTGTTATTGGGGGGTATATGACAGATGAAACAAAAAGGTCAAAAAGGCAAAAGACATGGAGAGAGAAAGACAGATGAATCTCCCTGAGGAAGGAGTTCCAGAGTTTTGCTGCCACAACAGAGAAGGCCTTTTCTTGGGTTACCACATATCAAGCCCCAGGTAGCAGGAGCGACCAAAGCAGGGTCTCCGAGAATGACTAGACTGAGCAGGTAGGTTCATATGGGAAAAGGCAGTCCTTAAGGTATGCTAGTTCCAGTCCATACAAGGCTTTAAAGGTCAATACCAGCACCATGAATCGAATCTGAAAGCAAATTGGAAGCCACTGTAGGTGAAACAGATTCGAGTGATATGATCCATACAACCTACTCCAATCAACTCTCTGGCCACAACACTCTGTAACAACTGTAGCTTCTGGACAGTTTCAAGGGCATCCTCATGTAGAATAGCTTGCAGTAAATAATCTAACCTAGATGTTACCAGAGCATGCACCACAGTAGCAAAATCTTTTGTCCAGAAAGGGCCATAGCTAACCCCCCGGTCAAAGCCAGCATTGTCACCTGTTTATCCAACAGGAGGCCCAGGTCCAGCAGCACCCCTAAAATACAATCTGCTTCTTTAGGGGAAAGTGCAATCTCATACGGAACAAGAGATATGCCTATTCCTATGCCAGACCCTCCCCCCACCAGTAACACCCATTTTGTCAGGATTACATTTCAACGTTAGCGCTCATCCATTCCAAAACTGCCTCCAGGCACCTGCTCACCTGCCTCCTGTTATTTACTTGCATACCATGGAAAACAGACGCTAGGCTGGCCAACTTCCAGGTAGGGCCTAGTAATCTCCCAGGATTACAACTGATTTTCAGACTACAGTAATCAGTCACCTTGAAGCAATGACTGCATTGGAGGGTAGACTCTATGGCAGTATACCCTGTTGAGGTCTTTTCACTTCCCAAACCCTTCTGTCCCTAGGCTCCACCCCCAAATCTCCAGAAACTCCCTAACCCTACATTGGCAACCCTCACAGCTGCCTATCTCCATACATTAATCCTTTGTTAAAAGGACAGGACTCTTTTCTCCAGAACTGATGGTGGAGTGGGTTTTAGTAGACAGAAGCAACACTGCCTCTCTGACAAAGGAGAGAATGACATTCTTGGAAACTTTTATTGCAAGGATGGGCATGCATCTGAAGGAGCGCTTTATTAATATTTAACATTCATACAGCACTTCAGGGCAGGGGTCTGCAACCTGTGTCTCTAGAGCCAGATATGGTTTGTTTAAAAAGAAAATGAATTCTTGAAGGTATAATGGAGGGATAAAAGGTATCTACCGCCTAATCAAAGACTTGCATCACTCAATGCCTTATCTACAAAATTTTTACAGATTATTAGTCGACATGTAAAGGGCAAGTTGTATATTTTCAGTTATGCAAATATCCTTTCTTATAATGGCTCTTTGTTGACCTCTTGTTCTGAATTTTGACCCTTCAATTATGAAAAGGATGCAAACACTTGCTTTAGAGTGTTCAAAGGTCACCCCAAAAAGATAGCTCATATAATTACCCCCTTTGCTCAGAAAACTGTACTGAGTACATGGCAAATGTGACATTTGAAGACTTGTTTGGTTCATCATTGAGCCTGTTGACTATTATACCACACTACTTGTAGATATTAAATATTCTGTCTTGGAATAGTACATTTAGAACAGATGACCACAATTTAGCCTTGTGATTACACAGTCCTGACCCTTATACACAGGAACCTAAGTAATGCTTATGATCTTTCTTTGTGCAGAACATTTTATTCCGATGAAAAACAAAATACAAACAACACACAGATGCAGTTGAACAATTCCTCTTTGTCAGAAATTATGTAATCTTTGTTTCCCACTGCACTGATTCCCGCACTGGATCACGCTAATGGACTGGGTATATTGCAATCTTTTACTGCCACCTAGTGTGATTTTTTTGCCACTGCACATCAGCCTACGTTAGGAGACTTCAGCAGTGCAGAAGATTATCAGATACAAGCAAAGCCAGAGATCCTATATTTTGACAAATGCCTAGAACACAGCTGCACCTTTTCTCAGCTCTGTAGCACTAAGACATAATAGGCTGCACCTATCTAAATATTATTATCCATAGTTACCAAGACCCCACCCTAATGCATACAATTGACCTACTAGCTTTCTTAGTACAAAATCTATTTCGATAATTGCAAGTTAAGATAGCACAATGAAGAATGTGTGACACTTCAATGTTATTTGCAATGAGCTCTTGGGAGAATATCAGGTTGCAGAATAAAATACCTTTTTAGAAAAGAAACTCAAAACCTCATTCTCCACCCTGGTGTAAGGCTTGCAATAAGAATCACAGATTTACAAGGGTATGTCCCACCCCCCTGTAATAAGTCTTTGATTTCTTTTAAGTATGTTTAGAACTTAAATTTCAGTAAGAATTTCTTTTGACAAAGGTGGTTACAATCAAACCTTTCAGTCTTATAAACAGCTGTGGTGGGTTACTGAAGGTGAAGGACCAGCAGGACTCTCTCCTCCATAAAATAAAATCAACAACCCTTCTCATTCAGTGCACACTCTACCATTTTTATTTTGTTGTTATCTCCAAGCAATCAAATGCTGGCTCAGTTTTCCCTAATGTGCTGCTTTTAAGCATTTCCAGACATCTTAACACCAAAGCTCCATGCAGACAAGATGACTAACATTCCTATTGATTTCCTGAAGTGTGCTACAGCAACTTTCTCCTTATGCACACTTCAGTGATCATTCTAAATAACAACCCTATCAAAAAAGCACCACACACTGCATAATCATTTTGACTGCAGCATGCAAGTGATTGTTGGTTATGTTACTTGCTGGAAGAACTTAAATTTGCCATCAACAGAAAAATCTGATTTTACTAGACACTTTGAAATATAAATGCATACTTAAACTACAAATTAAAAGAATGTCAGAGAAAGGAAAAGATAATTCTCCACTCGTAAATGGATTCCAATAGTTTAAATGGAGGATTAAAGTTATAAATGTCAGGAAGAAGAAGAAGAATTGCAGATTTATATCCCGCCCTTCTCCCTGAATCAGAGACTCAGAGCGGTTCACAATCTCCTTTACCTTCCTCCCCCACAACAGTCACCCTGTGAGGTGGGTGGGGCTGGAGAGGGCTCTCACAGCAGCTGCCCTTTCAAGGACAACCTCTGCCAGAGCTATGGCTGACCCAAGGCCATGCTAGCAGGTGCAAGTGGAGGAGTGGGGAATCAAACCCGGTTCTCCCAGATAAGAGTCCGCACACTTAACCACTACACCAAACTGGCTCAGGAAGAACTGCAAGGCCATTTTATTCACTGGGGCTTTTAAGGGGGTTTAAACTACAGGGTTTGGAGAGAAAGGGGTTACTTTAGGCAGCCTGTCACTAATAACACAGGTCAAGATGCAGGACAGGAACCCGGAAGTGACCGACAGGCTGCTTCAGGGGGCCACCGCGCCGGCCCCCTGGGTCCCACAACGATGGGACCGATGCCACAGGGACGGGCTCGAAACACTCTATAACCCCTCAAAAGAACAGCAGTCTAGTTCGCTTCCCCCGAGCCCTGCCGCCATAAGCCTCAAGGGGGCTCATTTTGCGGCATCTCCCGGTGGGAGGGTGGCACCCGCACAGGACACATATCAAATGAAAGAGGGGGCACAGGGCTATCAGAAACAGCCGGCGGAGGGAGTCGGGAGCCCACCCCACTGGGGGATCCACACCCCGAAAGTGATGAAGGTGGCGCAAAAACACAGTGGCCCAAAAACTAGGGGCTATCAGGAGGTCCAGTAGTGGGGCCAGGACACTAGAAGCCCTCCCACTGTTGCCCCCCACCAAGCACCAAAAATACAGAGCATCACTTGCCCCAAACAGAGAGTTCCATCTATACCTTGTGGCTAATAGCCACTGATGGACCTCTGCGCCATATGTTTATCCAATCCCCTCTTGAAGCTGTCTGTGCTTGTTGCTGTTACCACCTCCTGTGGCAGTGAATTCCATGTGTTAATCACCTTTTGAGTGAAGAAGAACTTCTGTTTATCCGTTGCTCAGCAATTTAATTGAGTGTCCATTGAGAAAGGAAGAAAAGTACTTCTTTCTCTACAAGATGTGTACAGTGTCTCTGCTCTAGTGCCCTCCTACAGTGTACCACTTTCCCACCATCTAAAGCAGAGATGCTTCTAATATAGGTTTAAAGATTAAGGGACATCTTATGGAATAGTCAGTAGATGGGGGAATTTTTACATCAATACCACCTTTGCAAATGGTCCCTTAGCTGCATTCATACATAACAGCAAAGCATGGTTGACTCTGTCCTTGAGGAACAGCTCTCTTTTTATTCCAAATGACAGTCAGGATTTCTGTAATTCTGCTTCACTACACTGTACTAATAGTGTAGGCATAACTCTCTTGGAGAACTTCCCCTGGAATCTCACTGGAATCTGACTGGCTTCTCAGCGTGGAACCCGTTCTCTCTAGTCTTCTCACTTTGAAAAAAGTAAAAAAAGAGTTTTATTTAACTTTATTTCCCCCTTTCCCTCTCTATAAATAATCTTGGTGTTTCCGGCGGTGATATTTGGGGGATTTTTGGGGACGTCACAGGAAGTGCTGTGAAGTCACTTCCTGTTTCCGGCAGTGGCATTTGGGGGAAATGATGTCATTTTGGGGAAATGATGTCACAGGAAGTGATGTCACTTCCTGTTTCCGGCGGCGCACGCACACATCATTCCCCCCTCAAGGTGTCCCTGGCTGGCCTGCAGATATTATGGCCACCCTAATTACACCTATGGCACTGTCATGCAGGCCTTCAACCGGCCTGTCTTGGAGCTAGTGAGAGTGGCTCAGAAGGAAACTTGCAAACCTCCCCCCCCCCCACCTTTGTTGCCACTCCAGGCTCCATGGGAAGAGATATATAGCAGACCTTGGTTCTGCTGCCATGAGACCAGATTAACAATTAGGTCAAGTAAGCACTGGCCTATGGGCCCCCAAAACCTTTAGGGGCCCCGGGCTGGTTTCTCCCCCCCGACCCAATGATTTTCCTCCTGCTTGCAGCCCTCCCAGCCTGCACAAGCAGCCAGCAACTTGGCTGCTCTTTGCCAGACGTGTCTGGTGTGGCTGCTGCTGGAATTCTTGCCAAGTTTGCTTTTCTCTGCCTCTCCCCCATAGCCAGGGTCGCTGCATGGGCGGAGGCCAACTAGGTGGCCGCCTAGGGCTCCACACCCCCTCTCCCAATGCATCCAGTGCCACTAACTTCCCAACCTTGCGGAGGCTTACAAAGCCTCCGCAAGGTTGGGAAGAAAGCCGGCGTGCTCAGAGCTACCAGCTCTGAGTGCGTTCGCTCCCCACCCCCTGCCCCCACCGAAGCTCCCTGACTCTGCTCCCCCAACCCCGCTGCTGCCACGCCCCAGCATCAGCAACGTCGGGGGAAGCAGCATGGCAGCAAACACGCTCAGAGTGCGCTTACTCTGAGTGCACTCGCTCCCCGCCCTCACCGAAGCTCCCTGCCCCCCACCCGCACTGCTGCCACACACACCCGTGTCGGGGGAGGTGGCATGGCAGCTTGCTTAGTGCACTCGCCCCTGCCCCCCTCACCAAAGCTCCCCACCCCTGCCACACACACCCCAGCATCGACAATGTTGGGGGAGGCGGCATGGCAGCGAACATGCTGAGCCAGTGCCTCTGAGTGCGCTCGCTGTCTTCCCACCCTTGCCAAGGCTTTCCAAGCCTCGGCATGGCTGGGGGGGGGGGTGCCCGGCCGAAAATGCAGGGCGGGGGGAGCATGTGCTGCACACAAAGAATTAAAAAGAGGGGGTGGGTGGAAGATTTCGGCCTGGGGCGCTGGAAACCACAGCACTAGGGCCTGCCTATAGCTTAGTAAAAGGGGCTTTTAAGAAGGTGCCTGCAGGCTACAGCAGGTGCTGTGGGGTGGGCAAACTCGGAGAAAACTTGCAAGGGGGCCTCCAAAGGGTTTAATCTGGCACTGCATGAGGCTCCATAACTAACTACAAACCACTTCTAGAACTTTTCTTGCAGCTTGCGTGGTTATGTGCACCCCCTTCTTTCCTTGCCAAAATCTGAAAATGACCTAAGTAAGCACAGGCTCGGCCTCAGAATGTTAGTGGCTAGAAATAAATCAGTGTTGGGCAGCACAGTCGTAAAATCCACCTCCTCCCCAGGAGACCACAAACTAATGGAAAGGGATGGATGGGGTGTTAAGAACCACTGGCACAATGCGTGGGAAGCTTCTGCCGATGCCTAAGCCTAGAGCGCGGGAGAGAGTTCGTGTTCCGGTCACCTCACGTGATTCTCCCACAACTGCGAGCGCGACTACATTACCCATCAGCCTGCGGACTGACGGACGGCGCGACATTGGTTACCATGACGCCCTAACTGTATGCCCTTCTTCCCTTTTTTGTCAAGATGCCGTTATCCCTGTCCCCGGCTCGAGTGTTTGCAGAGCTGGTCCCTCCACCCGTCGGGACAAATGCTACGGAAAACGATTCGCCTGGAGTGGCAAAAGGGACTCCCGCATTTTTACAGCCGCCTGGCAGGGAGGTCCACGTGAGCGGGACGGCGGAGCTCAGCGCAGGCCCGGATCGGGCAAAGGTCACGATCCGTTTGAGAAGCAAGAAAGCCGAGGCCTCTGCGGCGCGGAGCAGCGTCACTCGGCGCCTGGACTACATCGCCCAGACCGCCCGACAGCGCGGCGGCATCTCGGTGGGTGTGCCAGAGAGAATCCGGACTGAGCGCTGCCTCAACGGCTTTCCTGTTTGAAAATGCGGAGAAACGAGTTCTGTCGTCTGGTTCTGAGTCATTCCTGTGACGAGATGACGCCCCCACCCCGCCTCACTCTCTAGAGGCAGAATGCGCTTTCTGGGATAGTTTAGTAGTGCTGCTTTTTCCTCTGTTAACATCTTTGTGCGTGTGTATATATATATTATGGTATAAGTGTTATTCTGGCATAAAAGAACTAGTAGAGCCCACTTCACCAGAAACATGCATCATAGATTACAAGTTTTCCCCCTTTACTGTCCCATATATATCAGCTGCCCAGTAAGAATTGTCCACATGTAGCTGACAGGTTCACAAAAACTTGAATAACAATTTGTATGGCTAGTGTGCTGCACTTGGTGTGAGATGTTATGAACTAAAAATTCCATAAAGGTATGTTATATATGCCCACCAACTGAGGATCTGGCTCATGTAAATTACAGAGTGGTATAGTTCATGACATTTTGTGTGTGTTAAGCGTTGTCAAGTTATTAACATGAACTTTTATGTTGGAATAAAGGCTTAGAAGCTACAGTGCTATTTCTGTAGTGACAGACAAATAGGGCTGCCCTTCTGGAACTGTTAACACCAAGCATGTTCTAGGAAGGATTGCCTTGGCATTATGGAACTGAATAATTAAACTGGTAGTTACTTGTAAAATGTGTACTTGATGACTTAATGTGTTGGGTTTGCTGCCTGGCAGAGGCAAGGGTTGCCAGCAAACCTCAAGAACAATGTCCTGGCCTTTTAACAGGGGCTTAATGTGTGTAAATAGGCTGAAGCTTTTCATGGCACAGAGGTAAATAACCTCTCTTGAATAGCTGCCCACTAAACCTTTTTTAAAGAGGACTCGTATCTTTTCCCCCTTCCAGGCAGTTGGCAATACTAACTGGAGTTTATAGTCTCAAATGAAAAACTATAGGGATAAGAGACATGAATGTGGGAAAATGTGGGTAATAAGATGTGCAATGTGCAAATATATAAATAAGATCAGTTGTGAAGGAGAACTTAAGAACCTAAGAAAACTGAGTCCTGATTCAAATGAAATCTTTAATGTGTAATGATCAAATACTAACGTTGTTTTAAAAACCTCGGGAGGTGGTGGGCTCTCCTTCCTTGGAGGTTTTTAAACAGGCTAGATGGCCATCTGACAGCAATGAAGATCCTGTGAATTTAGGGGGAGGTATTTGTGAGTTTCCTGCATTGTGCAGGGGGTTGGACTAGATGACCCTGGTGGTCCCTTCCAACTCTATGATTCTACCTGTGCTGTGCTGTCTTTGCATACCTCTTTCACTAACCATCTGCCATGTCCTGCTACTCTTTCTACAACAGCTGTTCATCATTGATCTTCTGTGTAGTCCCGCATGGGGACTGTGCATGAGCAGGCGGGCCATCAGATAGGTCTTTATACATAAAAGCTTCCAGGAGGTGCTGTGTGCCAGAGTCAGGAGCTTGTTGCTGTCCAAAGATCATGTGCTTCCTTGCAGCAGTGCCCTCCTACCCTCAGTACTTCTAGCACCACCAAAATCAGAACATGCAGTGGGGCAGCAGGGAGAGTATGTGTGCCTGCACAGAGGATTGATGATGAAAATAAAGTTGTGTTTACTATTGTTGATCAACTATCTTCTGTGCAAGCACACATACCCTCGCTCCTGCTTTGCAGAGGAGAGAAAGAAAGCCAAGCCTCCCTTCCCTCAATTGACTGAGTGCTCTTTCCTTCCTCCCCCTTCTTTGGGGAGGAAGTGAGGAAAGGAAGGAGCCAGAGATAAAAAGACAAGTCCCATGGCAGCTTTAAGCATTTATTCTAGGTATATGCTTCCATGTGAAACATACTTCTTCAGAGGGAGGGAAAGAGCCAGAGAGAGCATGTGCGAGAGAGATAATCCCCCCCCCTCCAGTTCTAACAGATGCGGGTGGGGGGGGGGGGAGAGAAGCCTAACATCACAGCTTGCAATCTTTATTAGTGAAACGGAGCAAAGGATGGAGAGAGACAGATCCCCGCTTCCAATTCTAATGTGGGGGGGAGGGGAGAACCTAACAGCACACCTTCCAATATTAGTGGAAATGAGTAAGAGTCCAGTGGCATTTTAGCAACTAACAAAATTTGTGGCAGGGCATGAGCTTTCATGAGTCACTGCTCACATCTAGAATGTGAGTCTATCTTTCCTTATGCCTTGGAGAGAGAAGTGAATTCAGATGCCAAATGACAATAGCAGGTATTGGTAACAAGAGAAGAAACGTAGAGCTCAGTTCAATTCAGGAGGATGCCCTGTCTTGAGCTTCATTATCAGTTGCAATTCAGCAATTTTTCTTTCTAATCTCCCTTTGAAATTCCTTTGTAAGAGAACTGCTACTCTTAGGTTAGCAACTACGTCCTGGAAAGTTAAAATGTTCCCCCACTAGTTTTTGAATGTTGTGGTTTCTAATAGCAGTAGAAAGCGTAAGAGTCCAGTAGCATAGTAAAGACTAACAAAGTTTGTGGTAGGATACGAGCTTTTGTGAGCCACTGCTAATTTCTTTAGACATTTCCATTTATTCTTTGCATCCACTTGGATTGAGACCTAGGTTTCCTGTCTTATTGCCAATGCTGATATCTCTGCCTCTACTACCCCTCTACATATCACACTAATCCAGTCAAGCCTGCTATTGCCATTCGGCATCTGAAATCATCTTTATAAAGTTTATATCTCTGGTACTTCGTGTTACATATTATGGCACATATGACCTGGCCCAACAAAATGACATTTATGTCAGATCTGGTCCTAGTAACAAATCGATACTTCTGATGTAAATGGATGTTTATGAACTCTACTAAGATGCCAACAGTGTAATTGTTAATAATGTACTGCAGAACAATTATTTGTTATTTTGGCTAAAGACAGCCTAGGAAAAACACGTTTGGCTTTTAAGTAATGTTGTCTACTGCAGAGTAAGCCAATGCAACAACTAAATTAGAGACGTAAGCACTAATAGTACATGGAAAGGCTGTGATGCTTGAAATAATTATGAAATTATTTCAGAAGCATTGGATGTGTATTTGTCTCCTCTTCTGTACGCGACTAATCAATTTCATAAGCTCTGGCCAGCACATTTACAATATACACAGACTTGGTTTAATACAGCACTCAGAAATTGGAACTGTAAGTACATACAGTGCTTTAAAGCTGTGTCCACACTTTTGTGGTAGCTAGGAGATATTAGCTGTTCAAGAGCATCCTTACTGTCAGGCATAGCATGCTTTGGCCTGCAGCTATCCTGACAATCTTGGTAGTTGATTGATACCATTAAAAATCCAGTTAATGTATGTTTATGGGTGGGGAAAGATACCTACTTTTCCCAGAACACTTTCTGTTTTATGTACTTGACTGTCAAGTCACAACAGGGTGAGGTAACAGGTGGCCATGGCTGCATTGTCGGTGCAGTCAGTCTCAGTCCCCTAATTTATTTACACATTTTATGCAGCATGTGTCCCTTCGAGGGCTTTTTTTATAGCAGGAACTCCTTTGCATATTAGGCCACACACCCCTGAGGTAGCCAATCCTTCAAGAGCTTCCAGGGCTCTTAGTACAGGGCCTACTGTAAGCTCTTGGAGGATTGGCTACATCAGGGGTGTGTGGCCTAATATGCAAAGGAGTTCCTGATACAAAAAAAGCCCTGGGCTCCCTTCTAATTATAAAGTGTGAGTGTATAAAATACACAGACATTCAAAGACATGTTAGGACAGATTACTTTTCATTTAAAAATAACTCTTTTATAGAACTTCTAATAAGCTTGTATAGCTGAGGTATAACTGACAAGTCAGTTCTCATAGTGAATAATGGAAACTAGGACAGTTATTCTTCCTGTTTGCTCTACAGGAAGAACTGAGCTAATTAGGCAACTCTATGACAGCCAGCAAGGGGGAGGAACATCTCAGTTCCAGTCCTGTCTGTTTTGCTGTGTTATTAATTTGCCAATTGGCATCATCCTGCTGGCAGAGCAAATGGGGAGAGAAGCTGTCCTGTACTCCCTTTTATGCACTGTTAAGTACCAATATTTCAGCCTGTGGTTAAAACAAAAAGCTAAGCTTAAGTTTACTATGATTACTGCATGAAGCTGATCTGTGCATTTGATTTTTAGAAGAAATATAGTTATGCTTTGTAACATTGCTATCCATATTCTTCTGGACAGAATAATCAGGAAAACAAAACTGTCAAATTTATTTTATATTTGTACTCCATTTTTCTCCCTAGTGTGGGGGCCCAAGGCAGCTTTCAATGTCATTCTCTCTTCCATCATTCTGCCTTAAACAACCTTGTGAGGTGTGCTATGCTGAGAGTTTTTGAATGACTGAAGGTCACCCAGTGAGCTTCCATGGCAGAGTGGGGGTTTGAATCTTCTGAGACTCTTACCTTACCACTATATCATACTGGTTCTCAGATTTTATAATGTTTTCCTAGTAATCTAAAGGCTTATCATTTATTATTGCACTATTAAAACATGTTTGCCATTAGGCTCTATTTGAATTTATGCCAAAACTTGATTTCTGTTCTATAATATTCATTGTATTCAAATTGCTATAGTACCAAAAAAAGCCCAGCAGAAACTCATTTGCATATTAGGCCACACACCCTGCTGTCACCATTGTTTCACACAGCAGGAACTCATTTGCATATTAGGCCTGACACCAAGCCAGCTGGAACTGCGTTCCTGCTCAAAAAAGCCCTGACTTTATCCAAATAATGTTGCTGTTTCCAAGGTGTAGTAATAGCAAGAACCACAAGAGGGCTGCAGTTGTTAGAAGGGGTTGTCACCTGTTTGATTGTCCTGTAACATTTTGAGTTGAGTGTTTTAAAATTTAAAAACAAAAATCAACCATTCTGCTTGATAATACTTCAGCAACTCATGATACCATCGTTATTACTCCTCCCAACTGTTCTCATAAAATAACTTTTCCAGTGTTCCTTAAATTATGTGTATACAAATTTGTATTGTTCTTTGACAGCAATGTGTAATAATCCAATCCATTTGTTTGATCCTTAGGACTTCCAGCTGAGGGATCAATATGTTTCAGATTGCTACAGATAGTCTAGTATGTCAAGGCATTTTATGACAAAGTGTTTACAAATAATATATGATAGAAAAGATTAATGAAGTCAGTGGAAAAGTCTAGTTAATAATTCCATGAGAAAATTTTACTTGTATTAACACAAAACAGGAATAGCATTTTATCCTGGAAGAAAAATGATTTGTTCATTTTTGCTACAGTTAGTTAATTTAACCTTGAACCTTTATTTAGTTAAATACAGGGTAAATATATGCATAACATCACCTCAGAGTATTATTTTCTTGAGTAGTGTATTTTAAATTGTTATCTTTTATTCTAGGAGGAAAATGTGACTATAACAAAGAACTTCAGTAGAACAGATAATGCTTATAAGATGGAAGCAGAGGTAAATATTGAAGCACAAGCAGTGGTAGTGTATCTGTTAATACCACATTCTGCTAAGCACAGATGCTGTGACAAAAAAAGCACTCAATGTGTTTTTAAGTTTTCAGATATTCAAATGGGTTTTAATTCCAAATATTGCAAATGAACAAGTAAACCCCTTGTTGTCTGAGTTATTGCTGTGAAGCAGAGCTAGTCCAAAGTACTGGTAAAAAGACAGTGTCTTTTGTTTATCTACTGAATATCTTGGGGCGCTGTTCTATATGCCTTTGTTTGCACCTTAGTAAAATAACACAAGAGTTCTATAGTCCTGATTATTTATCCTTATGTAGTTTCAAGATGGTGTAGTTGGTACCTATGGATGCCTGGTATCAAAATTATAGCAACACTGCCAGAATCTGCTGACACCCTCAGACTGTAATGTGATATACTGATATTGCCCTCCCTTATTAGTAATGCTTAAAAGGAGTTAATCTGTGCAAGGCAGCAGAGTCATACCTCCATCATGATACCTTTCAGCACCAGGCAGACAAGATATTACCTGGAACAAAAAACACAGCAAGGATTATTTTCTGTCTGCAAGTAATTCTTCATCAGCTGATGCACTTGGAAATGGGAATCAGATGATTAAAGGATAGTGTTAGAACCCTTAGAATGAGACTTAATTGTGTGTAAAACTTACTTTAAGTTCCTAAAACTCACTTCAAGTTTCTAATCATGACTACTAAAATTATTTTCATAGTAGACTTACCATCATACACACATGATTGGGATTAGTGTCTAAACTATCCTAAAATAACAAAGTTTTAGGAGAAACGATATGTGAGACTGAACTAAGAGCTTGTCAACATTTCAGGGAATGAACAGTGCAAGTCTTTAACAATGTCATTCTGTAAATTCTTTCCTTAATAAGTTTCACTGCGCAATAAAGCAATACCTGTTCTATACCTCAAAATACTTTTTACTATTGTTAGAAGGGTTATCACTTGTTTAATTGTCCTGTAATGTTAATGTTGTAGTTTGTACAGTTCTTTATACAAAATGTAAAGTATTTTATACATTCAATTTTGGTCAAGTTATATCTGAGGAACTGATTTTAACTGCTTTCAAATTCTTCACCTACAGGTCTGCATTACATTCAGCAATTTTGAAAAGATGCAAGATGTTTGTAACTTTCTTGTTGAGAAGCTAGATAGTTCTGTCATCATCAGCCCACCTCACTTTTACCATACAGTGGAGACCATAGATAATCTTCGGTAAGTTATATTCTAACTCCACCCAGTGTAGTGCTTAGTAAATACCAAAAGCAGTAATTATGTTGTGTACTGAGGGAACTTCAGGTAAAGAAGCCAGCATGACATTAGCTAGAATGCAAATGGAAGGAAATTTTGATATGTCTGATCATGTGCTGCAAGCCCGTAGCCAGGATTTTTCATTTGGTGGGGCCCAAAGCCAGGATTTTCATTTTGTGGGACACTTTTTGTGGAGGCCCTAATCATTATGCTTAAGTGTACAACTTAGTTCTGTTGCTTCAGAACAACATTTCTTTTAACCAGCTTTTTAGGTCTGACATAGCAAGACAGGTTTAATTTGGCTGCCTTTTACTGAACAGTAACATCAACATTAATGTGTTAAAAATTTGCAAATGTAGAAGCTATGAGCAGGGTAGAATGCTTACACAGAAGTAAGACTTACAGAATGCCTTGGACTTAAAATTAAAGTTAAAATCAACACTTTCATTAGTAAATGAATAAATGTTCCACTCCCCTGTCAGTCTCAATCTTAAAACACATTGAGAACAAATTAAAAGTAAAACAAAGCAGAAATAAAGCAACGAAACAGAAAAGAACAGACTTGAATGAGGGAGAAAAGCTCCTCTCTTGGGCAAGTGTAAAGTGAAGCCTGCTCAGACCATTTCCACTCAGCTTCATCTAAAAAAGGGGGGTGGGGGGAAGGGGAGGTGTATTTGTGTCGCAGAGAAAAGGTGAAGAAAAAGAGATCAAGCAGCTGACTGCAATAAATCACACCAAGCAAGGGCAGTCAGCAACAAAATAAACTCTGCAGCTGAGACAAGAGTCAGAATTCAAAGGGGTATGCAGCAACTAAATAAGTAGTATCTCTTCCTCCTTTCCACCCCCGAAATCAGAAGTTTACTTACTGTTTTCAAGACTCCTACTTTCTTGCACGCACTTTCCTTCTCCCTCCCTACCCAAAGCAGGAGGAGGGAGGAGTCCTCAACCGATGGAGGGGAGGCTTAGCTTTATATCTCTCCTGCACATCTTTTGCAACCTCAGAAAATAATGAGAAAGACTGGGTTGCAATTTACACAGGGCAGATCTTGAGGACTCCCCCCCCCCTTTTTTTTTTTCCTTTGAGGAATCACCATAGAAAACACATTTGAGAGCTGAAAAGTGCATTACGTTCCCTTCACTAGCTCTTAAACCCTGAACCAACAATCTCTGGCTGCCTTTTCCTTGAGGCAAGGTGACGATGGGCATCTGGACAGCTGATTAGAGGGGCCATAAAGGTAGAATGGGGTTTGATTGGAGGGCCTGGAGTCTCCCTAGCTACAGGCCAGATATGCTGACCAGAGCTCACTTGAAGGCCTTCTGAACGATAGTGATAGCAGCAAAAAAGATTTTCCTTTCCTCCACTGTTGTATCTGCAAAGTGTCATCCAGCAGATTTTTGCAAGTATTAATAGACTGTCTGCATTACGGACACCCAGGATAATCAGTCTTCAGCAGCCTACTGTGACTGAAAGACTGTGAGTAAACTTGCTGATATCCATTGTGAAATAGACTCCTCTTTTAATTCAGTACACATACGGATGCTCCATAGAGCTCTGCCTGGTTTTACTAACATGAATAAACATTATTCATTGTAGCCTGAAGACATGAACTGGGTGCTTGGAGACTGCATGCTTAGCTCTTGCCCATCTTGGCAAATATCAGGCCAAGAGGGTACAGCTGATTAAGTCTAAGGTGGGCAGGACATGGCTGTGTGAGAGATGGCTGTTCCAACTGCAGTTATGAGGTACCCTTGCTTTTAAAGGCCTTCCTAAATCTTAACAGTTTTTCTAATTATTGGCTGGTTAGTCTTCCTTTTTCTGACAAGAAATTTGATTTTTCTAATCCTAATTCAATCTGGCTTCTACACCGGTTTTAATACAGAAATGGCATTGGGTGTCCCACTGAATAGAGAGAGTAAAACATGGCAGTCAAATTAACTGACATGAATTACCAATGGTTAGTTTTGCAAGATCTTCAATAGTTTCCAATATATTTTTATGTTCAGTTCAATGTGTTTGTATTACACAGTCCCCATACTGAAGGTGTTGTAAAGGATTCCCTTGTCACAGTTGAGCTTTATTTGATACTCTGCTCTGTGTACACTCAAATTCAAAAGTGAAGGGAAGTTTTTATAGTTGGCTTTTCTCACTTGGACACAAGGCATTCAGTTAAAAATGTAACAATGTAAGGGTTGTAGAAGAAGTAGGGTTGTAGAACCAACCAGAAGTCTAAAAACAGAACTGAAGCAAGTCATAAGGCATTGTCACTGTTCTCTTCAGTCTCACATGGGACTGCACACACTCAGGCCAGCCACCAGAAGATTTCTAGCTAATTTAGTAACAGAGCAGGAGGAGCTCCTCCCAGTTGGAGTTGATGATGCCATTTTCCCACCTAACAGTCATGTGCTTCAGGGAGGGGCTTATGCTTTGCTTCAGTTCTGAGTCGCAGAGAGGCTGCACACCAGCCGGCATCACCCCACCTCCCTTCTGGAAGTTCTACATTGGATCTTCCAGTAAATTACCCCAAGTCAGTTTGCTAGTCTCCCATGTGGGACTGCACATAATGACAATGATGAAAACTGTTGCACTTGCCTGTAACATGTTCATTTAGTTGTCTCCCTACCCTCCTCTGGCTTTGCCCATGGCCTGCAGCCTGCCTCATTGTAAGGGTGTGGGTGGTGGTGTGGTGTGGGCATTGCAGTGGAAGGTGGGGCGGCGGCAGGCATTTGCCTTTGGTGCTGGGAGGGGAAGGGCCCAGTTTGGCCCCCCCCAGCCTGGCACCCTAGGCAAATGCCTAATTTTTCTAAATAAATCTGTGAATCGTTTAGTATAGTGCAAGTCTATTGCCTATGTAGAAAAGCTTTCTTTAATACAGTTTTGCATAGTTTGCGGGATGTCATAAGAGCGGGAGCCATCCTGACCTCAGGCAGGCCATTCCACAAGGTGAGAGGCCTCAATGGAGAAGGCACATGTACAGAAGGTTTTCTTGATTTTACTCATTTACAAGGTGGCACCTGCATAAGACCCTGCTTTTGACATTAGCCAAACTGCAGCATTCTGCACCAACTGGACTTTCCAAATTGATTTTGAAGGAAGACCAATGTAGAGTATAATGCAATAGTGTAGTTTTGATGTCACTGTGGCATGAATCCAGGTGGCTAAGTCAACCCTATCAAGGTTAAGGGTCCATCTTTTGGTCTAAGCTCATTTGGAAGAAACCCATTTTAGTAAATGCATTAACTTACTTCTCCAGTAATAAAGGTACATCCAGTATAACTACAAAGCTCTTAACTGAGTCAGCAGAAATGCATCAGAAGGGGAGAGCTTGATATCCTTCAAGATCTCTATCTTCCCAACCGGCATTACATCTTTTTTTTTCAGGGTTTAGTTTCAATTTATTCACTCTTAGCCAATTTACCACAGTATCCAAGTGGTTATTTGGGACCACTACCATATCACCAAAGGCTTTGGATAAAGATATAGAGAGAGCTGGGTGTCATCTGCATATTGATGACATCCAGCCCTAAAGCTACAAATGATTTGTCGTAAGGACTTTACATAAAGATTGAAAAGCATAGTGGGTATGAATGCATCCTGTAGATAGGGTCAACGCTGATGACAACTGGTCTCTCCAACAAACTTTTGAGTCTTATCTGTGAGGAAGATTAGAACCTGCTCATATCTCCAAGTCCCTCAGCAAGATGGTATGATCTACTATATCAAAGGCTGCGGACAAGTGCAACAAGGAAGCATGGCCTTTTTCTACACTCAGATAGAGGTCATCAGCTAAAGCCAGCAGAGTTGTCTCTATCCTATAGCCTGGCCTGAGGCGAGACTGAAAAGAGTCTAGAGCAGATGGGTTATCCTGTAGTTGGTCAGCTACTGTTTTCTCAGTCACTTTGCCCTGAAAGGGTGGTTAGAGACTCAGAAATAATTGGCCACGTAACTTTTCTGTAGGGGTGATTTTTTGCTTCTGAATGGCCAAGCGAAGGTACCCTGAATTAGTGACTGATTTATAATAGATGCAAGGGTTCCCAAGTCCTTTCTTTAAGATGTTTACAGACTAAACTTTATCAGAGAAGAGGAATGGAGAAAACCATGCTAAAGAAGTTAGTTTCAATTCCAGTTTCCTTTTAACTTAAATCAATCACTGTCAAAGAATGGTTATAATCAGGGCTTGAATTCAGCAGGAGCTCACAGGAGCTGTGCTCCTGGACCTCCAGCCAGGCTCTGAATGCAGTGGGAAGTCGTCTCCCCGTTGCACACAGATCCTGAGGCATATGCAAATAAGATATGCTACTGAGCTCCTGGACCTTTTCTTCTACAAAATGGCCCCTGGTTATAATGGATATGCCTGTTCTAAACTGCATAATATTGAAGGGTGCTACACAGTTAACAGTTGTTGCAATGTTTTAAGGCTTTGACTAGTATAAATGTCTTTGCATAATTTACTTAGTTGAATCTTGTTTTCCTTCGTTCCAGGCGTCAGGTATGTCTTGCTGCAATTGGCAGTGCACAGCAAAAAGCCCAAGAAGTCTGTCAACTGTTTGGCCAGTCACTGGGAAAACCCTTGTTAATAAAGGAAGACGAAATGAAGGAATGGGAAGGCCACCTAGAAAACCACATCACCTGTCCCTCAGACTCACTGAGTTTGCAGCAGAGACTCCAGAATTCTATAATTAATGTTTCCTCAAGGATGTTTGCTGTCTTTGAGATAAAGGGAGAAAAAAAGAGAAAACATGCTGCCCTTTTAAACATGAACTGATTCCATTACTAAGAGGCTGGTTTAAGATTCTTTCCCTTGGAGAAGAAAAAAATTGGTAGGAAGCTGAACTTGATCTCTACTGTCAAAAAATTAAAGGGACCAATGTAGTAAGAAACCAAGTTGTTTACTGTGCTGCAATTATGTACTGTGGGGATAAAGTGCTAGCTGAGGAGTTGATGGTGTGTAAATAATACAACCCAGAATTGTAGGTGGATAAATTCAGCCATCTCTGTATTATGCTAAAGGTATGCAGCTGTTCCTTCCAGTGGTTTCCTGCCTCTTTTTAGTGCATTACCCATCATTATTTCTGAATTTGGCTTTTAGCTACCAAAATGGTAAACTCAGCAATTGCCTTGTGGTATGGCAGCCAGGACTACTTCTGCACATGTGGATTGTTCTCACAACTGGAAATGAATAAAGCAGTTGAAATTCACACAAAGAGCCATCTGTTCTCCAGAACTTTGTACCATAGCCATTATATTTGCACGTGAAATGTTCAAAAAGCTGTTAAACATACTTGATTAAAACTTCAAAGTGCAATTCTATTCTGGTCTTGCTCTCCAGTTTTGAAAGCTATACAATTATCCAGATTGACTTGTCCGAGAAAGGCAAATGGTTTGTCCTAGCAACTGACTCGTACAGCCCAGGCTAGCCTGATCTCAGAAGCTAAGCAGGATTGGCCCTAGTTAGTACTTGAATGGGAGACCACCAAGGAAGTCCAGCAGCGTGACACAGAGGCAGGCAATGGCAAATATCTGAATGTCTCTTGCCTTGAAAACCCTAGAGTCATCATAAGTTGGCTGCAATTTGATGGCACTTTCCACCACCAAGAATAGGACTCACATTTCTTTAGTATTTTAGTGAACAACAGGGTTGCACTTACCTGTAACTGTAGTTCATTGAATACTCATGCTCACATGCAGGCCTCCTGCAAAGAGCATTTTTTTGAAGCTCAAAATGCCCACAGGTGCTCTATCCCCTTCCCCCAGTGAACCCATCAAAGATGGAAGTCATAATGGCTGAGGAGGGCTGGGTTGATACAGGGATTACAGCTTCCAGCTCTTTATTGGATCTGTCACAGGTGGGCTCCATGAAAAACTTGGGTATATGGCTTGATGTCTCACTTCCTCTGGACAAACAGATGTCCACAGTGGCAAGGTCTGCATTCTATCATTACCAGACGTGTCAGCTGATCCCCATCTGTCTCAGTTGAATCTGGCCACAGTAATTTGTGCTACAGTCACCTCTATTGGATTACTGCAATTTGCTGCAGGTAGAGCTGTCCTTAAATACACTCTGGAAGCTTCAGATGATCTAGAATACAGCTGCTAGGCTTTTTACCACTGCACTGTGGTCTACACAACAAACAATACTGAAGCAACTGCACTGATTGCCATTTGGTTTCCAGATCAAATTAAAGGTGCTGGTTCTAATCTTTAAAGTTCTA
This sequence comes from Heteronotia binoei, assembly GCF_032191835.1. NCBI lineage: Eukaryota > Metazoa > Chordata > Lepidosauria > Squamata > Gekkonidae > Heteronotia > Heteronotia binoei. Next base: position 76,845,342 of record NC_083223.1, read on the forward strand.
AACATTCTAAGATCATTGTAACTAAAGGATCACCTCTAATGCTGTGATCCCTCACATTCCCTGTGCTCTTCATCAGGCAGTCTTTTGTGTGGCTCACCTTTCCTCTACCAGAGAAGGGCCTCCTCTGTGGTGGCCCTGTCCTGGTGTCCTATGAAACTTTGTTAGCTTCTGCAGGGCTTGCAAGATGAAGCTCTTCCAACAGGCTTCTAATTAGTCATTGCATATAGCTTGTGATTTTTGTATGCTTTCCACCAGTCCAGATCATTTTACCGCTGAATTGCTATATGCAGACCTGTTGAGTTTAATTGGGTTATATATTTATTACTGCTGTTTTTAAGATTGTCTATTGAATTGTATTTTACTCTAATGTAAGCCAACATCCAGGACTGGGTGATGTTGCAACAGAAAGGCAGTAAATCTCCCGTTCTCCCAAAAATTCAAATTGTTCAGAAGGAACCATATTAGAGCCTCCTACTTGGTTAATATCCCTTCTCACAACATCAAAATAGCCTTTACCTCAGTTGGGTTTCAAACCATGCCAATGGCTCTGTTAGCTGGACGTTACTCCGAAATACAGCAGGCCCTTCGCCATCGCATTTGTAGAGTCCAAGTTTCAGAAGAGCTGTCATGCTATATATTATCCTGTCATCTTTATGCAGAACCTAGAAGCAAATTTCTTACAGAGCTTCTAATGGGTTTAAATTTTTCTTCAGATTCAAAGAGGCTGCCTTTTCTTCTTTCAGATGGTGATCCATTTGTCTCTTACAAAGTTTCACTTTTTGCTTTAGCAGCCAAGGCTAGAACTATATTTAGAGAAAATAATGCTTTTATTTTGATCAGTACCTTTTAGTTAGAACATTTTAACATTGATATTTGTAATTATGGTGTGTGGGTGAGTGAGAGAGAGAGATTGCTTTATGTGTTCAAATTGTAACAGCCTTTGGCCATAGACAATAAACTTTGCCTGTACCTGATGTAAGCCACTCCAAGCCTCAGATGTCAAGGGAGTGTTGGGTTGGGGTTGATAAAAATAAAAAATAAAATTAATGTTCCTCATGTTTTACTCATTTCATATAAATCTAATCCAGCTTTCCTTATGATATCTTTTGCATATAGATTGAAAAAGACGGAGATAAAATACATCCTTGTCTGACACCTTTACCAACTGGAAACCATTCTGTTTCTCCATATTCTGTCCTAACAGTAGTAATTTGTCCAGAGTACAGGTTGCATATCAAAACAATCAGATGTTGTGGCATGCCCATTTCTTTAAAAACCAACTGTAAATTTTCATGAACCAGTCAAAAAGTTTGTTGTGATCTATGAAAAAAAAAAAAGGTTGCTTACCTGTAACTGATCTTCAAGTGGTCATCTGTGCAGTCACACACATGGGTCTTGCCCTCGGCAACGGATCCATACCTAGGAAACTCCAATAGCTCGCTCGAGTGTCTTTTTTGGTGCAACTTCCATTTCGCTCTGGGGAGCAGGCATCGACTGCGCATGCCTGGAGCAACCAGAAGATGCCCCTCCCACTCAGTTTCTTCCAGCCGCTACTAGCAAGATAAAATAGTACGTGACCAGGGATAGCCAGCAGAGGGGAAGGGTGGGTGGGTGTGACTGCACAGATGACCACTCGAAGATCATCAGTTACAGCTAAGCAACCTGTTTATCTTCATTGTGGTCTCTGTGTAGTCCTACACACGGGTAATTAGTAAGCTGAAAATGAAAAAAGGTGGTGGGTGCTGGCACATTTGCATACTCACAGTTTTAGCAGGCACTCATCTGAGGTTATGTCAGCGGAAGATGGATTTGAGGACCGCATGTCCAAAGGAGGCATCTTGCCTAGCACGAATGTCCAGGGCATAGTGGGAGATGAATGTGGCCGGGGAGGACCAGGATGCAGTAGTGCAGATGTCCTCCAGCGAGACACCCTCAAGGAAAGCTGACAAGGTCGAGACAGCTCTGGTCGAGTGACCTCTAAGACCTTCAGGTAAAGGTTGTTTGGCAGTCTCGTAACACAAACAAATGGCATTAGCTACCCACTTGGACAGTCTCTGGGTAAATGTTTTAGACCTCTTATGCCACTGGCCACAAAAAGGTTAGGGTCCTTATGGAAGGACTGTGCAGAAGAGATAGAATGCTAGGGCACGCTTAACGTCCAGCGTGCGCAGTGCCCTTTGGCTGGAGTCCTTGGGGTCAGGAAAAAATGTTGGTAGTGAGATGGAACCTGAAAGGTGGAAGGTGGACACCACCTTGGGTAGAAAGGCCGGATCAACCCAAAGGATCACCTTGTTGTGGAACACTGTGTAAGGAGGATCGGAGCAGAAGGCATTGAGATCGCTGGCTCGTTTGCCCAACGTGAGTGCAACGAGGAGAGTGGTCTTCCAGGAGACAAGATGCAGTGCTGCAGATGCTAAGGGCTCGAAAGGTGGCCTCATAAGTTGGGAAAGAACCAGCGATAGACTCCAGGTTGGTATGAGAGGTTTTATTGGGGGGCTGTAGATGAAGCATCCCCTTAAGGAAAGATTTCGATAAACAGTGTGAGAAAACAGTCTGGTCCTCGACAGGCACATGGAAGGCAGAAATAACAGACATATGGACTTTTAGAGGAGAGTAGGTGAGGCCAGTGGCCTGCAAGGATAGCGGGTACTGTAGGATCATCGGGAGCAGTGGAGTCCTAGGGTCAAGCCGGAGGGACTTTGCATAAGTACAGTACCGTTTCCATTTGAGAGAATAAGAACATCTAGTCGAGGGTTTTCTTGCATTTAAGATGACATGCTCAACGTCAGGTGGCAGATTTAACGGTGAATCCTCCATGCTGTGAGTCGTAGGAGTTCAGGACTGGTGCTATACCTGCGCCCGATGTTGCATCAGGAGATCAGCCACTAGAGGTAAGCGTCAGTAAGTGTGATACAACAGCTGAAGGCTCGTGAACCATTGTTGATGAGGCCACCAGGGCGTTATCATGACGCAGTCCGTCCTGTCTCGAACGAGCTTGAGAATGGTTCGAGATATTAGAGGGATTGGCGGGGGGGGGAGATGTAATGGAGGAATCCCACCCATGTGTGAAGAAACACATCATGGGTGACCCTGGAATAAAAGCGGTCTCACTTCGCATTGGTCCAGGAAGCAAAGACGTCTACTTGAGGCGCCTCGAAGACATTGAAAATATGCTGGAGGTAGAGTGGATTGAGGGACCATTCGTGGTCGTCCAAGCGAAGTCTGCTGAGAGAGTCTGCCAGAGTCTTCTCCACCCCGGGGAGGTGAATGGCCGTCAAGTGGATATTGTTCTTGATGCACCATTCCCAAAAAGTCATGGCCAGATGGCAGAGTCTGGCGGATCTGGTCCCTCTTTGTTTGTTCACATAGAAAACCGTGGCCATATTGTCCATTGTGATCTGTACATGCCTGTCAGCTAACACAGGGAGGAAGGACTAGAGAGACTTGTGGACAGCAATAAGTTCTAGGCAATTGATGTGAAAACAACTTTCTACCAGGGTCCAGAGACCTCTGACGGTCTTGTCTTGAGGTCGGCTCCCCAACCCCACATCGAGGCGTACATCGTCACCACGGCTGAGGGAGATGGCAGTACAAAAGGTGTCCCCTGCAGCAGATTGGTTAGGTTGGTCCACCACAGGAGGGATAGGACGACTCCTTGGGGCGCAGTCAGCATGGTGGATTGTGGTTGTACATGAGGATGAAAGGCACGTATGAACGAAAGTTGAAGTGGTCGCATTCGAAGCCTCGCAAAGCAAAGCACGGAGGTGGTCACAGCCATGAGGCCTAAGAGATGCTGAAAAATGAATACAGACTGTGTTGGATTGCGTAAGAGTGAGGTCGCAAAGGACTGGATAGTCAAAGTGTGATCCTGAGGGAAGAAAACCAAGTGGGGGCTCGTGCACAGGCAATCACCTATAAATTGAATGTCCTGCATAGGGGTGAGGTGTGACTTGGCGAGGTTCACAGAGAGACCTAGGGGGTGCAGAGGTCTTTTTCTAGTTGGTGAAGGGATGCGGCTGTTATGAGCCAATCGTCTGTATGGGAAGACAGAGGTGTTGCAGAGGCGAAGAGCCGCTGCCACCACTGCCATGCATTTCGAGAATATTCATGGAGCTGTTGATAGTCCGAAAGGAAGAGCCAGATATTGGAAATGCTGGTGTCCTATGGCGAAGCGCAGGAAACGCCGATGCTGGGGCCTGATGGTTAAGTGGAAGTAGGCGTCCTGAAGATCCAGGGATGCCATCCAAGTACCCTGGGGGATTAAAGGGAGGATCGACTGGATGGAGATCATTCTGAATTTTTTGTAGATTATTTGTTTAATCTTCTCAAGTCCAGAATAGGGCGCTTGTCTCCATCCCTTTTCGGAACTAGGAAGTACCGTGAGTTGAAACCTGTCCCCTGATGGTGAGGGGAAACAGGCTCTATTGCACCCTTGAGAAGATCTTGACTCTCCTGATGAAGCTGTGGAGATGGAGGAGTGGTGACAAAGTGGTGGCGGTGGGGGGGGGAGGCAAAGTGAACTCTATGGCGTAGCCCAGTGTTTCCCATTTGCAGGGTCGTGACCCGGTACCAGGCCATGGAAGCCTCACTACTGCATCACAAGAAAAGCCAAAGCTAGCCCCGCCCCGTCTCTGTGTTGTGCAGAAAGGAGTTGGGCTGCCTCTTCCTCCTTCTCCCCTGATCCCAGTGTTTGAAAGAAAAGCTAGCATCCACTGGCTCTTTAGACCCATGAAGTGTTCTTCAAGGTATGAGCTTTCATGTGCCTTGCAGTATGTTCTTTTGGAGAGATTTCTCCGGGAGGCCTGGGCAGCAAAGAAGGGTGTGTGTGTTTTTTTCAACTGGGAGGGGTGGGGAGTGGGCATTCCAGTAGCTTTTTTTTTTTTTTTTTACCAAACAACCTCTGGGCAGAATTTTTGCTGGCTGGGGTCATCTGGTGAGGAAGGCCTTTTTTTTCTTTGCCCCCCCCCCTTGCTTTCTTTTCCTGCAAGTGATGTTCTGTCTGTATTCTTGGTGCTGAGAGGGGAGGAAGCAACAGTGGGAGGGCTTCTAGTGCCCTGGCCCCACTGGTGGACATTCTGGTGCTTTTTGAGCATCGTATGACGGAATTTTGGACTGGATAGTCCACTGGCCTGATCCAACATGTCTCCTCTTATGTTTATGTTTTTTCCATGTCTTTTCTTTTTCTTCCATTTCATTTTTTCTCTTTTTTCCTTCCATTTTTACTGGATGAAACTTTTCTGTTCATCATGTTGTTGCAGACATAGGAGCTCTGCCAATGAAAAGTTGGCATCCCCAGTTGTAGCCAGGTGGCCTTCTATGAGATTTCTGTGTGAGAGTAAGAGGTGTGGGGCAGAAAGAGATTATTGGAGATTACTGCGGTATATCTCAACAGCACTGGAAGAGATGGTACTATGAACCTGGCACCATTTTACTGGTCCTGCTTTTAACAGCTGTCTGATACCAAAATTAAACTCCTCCTGTACATATTAAAAAGGATGAAAGTAGTTCACTGGCTAAGTATGTACACAACAGGTTGCTTTTAAAGGCATGGGAAACAGCCAATAAAAAGCTGCAAGCACCTCATAAATATCCTTTTTGGGATAACTGCAGAAAAGCTTGTATGAACTTCATATAACTTGAAATTAATTCATTAATTGCAGTACAATTCTCTGCTACCTTTCACAGTAATTTCCCCGTGTTTCAACCAAAGAAAAGTATGAATAATAGATGTCGAAAGATTTTCTTGAAACTAAGCAAGCTTGGTTGTAGCTTGAGGCAGGGTTCCAGTAGTAGCAGCTGAAGGAAGGGCCTACTAAATGTGTCGGCATATTTAGAGCAGCTGCCAGGGCCCAGTGTGAGTGGTACACAGTGATGGCATTCCTGATGGCAATGACAACAGCACTCCCAACTGCATACACCGCCCAGTGCTGTTGAGGAAGGGATGTGTAGGTGGTGAAGGCAATTGAACATGGGCATTAGGAGTGCTTGCAAGCTGGAGAAGAATACACAAACAGATAGGTGCATGCAGGTGGGGTGAAAAGAGAAGACCACCCACTTTCCACCCCCATTTTGGCTAAGCATGAGTTTCAGAGAGATTTTTCTGAAAATGAATTTACTTCCGAAAGAGAGGCAGGTTTGGGGAAGTGCCCTGGAAGTGACATCACTTGGTCCTTGACACCACAGGAAATGACATAATTCCTGTCTCCCGGCTCCACCCCAAAAGTATCCTGGCTCCACCCCCAAATTTTAGTGGGCCACGAAGGAGAAGTGTAAAAATAACCGGGCCATGGGAAAGAAAAGTTTGGAAAACCCTGGCGTAGCCGATTCGAATTATAGTGAGCGTCCATGGTGATGTTTTGCCATGTTCTTAGAAAGAGGTTCAGTCTTGTGAATTGAGATGTGTGTTTGGTGGGGTGGGGGGGGGAGTCAAAGAGACTACTTGGAGGAAAGTGTCGGCTTCTTTGATGGTTGGGTCCGAGACTTCGGATGAAAAGCTTGCTTGGACTGGGGGGCCCTTCTCTTCCAGTAGTTCTGTTGCTTTGGAAAACGCTGTTGCTTTGGGTAAGAGGGTCTCCAGGTTCTGAGTCGGCTGGCTTATGCGAGTGGTTGAGTGACACCCAAACGCTTGGCCCGCTTCTGTCGTCCATGGAAGTGAGCACCTCATCCGTAGACGTGTGGAACAGGCCCTGGCCATCAAAAGGGAGGTCCTCAATTTTTTGTTTGATGTCAGGCTGCAAGTTTGTTGACCAGAACCAAGCGTGGCATCTTAAGGCGACGGAAGAGGCCATTACTCTGGAACAGCATGCTGGATGGAGTTTATCTGCTGCTTGCTGCTGACTCTTGAAAGCTCAGCTACAAGGTTTGAAGCCACTCGCTGGGAGGCATCAGGTAGGGCGTGGATCAGTAGTGTGAACTGGTTGGCTAAATTATAGGTGTAAGTGGAGAAATAGACCAGGTAGTTGTTTATCTTGGAGTTGATGGCGGCTAGAGAGTAGATCTTGCGCACCACAGTATCTAGCTTGAGGCCTTCGCGATCTGGTGGGGTTGGATGTCTAGAAGATTTAGCCTTTGATGCCGAGTGAATGATTATAGAACTCAGTGCTGGATGGGACACAAGGAACTTTGACTATGGAGCATAGATCCTGTAAAGGGAGTCAAAGCATTTTGAAGTTGGTGGACTGGAGGCAGGCTTATCCCAAGCCTCTTGCAGATCCTCAAGGTGCACCGGAAGCATGAGGAGGAGCGACCTTGCTGGGAAGTCTGCCTGTACCAAGTCATGGACTATATCTGATATCTTCGGAGAGTCAGATGGAAGCGTGATATTAAGGGCCTCCGCCATGGTTGTGACCAGGTTGAGATAGGCCTTGGACCCATCTGAAGGAGAGACACGGTTTGGTGGTGTCTGAACCCGGAGAGCCCGGTGACAGAGGCTGCTCTGAGTCCTCATCAGAATCGGAGCCATCTGGGTTCCAAGGGGGTGTACGAGGACTGGAGAGGTCTGCCTCTGCCTCTAGTGGTGGACGAGTTGGAGCCAATGAGACCTGAAGGGGGGGATCTGGAAAGCAGTGGAGCTGTAGTGGAAGTCACGGCTGTAGCTGTAGGAGCTGTGGACTGACGCTGTGGGTATAGATCCTGCTGATGCTCTAAGACTCAAGGAGGCATGGGTTCGAAGTCTCGGGTTCAGTGCGGCATGGGTTCGAAGTCTTGGATTCGGTAGTACATTGCATTGAAGTCACGGATCCAATCATAGAGTTCACAGTACTGGGATCATCTGTATCCATCGTCTGAGGGCAATTCAAATAATGTCTGAGAGTCCTATGTGACTGAGGAGATGGTGATTGAGATGCAGAGGAGTAATCGCCCTGTCGGCTGTGGTGATAGTACTCTCTGTGGTCTTGATAACGTTCTCTATCAAATGGGGAGAGGGAGCGGGACACATCATGTTCCCGTCTGTAGTGCTGCAAGGAGACCTGTGTAGAAGATTCTCCATACAGGGGAGAAACCCCAATGTCTTTGAAAGGCTTCGAACGAATAAGATTGTGAGGTTGGACCTGGGGTTCAGGTTCGAGGATGTCCAGAGGAACTGTACTGTGAATCGAGGGTGATCTGGAAGGTATAGGGATATCCAATGGAGCATTGGACAGGACCTGTGGCATGTCGGTGATGATGTCGGTCAGAGACTAGAGCTCAGGTGGTAGGAAGAGCAGTATTGACAAAGTCGAAGCCGATATTTGAGATGGGTTCGAGGGCTGGGTTGAGGCCATAGACGATAGGGTAACGGTCGCCATCGGGGTAGTCTTCAAGATGGTAGTTGTAGGAGTTGACTTCGTTGTAGAGGTCGTCGGAGCCGATTTGGATGATGGGGTAAGACAGTTGTTAGTGGTTTGGATGCCGAAGTCGGGTGGGCTGTCAAAGTGGATGATTCTCGTGCTTTTTTGGGAGCCAAAGCTGAAGACTCGGAGTGGTGTCAATACTTTTTAGAGGACTTATGTCCGGTCTCAGAATGGCAGGAAGCTCCCTTGTCGGGCTTATGCTTTCTCAGCAACTGAATAGCAGCCGACGCAGCCAAATCTCCCGCTTTTACTGGGGGAGGCAGCAGGGAAGTCGATCCAGGCATCACCCGGAAGGATTTCTCAAGCGAAAACTCTGGAGTCTTGCTGCTCTATTTTTTCACGCTTGTTTCCCGAAGTTGGCGCAATTGAGGCAGGTTTTGACTCGATAGGCTTCTCCCAAACAAAACAGGCAGTGGGAATGTCCGTCATTCATGGGGATTTTAGTCCCGCACCTCCGGCACTTTTTAAAAGTTGTTTTCCCTTCCATATGCATCGGACAAGGAAGGATGGGGGGGGGGGGGGAGAAAACGCAATAACGGCCTAATTTTAAAAAATTATATAGAAACAATGAAAAAGAATTGGGAAGGAGTCCATAATGGAAAGTCAACCAGAAGATAACAACTGAGGGGGGTGGGGCAGACAAATCTTCCTGGGGAGGAAATTCTACAACTTTGGTGCCACAGCTATAGGTAGCCTTTTATCAGATTGCCACCCATCTCTTCTCAGATGATGGGGGCTCCCGAAGTTGATTACAATGGTCAGATAGGTTCATATGGGAACAGATTGTTCTTATGCTGGACCTAAACTGAAGTTTCAAGGTCAATAACAGCACCCTGCACTGGGCCTGGAAACAACAGAAGACAACATAGATGGAACAAGACTACTATGATCCCTATGACAGACTCCAGTCAACAGCTTGGACCCAGAACAAAATAGTTCAGCACTCTTCTGCAGAAACATTATAAAGTTTACTGCAGTAATCTAAATGTTACCAGGGCACACAATCAAAGTGACAATATCTTTTTTAGTTTCCTCACATAATGCACTAGTGCAAGGTATTTATACATCTTTACTGGAAGCAGACAACTGTAACCCCTGGATCCTACCCTTTTTTTTTTACAATCAGTTTTATTGATTAAATTATCATATATAACCAAAAGAAATTGCCTACATTATATGTATATAATTTCAAATAATATTTAAAGTAAACCATTGCAAGTCCTCTAAAAATGTAAAGGTAGTTCCCTGTGCAAGCACCAATCATTTTCGACTCTGGGGTGACATTGCTTTCACAGCGTTTTCATGGCAAGACTTTTTACGGGGTGGTTTGCCATTGCCTTCCCCAGTCATCTACTTTCCCCCCAGCAAACTGGGTACTCATTTTACCGACCTCAGAAGGATGGAAGGCTGAGTCAACCTCGAGCCGGCTACCTGAACCAGCTTCCACTGGGATCGAACTCAGGTCGTGAGCAGAGGGCTCCGACTGCAGTACTGCAGCTTTACTACTCTGCGCCACCACTTGTTTCTTTACTTTCGAGGTGTACTAAATGTTAACTGTTCTATTCTTCAAAATCAACATATTGTATATGGTCCTATATTTAATCTGTTCTTTCCCCCCCTTCGCAAAATGATAAATATGCTTTAAAACAAACAACTTAGTTTCCCAAGTTTTTAAATTCTTGAAGTCTTCTATTTTCTTGTTTTGATAAAATTGATTAAAACATAGGATATACATTAGCAACTTAGAAAACTGAATATGTCTAGGAGAGTCCGGAACTGTGGGCTAGGGAAGAAAATTCTACCCTGCCCGTGGACCTACAATATGGAAGGACATACCTGTCTGCAGCCTATATCTCCCAACCAATGTTTCCTCTAAGCGGCAGAGTCTTGTGAACAAAAATTCTACTTTGTGAGCTACTAATATTAAAGTTGAGAGTTACTGGAATTAAAGCTGCATAACTGCATAAATTATTGTGGTCTGGGGTCAGTTTTCCTGAGCTAAGACAAAAATGTGTGAACTGGAGGCTAAAAATCTGTATGCTAGCTCACACTTAAGAGGGAACACTGCTCCCAACCCTTTAAGCTATACATATTTCAAAACTAATAAGTATGCAACTATTTACAATAAAACATATTCAAAATTACCAGTACATTTTATTCTATTTCACCATCCTCTGCTTCTTCAGAAACATGAAGTTTATTATTTTTGACTGGAGTCAGCAGTGATTGAGTCTTCCTATTTTATACCAGCAGCCTGCAATTTGGGTTTTACGTCTCTTTGAATCTTGAGCATTTCTGAAGGGAGCTCTGGGAATACAAGTATTTTGATTCCTTGAAAATCCAAGCCATTCTGATGTGCTTTTTTCCACCGTCTGATAATCAGCAAACTCCACTACTATATCTGCTGGAAAAGGCAACCTCAGAAATGTTTATTTTACCGCGATAAGCTCTCAGAATAAGAAGCATCACTCCCTCTAGTTTTAATGAAGTGGCCAACCAAGACGCCATAAAAATAGAGATCAGTTGTTCCTTCAGCATTTGGTGAAAAACCACAGAATTTCAAGTTTTTATCTCTTACATGAGACTCCAATATCATAATTCTTTCCATACACCAACCGTCTTGAGAGGAGGTTCAGAGCGTTTTTTTTTCCAGGGAGGCAACGATCTTTATGGCTTCTTCTGCTTTTAGAGCTGTCTGCTTATATTGAGTCTCCAATTCATCCATACATTGAAGGGGGTTATCATATCCATCATGTCTTAATTCTTGATGTTGATTCCCCAACACTTCTAGTAGAAATGTAGTCATTAGGAGAGTCAGTAGCGTTTGTATCTCCATGGCGCAAAGGGAGCAGAGGAGGTGCTAGCTACTTCAGCCAAGGCAAAAAAACCCATTAATGAAGAAGCTCCCCCAGGTTTTCTTTTCTTTTTGATTACCCTTAGGAAGCATATTTCAAGTCTAGTTTGCTTTGGAATAATGAATTAGAATTAATTTAAGAGCAAGAGGTCAGGGAACAGCAGATAATGACTTCTAGTCAGCTGGATCGAAGCTATGCTCCTCTACCCATCTATATAAGTATGAAACATCTGTGTACTTTATTAAGCATTCGCCAGGCAAGAAAACAGACTTTAGAGAAACTTAGAAAAACGAGTTTTCTATTTATTTAAAAATAAGTTTGTAGTTACTACATTGCAGTGACAGTAATTCTTACACATACATTCTAGTTTGTATAAAAGGATTCCAAGTATAATTCATCAAAACCAACATAGGTGTTTCACATAACAATAAAATTTCAATCAATATGTACAAAAAGGAAGGGCACTCTTCATCCATGTGGGAGACTACACTTCATAACATGATAAAAGCATTTTTCTAAGAGAAATGAACCTTGATAAACCTAAAGTGTTGTTACATAGACAGGTTTGGGATTTACATCATACTGTACAAAATAAGCAGTTTTAAAATGTGTCAGTTTCAAAATTCAATCTTCCAGACAATTGCCTTAAATCAAGCTATACTATACATCAACATTTTAAGTGACAAGATTTAAAGAGTTCACTGAAGAACTTTTCAAGTTTTTGCAGTGTTATGGTCCAAAAATGTAACTTTGAAGTGTCTCAACAGCCTAGCCATTAATTCAAAAGAAACGTGTTTCAGATGCCTACTTCACATTAAATAGCTTTTGTGCATATGTACAAATCTGATGGTATTTTGTTCAAGATGTAATAATTTTAAGCAAACTAAATAATTGGGACATAAAATGGCTTTTGCTTAGGCCATATCTGAGTTTCCTGATGCGATCACCTGTGTTAATCTTTAAGAAATCCCAGCTGTTAAGTATTTTGCTCACCTTGTAACCAAAAGAGATTGACATTTAAGTTGACACGGAAAGAGACTAAATTATTTACTTTTCTGAAATGCAGATTGGGGTTTTATATTTGCAGCACCAAAGCTGCTACTTATTATGGTCTTTAAAATGTTGGTTTCCTTCTGTGGAACTTTAAAATAAATCTGTAACAAATGCAACCTTCTTGAAATCATTTTCTATTTCACAACTTTCTGAGCATTACTGCAAAACAAAACATGAACTACAGAAATATTTTTTTTGCTTCACCATTTTCCCAATAGTAATTAAAAGCAATCTTGATTAAAATACAGATCATGTAATATTAACATAAAAAGGACCAGATTTGTTATATTAGAAATAATTTTCAGACTTGGACAGTATATATGAAATGTACACCATTTCTTTGAAGTATAAACATCTATGTACATTATTTACAGAAGAAATTCAACAGCCCTTTAATTAGATGAATATTTAGGTCCAAATACAAGAAGTGCAAGATTTAGAGATACATCATAAAATATACAACCAGATCCAGTCAGTCTCTTCGTTTGCACAGTTAGGTGCATGCTGCTGTCCCTTGAATACAACTCTCCATTCAAAGGAAAGGAACAAAAAAATCTTCTGCAAGTTCTGCTCTGCACAGAGAAGATTAATGCCAACTGGATCATGCACTAAACCTTCATTAGGTAGAACACAGAGAGAAAATGAATTTTTTGTTTCAAAGCTGAGGTTTAAAAGATTCTATGAAGATTGTCATGATTGTTACAAAGTAATATTTACAAACATCAGCCACAAGCTGCATGCACACACATGCCAATCCTCAGATTTGGGTTGTTTGGAAGTAGTAACACCAGTCAGGAGAAATAATTATTTTAATATACTATTGCTTATATGCCTTCTATTATCATTTGATGCAATCTATCAGCGATGACAATTCCGTAGCAGTCATTGACTTGATTTCCACATTTGTCCCATTAAAAGGAAATGGCAGTTACCCACATCTACCAGATTTCAGATATTGTGTTGGAGCCTATACACTATGATCACAATGTGCCTTTCTCAGGTCCCCTTCCCAATGTGCTGTGCTCCTCACAATCTACTTCCTGAGGGCTGGAGGATTCTTGGAAACAACACAGCGAGCCTGCAGGAAAACCTTACAGGGCAGAAGGCAAAATAATGAACAAACATGAGCTCTAGGATCCAATCCACCATAAATGTAACATAACTTAGTCTATTCAGGTAGAGCAATGCATTTATGATCAATATAGACTTGTATAAGGAATAGCAGCTGTGTAACCAACGCTCAGGATCACTCTCAAACATATAATTTCTACTGGTCAAGTAATGAATTAAAAAGCCTGACACACGATCATGAAAAGCCAAAATTGGTTAGACCCAATTTGCTCTATTTTCCCCAAGCATGATATTCTAGGTGCTGTTACAAAAATAAAAGCAACAGAACGAAATTCTAAACCAAATAGTTTTAACTCAAAATTTTTCAATTTCATTCAGTTACAGATCATACTGTTGCAAGATAATTCTTTCCAAAAGCTAGAATCAAGAGAAATTGCGTTTATCTCGACATGCAAGAACTCTGGGAATACATGGCTCTGAATTAGGGTCTTACGGTTAAAAAACAAAAAACATTTCGGATGTATTAAAGCTTCTGAAACAAAAGACCTAATTAGTACCTTGAAAACATCTGTATAGTAATGCAGCATATGATCTAGGTACTTTAAATACATCTAGGCACCTATTTATTTTAAGAAGCTAGTATATTCAACTTGCTGCATGGTCTTTTAAATCTGTATTTTATGAAATATTAATCCAAAGTAATGCTAAATGCCAAAAAGTGAATAATCATACATATACAAACCAGCAGTATGCTACTCATAACTGTGTGCAAGAATACATTATAGCAGTACAATTACTGTAGGAAGATGTAAAGTTGCACTGCCATTCATAGCACAAAGACAAAGATGGCTTAAATACATTTCATGGATGTCATTCATGCTAAATTGATAGGAAACAACAGCTAATAGTAACCAGTGACTAACCACACAGGTATTGAAGGGGAGTGGCCTTGATTAGTGAAGTAAAAAAACCCAAAAATGTAATAAAAACAATGATGTCCCAAAGAAGGAAGAATGCTCTTATTTCAGACACCACAGTGTGGTAACCACTGGTTAATATCAAAGTAATTTCATTAACAACATTAGGGAACTAATGGACCACCCTCTAACAGAAGCTATGTCAGGAGACTGCATTTTTACATGCCTGTTCACTACTGCCAAGTCTGTAAAAAACTGGGTGAATAGCCGTTAATTATCAATGGAAATGGCAACCTATATAGTATTTACATGTAAAATGTGCCATAAAAATAAATATTGCATTTATCTTTAAACAGTATTATCTGTAAGACATAACAGTTAAAATTACTGAACCAGTATTTATTGCTCAGATTTAAATGTGCTAAATCAAACATTCTCTCTTATGGTAAAAGGCCCAATGATAATAATTTAAGTAAAACAAACGCAACCTAAAGCACTTATTTAGATAATATAGCACATTTGCATTTTTATAAGTTGTTTTTTCTAGACAAATGAACAACCATAATAATGTTAGAAAAATAAGATTAACATGAATTTTTAGTAGTATAATTTGTGAAAGGGGAATACATTAGTATAACACAAATAAGACCTTGGATTCTTGTGGACCTGAAGTGTCCAATTTTCAGACACTGATGGTTATCTACAGTATTCCATTCTCCAACATACAAAAGTACTTACTCATGTAAGTATACACATAAACATGCCAAATGGGACATAGATATAAATGGAATAGATGTATCAATGGAGTTTCATGTTTGCTTTGCATTTTCTTTTATATTACAATGCAGATTACATCAGGAAATTGAAACTGACTGCCTTCATCAACTGTTACTAAAACCGATCAATTTAAGTCTACACTTTAATTGTAGCTTGTCTTAATGTGCACCGTGTTTAATGCCCACAATATTACTAGTAAGAATACATGGTGGTTAAAAAAGAAGCAACAACAGTTTTATGCCACTTCACTTTTCTTGAAAATGCTAATAAGAATGGCTCTACTGGCCAGGGGAGGTGGTGTCAGTAGAATCTTGAGAACAGAACCATTTGGGATAGACTGACAAATTAAACTGTATTAAATAATTTAACTTTTTTTAAAAATGCTAAACCATAATAATTTTTTAAATCTTAAGCAAATGAGAGCAGTTAAACTGCTATCCAAAATAAAATCTTCCATGCTCTCAAATGGTCTAATGAAGATCAGCAATCTAAGACAGAAACAGTGGCAGAAATTATAGATAGTCTAAATACTTTTAAGTAATCTGTACTAAAATCAAATATGCATTTTAGGAACTAACATGAATGGATTTTGTTTTTTAAATTAGCTGAGGTTCACAATGAAAGCACTTCTGCCCATGTGCTGTGCTGAACAGATCGGCTTCTTAAGGTGGATTTTACCTGCAGTTCTTAAGAATGAAAACAGTATTCTACACATGGCCCCTAAAAGATGTTGAGCGCAGCCTCAATGATAGATTCAATCTCATTAGATGAGTCAAAAACTGAATTCACCCTCCCTTCCCCGCCACTAGTAGAACTATGGGAAGCTGTATTAAATTCACCAACCCACCCAACAGCAGCATCATAGATGAAACTGCCAATAATTTTTTGGGGACAGGTCACCTGGCAGAAAGTAAACCTACTGCTACCACTTATATCTCTACATCAAGATCAGAGTGCTTGTAAAAGAATAAGAAGACCGCTGCTCTGTCACACATTACCTTGTTTTCCCAAAACAGTGTATTATATGAAAAAGTGGTTACATTTTTGTACCATGCTACTGTTTTGTAATGCATTTTTTCCTTTTAAAGTGGACTATACTTTTAAACGATAAAATTGTATTATTAAAGTTTGTTTTTAAGGTATAAAATAAGTAAATGTACCATAAACGAATAAATAGCTGTTTCTTTTCCATAGCAGTACATACAGCAATACATTCCCCCAAGTCATATAGTCATTTACAACAGACAACTTAAGTTCACTAAAGACGCATGTAATAACAGAATACAAGGCACAATCATTAAGTGGGATTTTCCTTTAGGTTGTATATATTGACCTGTTAGCTTGATAAGTATACTGTAAAAAGTGCAGAGAAAAAAAACCCAATGTGCAATGAGAACACTGTATAAAACATGATTGCATAAAATGTGATTTGGCCTTTAATAATTGAAAATAACTAAATTTTTTTCCTTAAAACTAAAATATGACATTTAAAAATTTTTAAATTTTATGTACTATCTAAAAAGTCCTGAAAAATTATACCTGGGAAATATTATATGTTTATGTGCTTGTGTACATATTCAATATATACATACACATACACGTCTTTCGAAAGTAATTTTTAGTAAGTTTAACACAGTATGTAAAAACAATCAATTATGAATCATAAAATAAACATCAGAATCCCACATTTCCTGCAGCTTCTTTGAATCCTTTAACCCAATTATACATTTTCTCGAAGCAACTGTCAAAGGATCCTACCAGTGCATTAATTGTTTTCTACTACAAAGTACTAGTAGAGAGAGTTTTGCAGAACAATGGATACTTAGAACATGGAATCTTAAATCATAATAAAAAGCTGACACTCAAAACTTTCCACTGCACCTGTTCTTCAGTCTTTGGCACAATAAACAGAGATTTGATTGATACAAGAATGAAGGTCTGAAAAATTAGACATATTAGTCAAACGTTTTCCAATGTGGATATATATATCTATATATATTGTTTCTCTCTCTGTTTGGCAGAACCTAGATAAACTAACAACCTGCACTAGGTTTGTTTGTACAAAGCTGTGTGCCCAATCGCTATTGAAATTAATCATCATCTTAACAGCAAAGTCTGGTAATTTTGTATTTTTCCTCAACGGCATTTACTGCCACTCTTTGCTAATATCCTGTAAAACACAAATACTACACTTTTTACAAATGTATTGTACCTTGCTCATTCAAAAATAGGAGTTCTGTTCTCAGTCTGCAACATTAAAAATTCTATTTACCTTTTTAATCAAATAGAGATAATGTTCTGTTGAAAATTACAGTAACATTTCTGCAAATCAAGAATTTTATTTATACAACTGTCGATATCAATTGAACAAAGGGAATTGAAATGCATAACCTACTTGGAGGGCAATAAATAGCAAAAGTTTAAAATACATACTTCTTTCAAAGAAATGTTCAGTTTGTTTTTGCTATACTTTTTCAGCTCAAGACATATTAGTGTCTGTAAAGAGCAGCAGAAAGCAGATACCCTTAGTTCTGCTAATTCCTCAATTGTACCGGTTTATCTGCATTCTTAAATGCTGAAATTACCAGCCAATCAAATTAGCCTTTGCTTTTTCAGTCAATTTTCGGACTCTGCCTCTGCTAGATGTCCCAAAAGTCAAAGAAGTGTCCTCAAACAGCAGCTGTCTCTGCTCCTCCTCTGAGTCATCCTCATTGTAAAAGGCTGTCCTCCTACCCTGGTTTCTAGTTCTCATATGGGGTTCAGAATCTTTAAGTTCTTCAGACTCTTCTTCAATAGGCTCATCAGTTTTTTTCCTCTTGCTTCTTGTCTGAATTTTAGGATCTGCAGGTAAGGGAAGCTCTGACCCTACTGGCTGTGCCTCTGGCTTCCGTTTAGGCTTTCTGCCTCCACGGCCTTTTTTTTGTAATAAGTCTTCCTTCACATTATTTTCAGAGAGAGAATTGCATGCAGTGGAAACAGATGCTTCCTCTACTGGCAAGTCTTTTGTAGGCTGAATTGTACTCTGGCCCAAATTTTTTTGCTGCGCAAGTAACAGATTTTTTGGTTTCCGTCCTCTTTTCTTATGTACCACTTCACAGGTACTGTTGTTTGCTTCAATCTTGGGTTTCCGTCCAGGACCTCTCTTAAACACAGGCTTTGAAGACTGTCCCCCATGTCCATTTACTTGGATGTTTCCTGATGCCAAAGCCATGACATTATTCTTACAATCTAATATGAAGAAAGAGCAACATGTAAGTGAATAGCATTGGCCTTTTTTCTCTGCATGAGCAGCAAAATACTAATACAGGATTATATTATATTTAATTTTTTTAAAGCAGATGTAGTGAGCAAATGCTTTCTACAGTTACCTTCTGAGTAACTCAAATAAGCATCACACATGGAAAGCTTAAGGATAACAAAGAGGGAAAGCACTCTCTTAATGCAGAAACTTCAGGGTTGGGCCAGTAAGCCAGAAGGATGGCAAAGCCTCTAGCACTCAAATCCAAGCCCTTCCCACATCTCCTACATCAAGGACTTCACACATTCTTTATAGTCTAACAGTTCACCTGTATCAATCAGGCAGCAGATTAGCTGATTGTTAAACTACTGTAGCTGGCTAGCATCTTCAGGGAATTCTCTATGTATGATCAACATAGAGATGCTTGCAACTTTACTGACTGACACATTCACCCAAATTGTTTGTGTATTTTCACATGACTTACAGAATTTGGTCCTCATATACTATAAGACATGCATATCAATAGACATGGAATAGTCTCCTTCAAAATATGGGACATTATCTGTAGCACAATACAGTTAAAAGCGTTTCCAGAGTATTCAGAATGTTAGAATTGGGAATCAAATCCAAAGTACACCGATAGGACATTTTCAATCTGAAAATAAAAACTTGGGCCACAAATTCTGACAGAAGTGACAATATGGAGAACTGAAAGACAGATCCTGAATGTTTTTGTCTGTATTAAAAAGGGAAGGATTGCAATAGATATCACAATCTGAGAAACTTTTTATATGTTTTGTTTTCCCCCATGAACTTTTGAAAAACCCTACGAAATTCCTGAACTCTTAAACTGGGTTATGCTACACTGCAATGTGAGATGTTACCTGCTTCCTATGTCAAAAGATGATGTGAGAAGACTAGGATTACAAAGGAAGGTAACACTGACATACAGAAAAATTGCAGCACACAGTACACCAGAGGCTCAGGAAGAAGCAGCACTGATGAGATTCCTAAGTAAGCACAGGAATGCTTACCATCATGCAAGAGAAGAGGCCTTATCCCTAACTTGTAGAACCTAAGATACTATTGTGGATTCACTGCACTTTCTTCCTTAACAGAAATGAACAATAAAGAATGGCAGGGGGAGGGAAATCTTAAAGAGAGGGACCAGCAACACTACAGCAGAGCCAAATCAGGCATCAAGGTCTCAAACTCAATCTCCAGTTAAAAGGATCAGGTAGTAGATGATGGGAAAGACCTCTACGCAAAACTCTGGAGAACTGCTGCCAGTCAGAGCAGACAATGGTGGCCTTGACAGAATAATGGTCTCACTCAGTACAAGGCAGCTTCACATTTTCAAGTGGCAAATCTCACTTCATGAACAGTTTCCAAATAATCCACTAATGCTTTATTTATTTATTTTTTATTTAAGTTATATTTACATCCCGCCTATTCTATGCAGACTCAAGGCAGCTAACAACATAAAATACACGATAGATACAACTTTCTGTGAACCCAAGCTTGCAGCTTCAGTGATTTTACGCATCATATAATGATATAACTACTAATATTAAAAATAAACAGGCCCTTACCCTGTGGGCTGAGAGCAGATAACTTTGGTTTTCGTTTAACTGGCTTGTCTTTCTCCACATTTTCTTTTGTAGTATTATTCCTAGTGTTGTGAGTGTAGTTGGTTTGATCAGAGTTTAATAAAGAATTCTGGTTCTTGGAATGTTTGGTGGAATTCTCTAGAACTGAGAAGACAAAATTGTAATATCATGAGTGGTTTTCATCAAGATATTTTAGCAGAACATTTATCAACTCATCAATTAAATTCATGCCTAAAATCACTTAATTTTTTTAAAAGAATGAAACCCCATTTTAGATTTCAACCATTGATTTATTTCTCCATGTTTTCTTAGAGCTCCGCAATCCATATCATGAGGCTTCTCTTCTCTATCCAAATACTAAGGACAAAGTCAAATACAGCTGAGTGTGATAAAGGCAGCATTTTTCATTCAATCTCCTTTCTTGCCATAGCTTCCCTTCCATATGGCTCTTATCCATGCAGGTCCCATGATTCCCAGTATCTATACTCCCTCTAAGCTGTGTAGTCTTGTAAGCAAAAATTCCACGTTGTGAGCTACTGGTATTAAAGCGGTGAGCTATTGCAAAAATTAGTTTGCTATGGGGCCATCTTTCTTGAGCTAAGACAAAAATGTGTGAGCTGGAAGGCTAAAAAACGGTGTACTAACTCACACTAACTCAGCTTAGATGGAACACTGCCCATTATAGCTATATGGAGGTTAAAAGGAAACCATTCCTACCTTTTTTTGCCAGTGGAAAACCTGATTAATAGAATCAACTGTGAGTGCAATAAGAATCATGATATTATAGATTTAGAAACTGTAATGATTGTCAGTGTTGACCCACCTGATTTCCCTGATGCAATAGTAGCACTAGTTTTCACAGTTAAAGGCTTCCCTCCTGAAGAAGTAGATGGCTGTTCATTTACAGCCATTTCTGTTACTGCTCTAGTGCTCCTAGTTCGGACCAGAGTGGCAGATTCAGCTGCTTTTCCATTCATCTGAGCTGCAACATTTCTCAAGGATGCTGAACGTATAGGCGCAGAAGTTGTAGGCACAGCTGGGGATTCAGCTTTCACCTGTGGTTTTAATAGCCGTCGCTTTCTATCAGGACTGCAAGCAGAATGATATGACTATTAAATGGTGCTATTATACAGGATAAAACTAAAGCAACACAACCTAAATAAGAATATGGACTGTCTCTCTTTCCTCTCCATCCTAGAGTTATTTCAGAAAGCATGAAAGGGAAGAACAAATGACAAAAGGATTGACAGGATTTGGTCACGTTGCTGGATGAACTAGATTTTTATATTGCTGAAACACCACGTTTAGAAGGTCTGAAAAAATAGTTTGGAAAGATTAATAAGAAATGAAGAGTTATGGAGAGTATTCTGCTTACACAAACTGGGTATGTGTAGACTTGGAAATAACTTAGTAGACCAATTCAACTACTCCTTACACACAAAAGATCTTTGAACATGCACATGTGACAGCTTTTGCTTCTCTATTGTACTGGGATCAGTCCCCCCTACACACAGAATACTCACGCAGAGCTATGCCCCAATGAAGTTACAAGGTGAAGTTCCTTGCTTATGCAAAAATGCCACTTTCGTTTAGTTCCACAAACAGTCATGAAAGTTCATGAAGTTTGTGTGTTTGCCCAACATCAGAAGCTGCTCAGGCTGTGCACACAACTAAGTTGAAGAGGGATGTTCTCCTTTCTCTCTTTTCTTGACTTTGCTTCTCCATATACCTAGTTTTCTTACATGACTTACCTAGTCAATCAAAGGATACAGTCCCAACAATCTATGTACAGGTGATAAATGGTTTTAGGAAACATAAAAGATCACTTTACAAAATTTAATGGAAACAATTCTTATATTTCATTCAGTTGCATTAAATAAAGCATCATACCTTGATGCAGCACTACTAGAAAGAGAACTGCTTCTACTTCTTTTCTTCCTCCTCTTTTTAATTGTGTTTCTTTTATGAAAGCGCAAAGCAGATTTGTAATCTGATAAAATTGAACTTATATGTTCCTCAAAGAAGGCAGACAGACGTAGGCTCATGCTGTAAATCTATTTTAAAAATTAGAACTCTGTTAATAAATGAAAGTAAATTCTGAACAAAGTTTGCTTCAAAATTTTTGCCCCCAGTTTACTGTACTAAGCAACATAAATCACTGCCCAGAGCTACATCCACTAGTACCACGGCTACACTGCCTATGTACAGAAGATACAAGGTGGGTATCATTTTATTTTATTATTTTATTTAATCACATCAGTGTTCACGCAATACAACGGGACACTGTAAAATGGACACTCTCTGCACCAATCTTGTCCATATTTTGCCCCACTTCTCCCCATGCTTTTTAGCGCTGGGTGGAACATGAGTAACTCTGAGCATATTTTTTTTTAAAATGACGTGCACAGACTCCTATTCCCACAGTGTACCAATCACACTGCTTGCATGTCTGCGCACAGAGGAGGGAGAGAGAGAGTGTGTGCGCGCGCATGCATAAGAGTCCTAGTTGGGAGTCTGTTAACAGGCAATGCACCTGAGCGATTTTCAGATACAGTACTTTAAACATGCACTATGGGCTGGATCTAACGCTTACCCAAATGTAATAAGATTTCCACTTTCCCCTGGCTGCACTAAGGTAGCAGTTATACCTTCAGCAAGTTTGCTGTATTTGTGGAAGGCTGGATCCAACCCTTGAAAGCCAACACTGCAGCTGCGTTAAATCAGATGAAACATAACCTGTCTATAGTCTTTCACTTCACCAGAGAAGGTATTCTCCAAGTAAAGACAATTATTAGATCTTTAAAAGTGTTTCAAAATTAATCATTACAGCTGTATTGCAAGCCTCACTTGTGTAACTTTTCCAAGAACGAGTGTAGCGGATATCATAACATTACATTTTTAAGGAATCAACTGTAACATCATACCCTTGATCTTTTGCATGGTGTATAAACTTTGGAGTTGCTGAAGATTAGTCTCACATCTTTACACAACTCCATTGGTGACTCATAATTCCCCACTTCTAGTGTTTCTCGAACAGTAGCAAAATCCATTGGAGTGTCAATTATGTCTCTGTAATCCTTGAAAACAATACAAACATTGTTAAATTCTGTTTATTAATCTGATAATACATTACTAATAATTTAAAATAACAATATAAGCTACAGACAGGATAGATAAGAATATATTGGAGGCTGAGTGGCTTTGTATGTCAGTGGGTCAAGATTCTAATAAATTCCCAGCTTTTAAATATATATCACTGGGGTCTGAATTCATAGTGACTGACAAGGAAACTGGCCTTTAGCTAATCATGGATATTTCAGTGAAGATGCCAACTCAGTGCATGTGCAGCAGTGATGGGAAAAAGCAAATGTAATCCTAGGGATTATTAGGAAAAGGACATAAAACAAAAAGGCCAGTATCATAATGCATCTATGTACATCTAAGATGTACCACTTGTAAGATCTTGCCACTTGCAATTCAGAGACAAGATGACCAGCGAGGATGGGGAGAACTTTTTCCTCATTTTTCTTAATACTAGAAATCTTGGACAACCAATGAAGCTGATAGGTAGCAGACTGAAGATAGATAAAAGAAATCACTACTCAAGAGTAATTAACGTACTGAATTCACTAACACAGGATGTAGGATTCAGTCCATCAATCACTTCGTTTCCATACAGTCTTTCTATGAACATGAGTTCTGTCAGCAGCAAGTGACGTTATCTTCTCCCCTCCAGCTGCAGCCCAACCTCACCTCCCCCAAAAATACTATTTCTGGAGCAGAATTTTTCAGGGGGCATTTCAACTGCAGTGGAATGGGAATGAGACTAAAGTCTTGCAGTACTGTGGAAGTGTTCTGTGGTACCTCATGACCTGGCTATAATTCAAAAGGATTACATGGAATCTCCATGATCAGAGGTAGTAACCCTTTGAATGCCAGTGCTGGGTAACAACAAGAGTCATGATTATGAAAACCTGCTTTCAGGCCTTTGCCCAATCCACATCTCGTGCCATTCCATGGGGTCCTTCATGTCTCAAGAAAGATGTGCAAGAAGATACAACGGATGGCAAGCAAGATTTATACATGGAGACACAGCAGTTCACCGGAGCCAATTCTTTTAAAGTTAAGAATATGTAAATACAGTGTCATATTCATCCTATCCCCTCAATTCCATATGTTTGGTGCAATTATAATTTTTAAGTACTTACTGGATACTCAAGAAGATCTACCGGTTGGCGGAAAGGTTCAGAATCCTCACACTGAAAAATAAGATTCAACAACTCCTGGCACTGTCTCTTCCAAGCCTGGATATCATATGATTGAGCCCTGTTACGTAGTCTCCGCTTTGGCTGATGATCCTAAAATGAGAAGTTTAAAATTAACTCATTTAATAAATTTAATAAATAGATATTTTTACAAATATTTAGAAAGGAAACTAATGGGTGATAACTGGTATTAAATATTAAATAATATCAGCATGTAAATATATGTCATCAACTAAATCACTCTGAACAAATTGTTACATCATTATAACTATCTACAGCAGATCACTAATATAAAACAGACTACCTTCCTCTTTCTTGTGGAGGTTCCAGGCATGTTAATATCTTTCTCTTCTTCCTTTAAGCAATAAAATATTCATCACAGGATGTAAAAATATTACTCATTTGAAAAAAAAAATAACTATGACAATTTAGTTGCAATATTCAAGTATAATTTTTTTTTGCAAGAATACTATTGCTGAATCCATCCCCACTGCTATACAGTAGAACAACAGAGTAGGAACTGAAAATCATCCTTTGTCTTTAAAAACATGGAGAACTCAGTGTCGCAAGTCTACGCAGTTCTCTCACTCTGCTGAGGCATCGGGCAGAGGAAAGGATAATTCCACAATTTCTGGAGCTAATTCTAGCCAAAAGTCACTTCTTCCCCTCATAGCATTTTGCACTGCATTATAACTGCCATTTGTATTGGACATAAAATTGATATGAGCTGTTCTGGAAGCCAAGTCTTAGCTGAAAAGTGGGGTTGTTAAATAGAGTTTGATTCAGCCGATTTTCCCGCTCAACTGTATTCAATTCTTCTCCTCCCTGCATTGCATCTAACCTGGCTCCTATTCATGCAGATTTTTCATGACCTATAATTATAGCTTTTTTATGATTGAAGGGAATCCCTCCATCTTTTGCCACCATGGCGAGATCCAACCGATAATACATAAAGCAAGCCATATTTTTCCAGACTTTTATATGACAAATTTGTTGCTTACCTCCTCTGAGTCAGATAAGACCTTTTTCTTCATGGTGTTATACAGTGGAATTATATCATAGCAAGCCTGATCTCTGTTCAATACAAAAAACCTGCCTGTTAATGGTTTACTTGTATCCACATTCGTACAAAATATCTATGTACATACATAAGAAAAAAAGTAAACATTTCCATATTTAGAGCACAGCCCTGTCAGAATAAAAGTTTTCAAGTAAATACTGGGCTGGATTAAAGCTCCAGAATCTGAATTTCACTCAAGGGAAGCTATTTGACCTCTTTTTGATACAGCACCCTGTGTCACACAGCACATTGTTCTGGCAAGTCCGGCTCCACCCCAGATGAGCTGTCCACAGTGTTACAAGCTGTGGCAGGGTGGCTCAAGCTGAGTAGACTGAAATTAAATTTGATGAAGACGGAGGCCCTGTAACTAAGCCGTCGCAGTCCAGGACCAGAGGTTCGTTTACCGACCCTTGATGGAGCACAGCCCATGCTGGTGCCCAAAGTTAAAAGCCTAGGGGTGCTCTTGGATCCCTCTCTAACAATGGATCCCAAGTAGCTGCCACTGCTAAGTAAGCTTTCTGCCATCTAAGTATGGTGAGGCAGTTGGTCCCCTTTCTCGAACGCAACAACTTGGCAACAGAGATCCATGCAACGGTCATCTCGAAGCTGGATTACTGTAATGCCCTCTACATGGGGTTGCCCTTGTCCCTAATCTGGCGTCTTCAGCTAGTGCAGAACGCCACCGCCAGGCTGTTAATGGGAGTTCCTTTACAGGAATACATTCAGCCTGTGCTGAAAGTGCTGCACTGGCTACCAATAAGGTACTGGATTCGCTTCAAGGTGCTGGTTTTAACCTTTAAAGCCCTATATGGCCAGGGTCCTGCATACCTTAGGGACCGCCTTTCCCCGTATATGCCCCGGTGAGCACTTCGTGCTGGGACCCAAAACCTGTTGACAGTCCCCAGAATCAGGGAAGTTAGGCTTCAGTCAACTAGAGCCAGAGCCTTTTCCACGGCTGCACCTAGCTGGTGGAATGAATTGCCGGAGGACGTTAAGGCCCTGCGAGAGCTTCCACAGCTCCGCAGGGCCTGTAAAATGGCACTCTTCCATCTTGCTTTTCCATAAGGACAACTTACAGCAACGGATTAGGCCCATAAACCGGAATTTAACATCATTCTGGACTTCCTACCACGCTATGGTGATTTGGGGTCCCTTGGATCATCTAAGATTGACTATCCAGTTATACTGCTACCATCAAAATTTAATTACATCATTTATTATTGTACTAGCATCTACTGTTATATTGTTTTTAAACTGATATTTTAATATTGTTTTTATGTTTTATGTATTATTGATGTTTTTATCTTGTTTGGTCATTTTTTGACCCTAACCTGTGAGCAGCCCTGAGCCTGCCTTTAGTGGGGAGGGTGGGATATAAATAAATTAAAATAAATAAAAAATAAATAAGACATAATCTAACTGCAGGTGTTTCTTTCAAAGCTCACATAAAACAATAATAACCAATAGAGCAATTAATTAAAGTGCCAAGTACCTGCAATTTTGTTATGTCAAAAGTTATCAATTTTAAACTAAGGGAAAAGACTGTACTGGAAGTCAGAGTTTACCTCAAGGTGTTTTCTAGATAAGCCAGAGCATATTTTAACACACTGTTGCCAGAAAATCTTCGGGTTTATCTTGACAGTGGGAGTGTTTCATGCAATGCAATTTTAGAAAAACTGACTTCTACACCCCTGTTGTACCTGAAGCTATGTTTTATCCTCAACCATAAGAAATAAATCAGTATTCTATGACCTAGTGAAAAAATAATGTAATATACTATAATGTCAAAAATAAAAGATAGTGTTAACTTTGCTCAATAAACATGTACAATGTCAGTACCAGAGAAATTATTTCCCATTCCTTACATCTTGATAATGGAAGTAAAACTTTGTAAGTCTACCACAGAATTTATAAAAGCAGCACTCTGGAAGGAAATTAATGAAAAAATCAATTCTATTATAAAACTGTATGTTTTCTTCCTCTGTAAGCATATATCCTATACATCTATACATTACTAATAGGCAATACCATGTAAAACAATTTTCCTTTTGGGGTTAACTTACTTTATGAAGTGCAACAGGAGATCTGTAACAAACTTGGCAGATTTGACAATGGGACTTCCAGGTTCATTGAATGTACGTGTATTGTACTCTATATACCGAACTTCCCACATAAGTGAAGAAAGTCGCCTTTGAAATGGAAAAATGAATAAAAATATTGCAATGATACCATTCAATTTTTAGTTCAAACATTTAATCCATACCTATATAATAAAAGTTTCCCTGAAAGACCAAAGACTGGCAGAAACTGGTAACACTAAATATGGCTCAAGGATATTCGGAATCCCTTGCCTTCCTTCGTTCCCCCACCAGGGCCTACTGTCAGTATCCCCATTCCCATAACAAGGCAGGTAGACACATTTCTAAATGAACAATACCATACAAAATGTCAATAAAACATAAAATAAAATGTAAGTAAACAAAACCTTAAGGGCTTTGCCTTGCCATGCCTTTGTACAGAAATCAAGTACTGGGACTGTGCTCTCATTAACCCTGGTGAGCAATAATTAAATACCAGGGGAATAATATTTTCTATTTTAATTTTTTAAAATTTATTTTAATTTCTGCTTAAGGCGATAGTTGTATGAACAGTTCTAGATAGATTAACCCTGTCTTAAACTAAGGTATTCAAAATCAGAAATCAACGCAATAGGTTCACTTGCACCACCACTAATGCAAAACAAGGACACAAGAGAATGGAAGATAAGAAACCTACATGAACTCTGGGTATTTATGCACCAAAGGATGCTGGACAAATAGCTACAGGACTCAAAGGGATAAAATTGTAAAGGGGCCTTGCAAAGAATGTTTGTAAAAGAAATCAGGAAACTAAGAAGTCCTCAGAGCAATTAGAAAACTTTTTAGAAGATCTCTTCCAAAGTCAGAGTCATTAAGTTAAGATTAACACTAAAACAGGGGAAGTACTGACCTGGATAGCCAAGGCTAGTCCAATTTTGCCAGATCTCAGAAGATAAGCAGGATTAGCCTTAGTTAGTATTTGGATGGGAAACCACCATGGAATTCTAGGGTTGAACATCTCTTACCTTGAAAACCTTATGGGGTCAGCATAAGACAGCTGCGACTTGATGGCAAAGAAAAAACCCAAACTATCCCACCATATCACATACATTTAGCTGGGATGTATATAACCCAACTGCATGCATTATTCAAGACTGCTAAAAGCAGTCCAAAAAGTTTTCTTTACATGAAAAAATGCCTGGAGTCAAAAAGAGAACTCAGAACAAACCTGTAAAACCTATTTTCCAGTCTCTGTTTAATTGTACTGAGATCAGTAGGGTATGCAACAACAGTGCAGTACATTGGATACGCCTGAAAATCCACAGGTGCCACAAAAGGAGATGCAATATCTAAACACGATAGGGGGAAAAACCTGTTACTACAATACTGGAGGCAGAAAGCATAAGAGTATATATTTTATGTAGAATATTGTAAGATACACTAGATATATCCTTAATTTGGCATGCATTTCAATAATAAGAGCCAAGTAGATAGGGCATATGTAACCCACTACTGATTAGGTACTTGCCCATTTTATTTAATGACTGAAATATAAATGTTGCTTTCTCTAAAATGTTTCTTTCGTGGAGATGTGCCACATGTGAATTGAAATAACAAGAACTTGTATTTCAAGAATCACTTTAAGAAAAAAAAAACTCACACAGCAAAATTTAAAAGTCCACAAGAACTTTAAGATATTAAACAGACACTCATGTCACATTAAGATGTTATCGTCTCAAAACAAATATTACCTAGAGTCATCAACTGGTTTATTCCTGATATTATCCTCTCACATTCATCATCTCGTGTCCTGGAGCCCCATTCTCCATCCAGAGGTTTGTAAATCAATGTTCTACTTTCTGCACTCGTTAAAGGAACACTAGTTCCAAGCTCTTCCGGAAACACAGCTGAAATAAAACATTACACATATTAACAGCCAATATCGTTATTATTACAACTGCAGATATTGTGTACCTATAAAGAAAACAAAGCAATAGTGTGAAGGGCAACCAATCCATTGTAATCAGTACTATATTCTGAAGAACAAATGGAATATATTTTGCACTAAAAACTGCATCTCATATCATCTTCCATAAACTTGAAAATTCATCATTTCCATCCAGAAAGGTTGGAAGATTTATATGTGCTGTCTACCATTCTAAAGTTTCAATTTCTAACATCTCCACTTCAAAGAAGATAGATCCGTGTTGGTCTGAAGCAACAGACCAAAGTTAGAATCCAATGGCACCTTAAGACCAACATTTCTTTAATTCAAGGTGTAAGCTTTCATGTGCACAAACACTTATTCAGACAGTGAAATTGGAAACAGTGAATAAGTTGTTTAGCCTGATAGAGGCAGTGGGTAGTGAATAAGAATGTTATATCCCATTTCAAAGTCTGATGAAGTGTTTTGCATGTACATGTAAGCTTACACCCAGAATTTTAAAAAAATGCTGGTCTTAAAGGTACCATTGGATTCTAACTTTGTTCTATCCCCACTGCAAAGGGTTTTCAGGTGGCAATACTAAAAAAGCAACTGCCTGTATCCTCAAAAAGTGACTGCCAGAGTAGATAGACCATATTCTGGTTTATAACACAGTCTTCTATTTATTTCTCTTATATTTATTGAAAGTACAGTTAGCTAGGAGTTTTTGTTTTTTAATTAAATCTATCATAATTCTACATAAACACAATAATTATTGTCACTAATTATAGCCTGGGATGCATTAGGTGTTGAGAATTCCAATGAAAGGCTAAAATGCTGCTATCCACTCTAAAATGACCTTTTAAATACCTATATTTGAAGCCTAATACTGAGAAGGGCAAGATAAAAATCTCCGGGTAAGGTAATTTTACTTGAGAAAGAATTTTTACTAGTATTAGGGCAGGATTCATCTTATGTAAGCTACTCTTCGGAAGTTTAACCTACAGATATTAATTTGTTATTCTGTTAATCTCCACACTTTTAGTTAGAGATTCACCCCCAACCTTCTCTCTCCAGCTGGGACCCAAAGTGGTTCACAATACTGTTCTACCCTCCTCCATGTTATTCTCACAACAACTGTACTGTGAGGCAGGTTAGTCTGAAAGTGTGACTTGCCCAAGGTCACCCAGCAAGCTTCTGTAGCAGAGAGGGTGTTCAAACATAACTACCAGATCCTGGTCTGCTATTCCAGCCATTACATCTTGCTAGTTCTCATTCTGACTTTTGGTAAAAGCTTTTTAAAAAGTATTCCATGCAGTAAACTGTTTATAAAAATGGCTCCTCATGTTTTTTGGGTTTATCCAGATCAGCGCAAACAGTCACCACTATCATCCAACATACAAGATGGTTACTCTGGGAGCACCAGGACTGAAAATTACAGAGATATTTGCACCATCCTAAATGGTTTGTCAAGTTCAGCTATGCCCATTCAGTTGTATTTCAAGCAACAAAAAATTTGGGAATCCTTGCAAACTATATTTCATCCAAGTATTTTAACATACCTATGGAAAAGTGAACCCCAAAATGTTTAGTGAACTTCTGAAAAGAAACCCAAACAAAATGCATAATTTTATTCACGAAATAAAACCCACAAATTGAATTCCAGCATCATTTCCCACTGTTGCAACGCACTTGCCAGCAGAAAGACCAATGATTTCTACAGACACTCCTTTCCTATCGCCTCTTAGGTTTCCCTGTACTCAAGAAAAAACATATTGGGAGACCAGCTGGATACAAGGATGGGGAATTGGGGAGGACAGAAAAGTTCCATTCCATGAGCAAAGCTCTGTTGACAATACCTTGGAACTAACCATCTCATTTTCTACCACATTTTGAACACTGTAAAGAAGAATTGTGCTTCATTTTCCCCCTCCTTTTAGAACATAAACACCTTTACACTTTATCACATACGTACACAGTAAGTTCTGTCTCCTTTCTGTACATCTAGGGGAAAGTAGACACATACCATTGTCTGGTATAGGCTCCATATCCCAAGGACTCATTTTCTCAGTGTCTCCATTGTCCCAACTTCAAGAAAAAAATACAGTCAAATTTCCTATTATTAGCATTTCTTATATGAGTACTCTAACTGATCAGCAATGTCCCCCTCAGATATTTAACCCTCCCAAGGAATCAGGGTATTTTTGACCCTGGAGTCATGGGGTGGAGGGGGGGGAAATGGTTTATCCATTTAACGCGTTCTACAGACACCAACCTCCTGTTATGCCTTTTTCTCAGCTTTAATGCATTTCACCAAACCATTTCTTCAAAGAAGGATATGTTCATATCCCAACTTCACCACCTTCTGCACATCATTTACTAACATGTTCTGGCTTGGTGACACATGTTAAAGCTGGCAATCACATTGACAAATGGTTGCTTGGATAATTTCCTTTAGGAATAACCCTGATATATTTTTTTCAAGAAGGAATATGTCACTATATTGTGACTTCAGTGGGGTTTGAATGACTGTTTTTGTACTCAGAAAAGAACTGGACTTTGAGGAAATCTCTATGGATTGCTTTCTATTGGATTCTAAGACTCTTGACCTGGACTTTAAAACTGGACTGACTTTAGAACTGGGTGGACTTAAAGTGAGGATATTTGGTGACGGAGATCTGAAATGTTAAATATAATTTGTTTTTGAAAAAAATATAAAAAGGAGAAGTTTGATTACAGATCTGTTTAAGTCTGTTTTTTGTAATTCTGTCACAGTACAGTGCTTCTTGACCTCTAGGTCTTAATGGTCAAAAACTCTTCTGAAGATGGACACTGTGTAGCTATAAGTATGTTCAGGAAGGCGACCTTTAGACAGGGATACCATGGGATCCGCCTACAAATAGCTCAAAGAATGTTCCAGATGTTATACCATTCCTCTAACCCAGGGGTGTCAAACATGCAGTTTGGGGGCCAAATCAGGCCCCCGAGCAACTGGCTGTCATCGGCTTCCTTCTGCCTCTCTCTTGCTTCCTTCGGCATAATAGCTTGCTTTGCAAGGCTTGCTCAATTGCACAGCAGAGCTACTGAGCCAAACCTCTCTTCCTTCAATTGACTGAGGCTCCCCCTGCCCCCGCAACAGTCCCTGGGGAAAGAAGGAAAGAGCCAGAGTTTCCTCTGCCCAGTTCCTTGGATCCCATGGGAGAAACACAAAGAAAGCACCTTTAAGACCAATGAGTGCTAATGTTTTAAGCACGTTTTAAGTTTACTATATATATATATATATGACACCCCTGCTCTAACCTGTTATCACCTACAGGAAATGAAAGTTCTACATTCTGCTAGTGTTCAGCGACCCCAACAGATGTTCCAGTATTTGATGCAGTTTCTTTAATTGTGGGGTAAAAATACAGAACCTGGAATTTCAGAAACTATTTTTGATTTAAAATGTATTAAATGAATAGACCAGCAATGAAGTATGGAGGTGGAGAGAAGCGTGAAGCTAGATGAGTAAGCAACCAATAATACTCTGCTCCTCAACCACTCACACTTAAGATAATATGCTTGTACCACATAAGTGACGGATTTTAATTGTAAACTGCTTTTGGAAACCAATGTTGCTGAAAAGTGGGGTATAAATACATTAAATAAAGATATACAACAAGAGTAAAATAAAATTCTTTGTACTAAGTTACTAACCAGACATTGTAGCACTGAAATAAGCTATCAGGATAATCAGGTTGAAGAGGCTCTTGGCTTTCTATTGTTCCAAACCACCAGGCATCATCAATTACTGACCTAAATCGATCACCTAGATAAAAAAATAAAGAACTATGTTTAATCCAAAAGAGGTATCTTACCCTAATTTTTATCATGTGTTGTCGGTTTTGCAAGATATCACTTTTGCCAAGCAACACATCAGCCAAAAAATACAAAACTCACAAATGATAAATACAACTGAAGAAGCTGGATGAAGAGCAATCTGTCCCATCAGGCTAAACAACTTATCCCAACATAAGATGCCAGCAAAGGCCTTATGACCATTGTGGGTTATCACCTTATTTAATGCTGGGGAAAGTGATTATCATGCCAGAAACAGTCTATTTTGTACCCCAGTCAAGATGGGATAGAGGCCAAATGCACCTTATCAAATGCCATTTATAAATTCAGGGTTGCCACTAAAAATTTATTTTTCATTTCTCTGACCAACATTTGTCAATTTCCCTGACCACCATTCAAATATAAACACAAGTTAAAAAATGAATAGGTCGTGTTGGATTAATGCAAGGCTTAATGATATGTTCCACTCTACAACTACACAAGTCTCAAATGCAAAAATATTTGTCAAAGTAACAGATTTAATATCAGCTTCTTTCAACAGTAACTGCAGCAACATTTGCAATTGCACCAAAAATTACACCAAGATACAAACTTCAATTCAAGTAAACTCTGAATGCTAACAAGTAGCATTCCCAGCTTTGGAAAGTTCCACTTTCACTTTCTGGTTCCAGACAGTGTAATAAGCAGATGAGCAACAAGAAAGGAGATGGAGTTTCTGCAATCTAGAGAAGCAGACAACCCTCATCTACAACCTTTATGCATGGGAGAAGTCAGGAAAGAAGGTGAGAAAGCTGGTACTCTGTAAACTCCAGCAACAACAA
The DNA here is from genome assembly GCF_032191835.1 of Heteronotia binoei. NCBI lineage: Eukaryota > Metazoa > Chordata > Lepidosauria > Squamata > Gekkonidae > Heteronotia > Heteronotia binoei. Next base: position 76,879,181 of record NC_083223.1, read on the forward strand.
GCAATCACATTTGCAAAATTTACTTTGCATGGTGCAGAGTAGAAAGTGCTAGTTGTCTGTGAAATCCAACAGCAGCAAAACTCATTTGCAACTCTGTACTGGGTTTAGCAGGAGACAAAACATTCATTCCATACACAACCATACACCAAAAACATGCTTATGTTTATATGTAAGTTAAATGCAGTACTAGCAGGTAGGGATGAAAACAGATGTTTAAGTTTGTATACAGCTGAACGTTTAAACAAGCATGTGCATGTGCTACAGGCAGACCTTGGAAATCATGGAGGGACAGAGCTCAACAACCACATTAGGCTGGTTGCTGAGGGTGGAGCTGAGAAAAAGACAGAGCTGGGGAAGGGCATCATTAAGTTTTACTTGTATTCTCCTGCTTCTCTATTCCAGTTGCCACAAGAACAGATCATGCTCTTGCAGCAGCAGGTAAAAAATTCACTGCTTGAATATATTTTAATCACAATTTCCCTGACTTTCCCTGACCAATTTTCCTGACTTTCCAGGAAGTGGCAACCCTGAAATTTCCAGCTCTGGACATATTTCAGCATCCTAGAGACTTGCTCAAATTTTGTTTATACTTAGATATATAAAATCAATATACTTAATAAAAAGAAACCAAGAAAATGTTTCTGTTACAAACAATTTTATTAGCAACAATGGTAATAAATTTCAATTTCTTACATCATTAATAATAACTTTTTTTACCTATCCTATATATTACTTTCTACCCACCCCTCCCCCTGTTACTTGACCCCCGCTGGTGTTATATACTTAAAATCTTAATATTAAAGGTACCCTTAATTAATAAGAACCAAAATTAATATCCTCCTCCCTCTTATAGTCATTAAAAATTGTCCAATGTCCTTTCCCCCCCACTCTTTTTCTACGTATCTTCTGAACTTTTTCCACTCCATCTTAAATACTTCTAAATCATAGTCTCTTAAGGTTCTTGTTAACTTGTCCATTTCACTCCATGTCGTAACTTTTACAATCCAATCCCATTTCTCTGGTATTTTTTCTTGCTTCCACAACTGCACATACAATGTCCTAGCAGCTGAGAGCAAGTACCAGATTAAAGCTCTACCTTCTTTTGGAAATTTTTCCATTTGTAATCCCAACTGAAAAGTCTCTGCAACTTTGTTAAATTCGTATCCCAAGATCTTAGAAATCTCTTGTTGAATCATCTCCCAATACTTTTTCATTCTTTCACAAGTCCACCAAATATGGTAGAACGAACCTTCATGTTCTTTACATTTCCAACATCTATATGGCATCTTATTGTTCATCTTTACCAACTTTTTAGGAGTCATATACCATCTGTACATCATCTTAAAACAATTTTCTATAATACTCTGACATGTTGAGAGTTTCATAGAGTTCTTCCACAAATATTCCCCTGTGTCCATCTATATTTCTTTATTTATATTAATTGCCCACTTAATCATTTGAGATTTCACTACTTCATCTTCCGTAGACCATTTTAAAAGTAACTTATAGATTTTCGAAATTAATTTTTCATTATCTCCAAGCAGAACTTTTTCCATTTCTGTTTGTTCTCATCTTAATCCTTCAGTTTTAACATCGCTTAACATCAAACTTTATTTGTTGCATTTGAAACCAATCATATTTATTAGTCAACTCTTCAGCAGTTTTCAATTCTATTTTACCACTTTGTATTTTTAGTAATTGATTATATGACATCCCTTTATCCTCTCCTGTCGCAGCTGTTATTCTTATTACTTCTGCCGGCACTATCCATAGTGGTTTTCTTTCATCGCCATATTTCTTGTACTTCATCCAAATATTTAGGTTATTCCTTATATAATGGTGAGAAAAAAAATCCAACTTTTTCTTTCCATAGTACATATAAGCGTGCCAGCCGAATTTATTTCCATGACCTTCCAATGTTAAAAGTTTTTTATTCAACAGCGTCACCCAATCTTTTATCCACACTAGACAAACTGCTTCATGATATAATCTTAAATCTGGTAGTTGAAATCCTCTTCTTTCTTTAGCATCTGTTAAAACTTTCATTTTAATCCTTGGTTTTTTCCCAACCCATACAAATTCTGAAATATTTCTTTGCCATTTATTAAATTGTTTACTGTCTTTCACAATCGGAATAGTTTGAAACAAATACATTATTCTCGGCAAAATGTTCATCTTAATTGCAGTTATTCTACCAAGCAATGACAAATTAACCTTGTTCCATTTTATCATAGCTTCGTCCATTTTACGCCATAACTTTTCATAATTGTTTTTAAACAGATCAATTTTCTTGTTATTTCCACGCCCAAATATTTTACTTTAGGGGTAACTTCACATCCCGTTAATCTCTGCAATTCCTTTTGTTTACTTAACTTGCATATTTTTACACAAAATTTTTTACTTTTCTTTATTAACATAAAGTCCCGCCAATTCTCCAAAATCTTGTATTTTGGCTAACAACAAAGGTGTTACTTGCATAGGATTTTCATTTATAAACATTTGATCATCGGCAAATGCTCTATATTTATAGGAAAATCCTTTAATTCTCATAACTTCAATTTCTTCATCATCTTGTATTTGCAGCAATAAGATTTCAAGAGTCATTATAAACAACAATGGTGAAAGCGGACAACCTTGCCTTGTACCTTTGCTGATTGTCATTTCTTCTGTAAGATCTGCATTTATACATAACCTTGCACGTTGTTCAGTATAAATTGCTTTTATTATTCTTATAAAGTTTTTCCCCAACTTTATTTTCTCCATTACTGCAAATATAAAGTCCCAATTAAAATTATCAAAAGCTTTCTCTGCGTCCGCAAAGAATAATGCAACTTCCTTTATAAAGTTTATTAGATATTGTTTAAGCCGTTCTGCTAAGATTCTTGTGTATATCTTATAATCATTGTAATCTCCCTTATAATTTTCTGTTTCCATGGCCTTTTCCTTAATTCACTTTTTTCTTAATTTCATTTTAAATGTTCAACATCTGTTTATCTTTTGCTCTCTTGTCTTTATTATTCAATGTTATTAGTAATCCTCTCATTACTGCCTTGTAGGCATCCCATACCGTCTAAAATTCTGTATCTTCTCTGTCATTTACTTGGAAATACGCTTTGGTTTCATTTTCTAGAAATGTCACTATTTCTTTATTTTGTAGTAAATCATTTAACCTCCCTCTTCTTGACTTTTTCGACAGTTTTGTAATCCACATTACTGGGTTATGATCAGCTCCTATTTTAGGTAATATCTCTATTTTCTTTGTTATAAGTCCCAAATCTTACCCCACAACATGTCAATTCTAGAGAAAGAGCTATGTCTAGCTGAAAAGAAGGTATAGTCCCATACTTCAGGATTAAACTTCGTCTATATATCTTTCAAACTCTCCTGTTTAACCAATTCAGAAAAAGACTTTGGCAATTTCCCTTCTTTATCATTTTTTTTCTTCCCCGATCTATCTATTGTGTTCTGAATTGTTCCGTTAAAGTCCCCCATCAATAAAATTTGCTCATAGGTCACTTTATCAAGATGTGTAATATTTTTAAAGAAAATGTCTTTAGCACCATTTGGAGCATAAAATCCCAACAACAACTTTTTTTGGCATTCAAAGTAATTTCTACCGCTATATACCTTCCATCTTTATCGTTAAATACCAATTTCAGGTCTAATTCTTGTTTAATATAAAAGACTACTCCTCTCTTCTTCTGTTCAGCCAATGTAAAAAATTCTAGTACCAATTGTTTATTCCACAGAAATTTATAATCCTTTTGTCTATATGCACTTCTTGTAAGCATACTATATTACAATTTTTTTTTTTATCCAATGAAACATTGCCTTTTTTTCTGTGGTGAATTTAGTCCATTTACATTCCAAAATATCAATTTGTAATCCATTATGGTGCAAATTCTTTATTCTCTTCATAAAATCTACGCAGTTCCTGTGTATTTGTGATTGTAATCCTTTTCCATTGAAGTTCAAAGCTCAAACCTTTAGGTATTATCCATCTGTACCTCATTCCATTGTCACGTAATTTTTCTGTCAATTTTTTTATATGCCTTTCTATCAGTTAGCACTTGTCTTGGCAGTTCTTTCATAATTCTTACTCTACTGCCTCCCACTATCAATGACTTTTCAAAGTTTTTATTCATGATCTTTCCCACCATTTCTTTTGCATAAATCTTACGACCACATCTCTTGGCAATTGTTCTTTTTTGCAGAGTGAATTTACTCTATACATATAGTCATACATATTTCTATTCCCTTCAGGATCTTCCTCCAAAAATTCTGCAATTATTTTTATTATGTATTTTTTCAGGTCTGATTCTTCATCTTCAGGTACACCTCTCAGACGGATCTGAGTTTCCATCAGTTTGCAGTCATGAATTGTCACTTTTTCTTGTAATTTTAACAAGGTGGAGTCGTGTGTTTTCACTCTCTCTTCCACTTCTTGTACTTTCTTTATTACCACAGAATTCTGAGATTCTCTATTTCTTTTAATTCTTTTTTTTTGAGTCCTCAATATCCTTTCTTATTTCTTTTATAGAGGCAGTTATCATTTCTTTCACCCCCTTCATTATCCTAGCTTCCATTGCATCTAATTGGGCTTGCATTTTCTCTATTGAAGCAGACCTAGCACAAGTTTGTTTCGGGTCTGACGTGTAAAAAAAGATCAAAAATTTTGATCTCACCAAATTAAATTTGAACCATCAGGTTTGATAAAGTGAAGCTTGCCTTTTCCAATGAACCCAATTTCGCTGTCCTCTGAGCCTCCCAGGCTCAGATATTAATGTTTAAAGCTTTTATTTCTCCCAAAATGGCGGTTGCAACTTTTGTTTCACTTTAAAAAAAAATTCTTTTTTCCCTTTTACCAGTTCAAGTCTTCTTATCTACTATCCAACAGTAGTAATTTTTTAATTGCCAAATCTGTTAACTCCACCAATTTTTAAAGTCCCAGTCACTTTAAAAACGATGCTAAAACTGAGTCCTCCCAACAACAATGGCCACCGATGTTTCTCTCTGGTATTATAATCCTAGAGTAGGCTGTTTACTTCGTTGACTTCCTTCTTCTTCCTCCAATACTTCCCGTTTTTCTTGCCTTCAAATCTCGTTTGACTGGTAGAGAAATCTCACGATATCTGATGTATTTCCTGTGTTGACTGTGAACACTGCAGATCTGTAACAATGGGGCTGCCTCCTCAACCACAGATAGACAAAACAATAAATTCCTTTCTTCTTTTAACACTGTATTTTAAGTTTACAAAGTTCAAATTTAGCCCCTTATCTTCTCCTTTCAGGCTTTCAGTATTTCCAACTCCCACCATTTACTTTTGTTTTGTTTAACTTTAATTAGTCCCAGAATGAAGAGATAGCAATCAGTACCTTTTTTCCTTAGTTTATCCAAATCAACACCAGTCCTTTGTAGATTAGATGTTTAAAATTGTAAAAGAAGGTTTGGATCCTGTCGAGCTTATGCCAAATTGATGACTCTGGAAACTTCTGCAGACGATGAATATGCAACTTCTCTCTGGAGATCCCTCAAAGCCTCAAAGGAGCCCCCCCCCCCCGGGGACTCCCTTTCAGCCAAGGTAAGTCTCCTCAAAGTATCTGTGCATATCTTGGACAATTCTCTAGCTAAGAAATGTAGGCAGAAGGCATTAATTTGCCTTTTACTACCCTGAACAGAAGTGCCAGCCTGCCCCTGTTAGGGAAAGCAACTCAGCCCACCATTTTCCAACCCCAGAAGTCTGAAACCAAAAAGATTTTTGAAAGGTTCCAACATTAATTTAAATATATAACCTGCATTTTAAACAGCATTTACAAAAACAGTTTCATATTTTTTACAACTAAAGAAACTAAAAGGCTAACCATAATCAATTTTATCTTTAAAATGTTATGCCTCCATGATGTTATCCACGCTTGCCAACTTTCTATAAAATCAAGATTTCTATGTGGATCCAGCAATCCTAAACAGAGTTACACCTTTCTAAATCTATGAAGTCAGTGAGCATAAAAGGGCATATGTTTTAAGATTGCACTGAAAGCTAGTGAGGGAGCTTTGGTTTTGGTCTAACAGCTCAGATGCAGTTAGCTTCCAAAGGAACCATTCTCTTTGCTTTGATCTAACTAGCTCAGCCTCTGTATACCTCGCTTAAGAATATTTTCAGAAATGTCAACAAAGATAACATTGAACTGAATAAATGCAGAAATAGAAGAACAAATTAAAGCCCGGTCTTCTCAGTTCAAAGAGAATTGTCTTACTTGCTAAAGAAAGAGCAGCAGAATACTTTTTAGAAACTTTAATGCTCAGCTGGCACAAGTTAAGAACTGTCCTTACAACTACAGAAACAAACTGAAAGGCTTGCTTGTGTACGCTAACTGACAAAGACGACCTAGGCCACGTACTTTGTGAAGTGTCATATACCTAGATACCACATGAAGCTCCAAACGAACAGATTGATCAGCTAGCCATGACTACACAAATTAGGAAACTAATTTTAAATTACTGATTTTCCTCCCTCCTACTGCAGACCCACACAATGCACCAAATACCAGTTTGTGTGGGTCTTGTGACCCCTGGAGGCAGTGTCAAAAGGAACAATGGAGCTCTCCTTGCAGTATTTCAAATATACCCCAAAGTATTCATACTTGCAAGTTGTTTTTACATGAAACAATGTGAAAGAGCATACATAAATCTTTTCTACTTATAACCTGGTACCACTAAAACAAAGGGAATTTTATCTCAGTGATTACCAGCATGTTGACTTACCAAAGCATAATAAAGCCTTGCTAGACCAGACTAACAATATTGGGCCATCTAGCCCTGCAACATGTTTGAACAGTGGTCAGCTGTATTTGCTGATTTTGACCTATCTAGTATATTTTTATCCTAAACTTTCTTCAAAGAGCTCAGGAAAGCATAGAAGGGTTCTCCTGTATTTTATACGCATTAAAACCCTGCTTTACACAGTCGCTTTCTCAGGAACTGGTCTACAGAGGCATAATGTCCTTTGAAACAGGAAATTCCACTTAGCTGTCCTATTTAATAGTCAGTGAAAAACCTTAATTCTATGAATATGTTAAATCACCTTTTAAAGTCATAAAAAACAGTAGTTATCAGTGTATTTTGACAGAAGATTCATCAATTATGCTTTGTAAAAAGTGCTTTCTCAGCTTTGTTTGCATCTTAAGGCACCTACCTATGTTCCACCGTCTGTGCTTTGCATCATCAAACTGCTGCCTTAAGACTAGAAAATCTATAACATCTGGCATATCATGATACCTAGGCATAACAAATGATGATGATGAGAAGTGAACTATTTTATAACAAAATATCTTTTGACAACACAGGTTCATCTAAGAATTTAAAGCATCAGCAGAACATAATTTTTGTTTCAGACAAACAGAATGGGCAAAGTCAGTCCTGGGAATCTATGTCAACAACAAACAACTGAAAAGCACCAAAGGAAAGAGTATGATCTTGGAAGAGACATTCAACTAGACAAGGGCACAAACCTAAACATTCCAGTTTAGGACAGCCCCTGAACCAAGCCTAAACTGCCCTGAACAGTTAGGTCACAGTGGGAAGAAACAGGATGGATTGCTCAGGAATGGTTAAATGGCCACTAGCCATTTAGTCAGTTTTGCTTCACCCACACACACACCTGGAAGTAGGGGGAAGTGAAACTAACCAGTGCTGCCTTCTACCTGCTTCCAAGTGGGGGGCAGGTGGGGGGGGGGAGTAAAACTGACTAGTGAAATGGCTCATGGGCAGGTGCCTCCATCAGCTGTTAGGCTGAAATGGTTGTGAGCCATTTCACTGATCACCCCGTAAAAAAGTCTGCCGTGAAAACGTTGTGAAAACAACTGGTGCTTGCACAGGGGACCTTTCCTTTCCTTCTAATGAAAGCCTTTGGAGAATGAGGCAATTTTCTCTTCAGGGACAATCCTCTTGTGCCTCAGACAGACACCTAACTTTTCAGTAGTGGTTTGGGATGTGCATTCAGATTTCTAATCTGATTGAATAATTGAACAGGGAGTTCCCCCTCCAACGGCCCCCCCCCCAAATTATTTGGCTTTTATTGGGGCACAGCTTGGAGAAGTCAAGTTGCACAGAGGCAGCAACACAACTCATTGAGTGAACTCGAGCATTTAAAGGGACTGTGTCCCTTTACATGCCTTTTTTCCTCCACTGAAAACAATGGATGGGGGCTCCTTTGGGGACCAACAGAATTGGATTCTCTTGACCAGTTGAGAGGCACGAGCAGCTATCCTACAAATCTGGTGCATCTATCTCAAAAAAACAGCCCCCCCCCAGAGTCCCAGACACCCCTTGCAACAATTCTCTATTAAACTGACTAGTGAAATGGCTCATGGACAAGTGCCTCCATCAGCTGTTAGGCTGAAATGGTTGTGAGCCATTTCACTGATCCATTTTGCTTCCACCCACTTGGAAGCCTAACAGCAAGGGTGGTAGCCATTTCACCAGTCCATTTTATTTCCTCCTGACAAAATGGCTTACAGCAATTTCACTGGTTCATTTCACCCCCCACTTTGATTTAGCTTCCCCCCACTTCCTACACACTAGAAAGTGGGGGGGAAGCTAAATCAACTGGCAGCCATTTAAACCTAACTGCAGGACAGGTGGACCTGTGCTGCTCCACTGTTCGGTTTAAATGGTCCAAACTGCCAAACAGGACAAAAGCCCAGTAACTGTTGGGGAAGGCACCTTCCCCAAACATCATTTCAAGAGCTCTAACCCAGGCCAAGTTTGTGCTGCATTTGGCTTGTGACCTATCCTTTTACTCTTTGCCAATCCATTGCTCCTCCCCCACAGCTCCATTCCTAGAAGCATACTGGGTGAAGCTTGGTGAAGAGGGATGTAGAGAAGAAGGGGTGGGTATGGGAAGAATTGTGCATATGCATATATTTGTATGCAACCCTCCCCCCCACACACACACACTAAACTACGTTTTCCAGGCCATTGGTTTTCAGCTGCTTGATCATTACTTGGATTTACAGATCTGCTGTTAACCTAGTTTCCCCTTAAAATAGTGCCCGAAACAGACTGGAGCAGGATGGAGGGGAAGTTCCCTTTGACAAGCACAGCTGCATGAGCACAACCTAGGATCTAACCCATCACTTATCAAGTTTTGTTACAACCCATTTAAAGCATCTTTGTATTGCATTCCACTACCTCTCTCTCGGTTTTAGGTTCAACTGATACAAAAGAATTTCCCCCCCAGAATTTAAAAACTGAACGTGCAAAATCTACTTACTAAACTTTAAAGTCAATTTCATTTTATCAGCACCTTTTAGTTTAAATATATGCAAGCAATATGTGAGCAATGATTTTCCTTACTTCATTGTAAAAGAGCCTCCAGTCAGTTTACCAGTATCTGGGTCAAGAAAAGCAAGCTTAAGACAGCAAAGTGTGGGCAGCCCAACTTCATACTTTATTCCAACTATTTTCATCAGCTCTTGCTCCTGATGAAAACAAAATATCCTTCAATTTAGTGTACTAGAAATAAAGCTAAATAGTAAAATAGACATAATAGTGGTTATTGCTTTCCAATTCTTCAGTACTGTACCTTGTTTTGAATAACTACAGGTAGGCAAGGGCATCATTTCAATAAATGTAAAAGCAATGAGAGGAAGCAAGACACTGTATACTCTGCTTCATCTCATACCCTTACATTTAGCGTACCTCTCTTATACAAAAGCATAAGAAAGAAGACTACTTTCCCAGCCACATTTTAGTCACAATGTAGCTTTCTCCCTTTGGAAAGATTAGCCAGCCATCATAATCACAGTTCTATTAAAACTGTTCCCAGTTCAGAAACACTGGCTGTGTTCCACAGTGTTAATTTACACATGCCAAATGTGTTTTTGATGGGAAATGGTAAGGGAAGTCACATGTTTTGTTCAAAGGAAAATATTTTTAAAGCAAAAGGAATTTGTTATACTGGCTTGCTGCTGCATGAAAAACATTAGCCCATTGGGCATGCAGTTTTTTAGGTTCCATTAAGAATCTGGATATTTTGTTTTGTAGGGATAGAATTGGGTGACTATTACAAGATATTACTTTAAATTGCAAGTCTTGGTTTGATGTAGTGGTTAAGATCGCAGACTAATCTGGGAGAACCAGGTTTGATTCCCTACTCCTCCACATACAACTGCTGGTGTGACCTTGGGGTAGTCACAAATTGTGGTGAGGAAAGGAAAGGAGATTGTAAGCTGCTGTGAGACTCTGGGGTGAAGGGCGGGATATAAATCCAATCTCTTCTACTTCTTTCTACCCCTTCCCCTTTTGTATAACAGTTATACAAATTCGTAACAGATAGAATACTTGAAATCAATTGACTATGGTTAAGAACCTTCCTTCCTCTACTTTTCTTATCCACTATGCTTACAAAATAGATCAAGAATGTTTGCCAACATGGTTCTTCAGCAGGATTTGCTCATCAGTTTTAAATCTTAGTTTAAATTCCTCTTTGAAGTGGCAACCGGTGGAATTTGCATATAAAATTAGAGGGCATATGGCGAAGCCCTGCAGAGATCACCAGCAGATTTAATTTGTTTTAAATACATAAAGATAAATGGAGAGGGTGAGAAAAACATACCCTTAGCTCCATCTTATGCCATGGCTGTTTTTTCGGATTAATGCTGTATATTTTGTTCTTCTTTGCCATTAAAACATACGCTTCATGCCCTTGTCGGAAATAGTATACCTAAGAACACAGCACAAAACTTGTGACTATATTATAATGTCTGTAAAAATGAACACGGCATGCACATTTAAACTGTGCAACTCCTCAAACTAATAAATTGTTTTTTACAATAATACCAGGTTAAACACTCACACCAGATGAACCACATAAAACTGACATATTCAAGCATGTCTATGACAAATCAAAATTTATTCATTCATACAACAGCTCTCTAAAATAGAGAGAGATTAAGCTACAATTGTGTTATTGTTCACATGCAAGCCTACACACAAGTCTTAGCAAGTGTTGGACCTAGAGTCCTGGCAAGAGAAGACAGCAGACAAAAAAGACAAATTCTAACTGTCCCACTTCTTCATGGGGGAGAAGATATAGGAGACTGTAAGCTGCTCTGAGTCTCTGATTCAGAGAAAAGGGTGGGGTATAAATCTACAATTCTTCTTCACTGTGATGTTTCACAAGTCACCGTTTTTGGAAAACTTAATAGTACACACCAGTACAGACATATCTAAACTAATTCCTATATGGGTTTTCTTCCCTTCATGGAAAATTCTTTTTTATATATTCATTCTATGGCCCTGTTCATACAACGTGTTGAGTCCGTGTTAAACTGACCCAGTTCTGAATATCTTTGTTCCGGATATTATCGATTGGACTGCCATACTGCAATTCGAATCACTCCGCAGTGAGACAGTCTTCTGCCGTCCACTATTCTCCACTATTATGCACATGTGCACATTATGCGCATAGGTTAAAACATGATGTGGTTACACAGTTATGTGCGTATCGCTAAGTAGTAAAAAAAATGGTGACCGTAAACCAGATGTCTGAGGCTCCTTTTGCTCTGGGACAGGCTTCAGACATCTGGAAGTTGGTTAATATTGCAGCAGAACTATCCAGATGGAGAAAACTACGAGATGAAACCGGAGAACTCAAAAAACACCGCAAAGGAGCAGGTAACAAAATAACCCAGTTCCGAGGAGGATGGGGGGGGGGGCGGGCTACCACGAGTTAACACCGGAAGGCAGATGTTGCTGTCTGATCAGCCACTTTAAATCCGGAAGGAAATAGCAGCAACATCTGATTATACTGTGTGTCTGAACAGGGCCTATATATTTTTAAATTCCTTTAATATATCATCATCTATCAGTGTCTCACAGATTCCAACATATATTCCTTCAACTCCTATTTAAATATCAATTTTATACAAAATAATTTCAGTACCTACATAGGATCAAAGACTTGGTATATTCAATTAAAGAAAGCAGCTCAGATCATTTTTTAAAAAGTCTAAAATGTTTGGTTAAAAAAAGACTACCCTGATGACTTAATAAAACAGAACCAGGCTTGAGAGACAGCACAAAGACAAAATACCTCATCTCCCATTTGAGGTACAAATGGACATCGGCGAGGAACAAGATCTGTAATCCATACTGAAGGCAGCCATTCTTCCAATGTCAATCCATTTTCGGTTAGCGCACCTACGGCCAACCTCTAAAGAAATCCAGAATAAGTGTGAATTAATCTCTAATTCAGTAAATCCAGAGATTTGTAGAAAAATTCATAATACAATCATTCATATTAGACATTAAAAAATACAGAAGGAAAAATTTCTTGGAATGGCAGCAAACCTGCAATGTAAATTTACATTTTTAAAGGTCAGCAACTCAACATAGAATCCTAGCACTCCAGTCATGATGAAGTATGACTCCCTATGGAGTAAATGACTACTGAAAGTCCACTCTATCCTTTTCCTCACATGAAAAAAGAGTGCTTGATATCCTGCTTCATTATTCATTCAATGCAACCTATCGTCTTTTTGATTTCTGAAGGAAAGGGTTGTAAGCTCTAGGAAACTGAGTCTTCCAAAAAGCATACCTATCAGTGGTTCTTCCCACAATACAGTGTCTGTGAATTAAAATGTATACCTAAATCTCAATTTGGCCTCACAGTAGCTATTAGAAATCCACTTTGGAACTGGGTAGAAACAGAATTTTTTTTTTAATTAAAGGGTTAAAGACAGCTTCAAAGGCAGTATAGAAAGACAGCAAATAAATAAATGACACTGTTTCTTATGGAATACTAGGAACTTTACAACATATGAACAGGTGTGACACCTCATCATCATCACTATAATGCAAACAATGTGTGCGCTCACATATGTACCTTGCACAAAGACCCATATTGTATACCCCCACACAGGTCTTTTGTGGAATGCAATGCAACTTGAAAAATGAAAGCAGTTTGACCTGAAGGGTTAATCCACTCTTTTATTTGGTTTCACAGACACATAGGATGCACTAACAGATAACCTATGGGCCCTACCTTTCTTGCCCATACTAGTTTATCATACTAGAGTGTATCAGAATACAAGGGAAAGGATAGTTTATTTATATATGAAAGGCTGTTATACACTAACCCTCTATCTTTATTCCTACCTAATAAACAGCTGTAATTTCATAGCATTGTTTGCACCTTTGATCATTCTTTAAACCACGGCTTTATGTTAAGTAGAGGTCATAACTTATTTTCTGGTTCTAAGAAATCAAGTCACTGATTTTTAATTTAAAAACATGCATATGTACACATCTTTGATGATCTTGAATTTACGGGGCTCAGAAATATCAAATATTTCATCAAGAACCCACAGTAGTCTTTTTGAATGTCTATGATATCCATACAATTCTTCTCCAATACAGCATTTCAAATGAATCCATTTTCTTCATGTCAGCTTTCTTCACTGTCCAACTTTCACACACCTATACATAGTAACGGGGAATACTATGGAAGGAATTATCTTGATCTTGGTCCCCCACAACACATCCTTACACAAAAGGATCTTTTCTAGCTCCTTCACCGTGACTCTTCCCCGACTTCTGATTTCTTGTGTGCAGTTTCCCTTTTGGTTAATGGAGCTAGGAAACAGAATCTTCAACACTTTCAATTTCTTCATTGTTAACTTTAAAGTTGTGTAATTCCACAGCAGTCATTCCTTTTGTCTTCTTGATGTTCAGCTATAATCCTGCTTTGGCACTTTCTGCTTTAAACATCAGCAGCAGTCATTTCAAGTCTTCACTATTTTCTGCCAGTAATGTGGCATCGCATCATATGCATATTAACAACAATCTTCTTTCCAACAATTTTCACTCCATCTAAATCTAATTTTCCCTTGCGACATGTACTGCATGCAGACTGAAGAGATAAGGAGATAAAATACATCCTTGTCTGACACCTTTGTCAATTGAAAACCATTTTGTTTTTCTATATTCTATCCTAACAGTAGCTTTCATCCAAAGTACAACAATAAGATGTGGCACACCCATTTCTTTTAAAACCGACCCAACTATTCATGATCCACAGTCAAATTTATTGTAATCTATGCAACACAAATTGATTTTCCTGTGAAATTCTCTTGAATGTTCAAGCATCCAACATAAATTTGCAATATGTTCTCTAGTGCCTCTTCTTTTTCTGAATTCAACTTGAACATCTGACATTTCTCTTTCCTTATATGGCAACAGTCTTTGTTGTAAGATTTTGAGCATTACTTCACTTGGGAGGGACATTAAAGTAATATGTCAAAAGTTGCTGCAACCTTTTACATCTCCTTTTTTCAGGTTGGAATATAAACGGAGCTTCCAATTTGTGGGCCATTGTCTTGTTTTCTACAGTTACTGGCATATTCTTGTTAAGGTTTTGATGGATTCCATTTCCATGGCTTGAAACAGCTCTATTTTATCTACTCCAACTGCTTGCTCTCAAGGCTGCTTTCCTTTCTATAAAATTGTGGGACCTCCATTAAAAGATTCTTCTTTGAAGGAATCTGTCATCTTTTCATCTCTTCTATATAGGTTATGGTATAGGTTAGGGATGGCCAAACTGTGGCTCAGGAGCCACATGTGGCTCTTTCACACATGTTATGTGGCTCTCAAAGTCCCCGCTGCCCAGTCAGCAAGCTTGGAGAAAGCCTGTCTCTACAAATCACTTCTCCAAGCCAAGCCAGCCAGCAGCTTGGAGAATGAATTTAAAGTTGCTTACCTTCCACTACTCCCTTTCCCTCCTAGCAGCTCTCAAACATCTGACTTTTCTACACGGATCTTACATTAAGCAAGTTTGGCCACCCCTGGTGTAGGTCATTGGTGTATTGTTTCCATCTTTTCTTTATTTTGTCATGTTCCATTAATGTGCTTTCATATTCACCTTTCAACATGCCAAACTGTGACTTAAATTTCCTTTGATTTCTTGGATCTTATGGAACAGATCTCTTGTTCTTCCTTTTGTTGTTGTTCTCTTCTCTTTACATTGCTTATTGTAATAGTTCTCTTTGTTTCTATGCACCAACACTGTATTCAGACTACTGATTCTATTTCTGTCACTTTTTACTTTTGCTTCTTGTCTATCTTAATCAATTTTAAGGGCTTCATCAACCACCCATCAAAGCTTTTTGTTTCTTTTGGCTAAAGGAATAGCTTTTGCACAATCTTCATTTGTAATATTTCTGGTTTCAACCCACAGTGCTTCTGGTTCCCATTCACTTGAACTTGGTAACTAATGCAAATCTGTTGTTTACATGGTCTTTAAACTCTTAAGGAATTATTGTTTACACTGTATTTTGGCACTATCAATTTTTGGTGTTTTTCTTCAGCTTTTCAAAAATAGCTGAGCTCCTTAAAATAGAACACTTAAAGCTATTTCAGAGGGGTCATTTGCACTTATTGACAACAAGAGTTGCACTTTAGGAGGTATAATGCACTTTAATGGATGCGCAGTGCAATCCCATGCTGAGTTACTCCAGCCTAAATCCAGTGAAATCAATGGGTTTGAAATGAAGCATCTCGGCATAGGACAGCACTGCAAGTCCCCAAGTCAAGCTGATGGAGTAGAAATGTGTGAAACAAAACACTATTTATACATTTGGCATGTGACAAACTTAATGAAAGTTTTGAACAAGATAATCTTTCTAAAAATTCCTTCAACATGCAAATATTTTGGATAAATAAATTAACTTTCAAATGCTTGAAAACATAGTTCAGATTTGCAATGGAAAGAAATTAAAACAGCCTAATCACATTTTTTCAAGTTGCTAATTATTATACAACCTTTTGTTTTCTTTCTTTGGGTTTCCTTTTCTTTGGTGATGTTGGACCATCCTTATCTTCGATACCTTTTTTCCTTTCCTTTCTGATTTGTTTTTGCCTTTGTTTTTCAGGCCCCTCCTCATCTTCTGAACTGCTCTCTACTTTCTTAGTTTTAATTTTAGGAATTTTCTTTGGTGGTTGCAGATTAATTCCAGCATCTGCTGTCCAGTCAGAATAATCACTAGAATAGTCACTAGAAGAATAAACAATAAATTCAATGCCATTTTTAATATCCATCCAAGTAAATAACTTTCTAGTCTAGATGAAAAATCCTGATTAAGAAAATTTAAGTTATCTCCCCTGGTTTTATTGGAACTAGAGTACATAAAATGTAAGTGCTATTGCATAAACAAAAGTACCATTTAATATAAAGTCATACAAATATACTTTCACAACAAAATGTACTAATGATAAAATTTTCATTAGATGTTCTAATAAATTCCCCCCCTAAATCCCAAATGAAATAAACCCTTATTTATTATTTGATTTGTTTCAACAAAAGTGCAAATGAGTAACTATTTTGGTCTATTTAGAATGCTATGGGGGACTACTGATCAGATTAAACATACCGCAGATGAAGTATAATTTTAAGAATATAAGAGAACTGTTGCCAGGATCCAAAGAACTATACAATAAATCTGACCAGGCTGTGGATTTATCTTGTATGAAGTACTCACTTACTTTTGGAATAAGTGAAACATTTTGAAAGCTGGGATATGATGCTGAAAAAGTATAAAATCTTCCTAAATATGTGAAAGGCTTTGGGCTCACTTAAATACACCCTTTCAATCCTAACATAATGTTACTTTAAATCGAAGTAACATTCTCAGTAATGGGTTATTTATACACACACCTAGTGTATTTACAGAAACAGTTTGCATACATGGGATGGCCTCTATGGAGCCCAGCTTTAATATATAATGAATTATTTGTATGTTGAAAAATATTGTCGTAGTTGTAATTAGCTTTGCATTTTAAAACAAGGCAACACTATGATATTTGTTAAAGCAATAATTTGTGCTGTGTCTGTACATGATACACTGTTTATTAATGCTTGGTAAGATCGAATTTAAATAGAACTTTCAAGGGACTGGAGATGTATTGGAGAAGGAGAATTTTCATGTGGTTTCTTCATACATTACAGAAAAACTGATGCTGAACAAGCTAGCATGAATTTGAAAATTTAAATGGCTGCTGCTAATGTAATCCTTCCAACTGTTTTTTTTTTTTTTAAATATGAACAGAATGTGACCTAGAGTGGCCTGACTACATACTGTCAATACACAGTTGAGCATTTTGGTTCTGATTTTATTGGATTTTAAGACTTCCTTGAACCTATTTTATTCCCTCCCACAAAGGTTGCAGCTGAAAAACAGGAGGGAGGGGGTTCAGTTGTCTTTTCCCTGGTGCTGTTTTAAAGTCACCACAAGGCTTGGGAAATGCAATTTCACAGTGGGTATCTGGTTACACAAACATCAGGAGCTATGTGGAAAAACGAAGGTGCCAAGAAGGATACAATGGTGTAGGACTTCCTCCCTGTCTTTCACTTTGTATTTGTGGTGGCCAAACCCCCAAAACTCACCAGAGTAATAGTAGCAGTCACTGCAAGAGGAATGAGAGTAGCACCATAGAAAGGGCCAAGAGATCATGAATGGTTTTTAGAACTTGTACTGTGTCTTTTCTTTTACTTTTTGAATGTTGTTTGTAATTTACAGGGCCCTTTCTAATGTAAAGCAGCCCCATGGCGCAGAGTGGTAAAGCAGCAGTACTGCAGTACTGTGGTCTGAACTCTCTGCTCACGACCTGAGTTTGATTCCGGTGGAAGCTGGATTCAGGTAGTCGGTCCAAGGTTGACTCAGCCTTCCATCCTTCCGAGGTTGGTAAAATGAGTACCAGCTTGCTGGGGGGAAAGTGTAAAAGACGGGAAGGCAATGGCAAACCACCCCGTAAAAAAGTCTGCCGTGAAAACGTTGTGAAAGCAACATCACCCCAGAGTCAGAAACGACTGGTGCTTGCACAGGGGACCTTTCCTTTCCTTCTAATGCAAGCCTTTGGAGAATGAGGCAACTTTCTCTTCAGGGACAATTCTCTTGTGCCTCAGACAGACACCTACCTTTTCAGTAGTGGCTTGGGATGTGCATTCAGATTTCTAATCTGATTGAATAATTGAACAGGGAGTTCCCCCTCCTCCCAAATTACTTGGCTTTTATTCGGGCACAGCTTGGAGAAGTCAAGCTGCACAGAGGCAGCAACACAAGTCAGTGAGTGAACTCGAGCATTTAAAGGGACTCTGTCCCCTTACATGCCTTTTTTTCCTCCTCTGAAAACAATGGATGGGCGCTCCTTCTTTGGGGGCCCACAGAATTGGATTTCCTTGACCCGTTGAGGAGAGGCCCCAACAGCTATCCTACAAATCTGGTGCATCTATCTAAAAAAAAAAACAGCCCCCCCCCCCCCAGAGTCCCAGACACCCCTTGCAACAATTCTCTATTATACTAAGTGGAATGGTCCCCGTAGGCTATAATGGAGCTGAGGGTATAACAGAGAGATCTCTCAGCAAAGTTTAAATGACTTCATTTACCCACTTAAATGCCTTAGGACTGTACTCCAAAGACATTTTGCCTTTGGAGTTGACTCGCTGTGGTGTGAGGTCATGCTGTGGCATGGAGAAGGAATTTAAAGGAATCACATGATGCACGGATTAGTGTGAATCCCCACTCCTCTGCATATAGCCAGCAGGTTGACCTTGGGTCAGTTCTCTCAGAACTCTCTCAGCTCCACCTAACTCACAGGGTGTCTGCTGTGGGGAAAAGAAGGGAAGGTGATTGTAAGCCACTCCTAGACTCCTTCATGTAGTGAAGAGCAGGATATAAAACAAACTCTTCTTGTTGTTCAAAACCTCTTTGTTGTAGGCTGGCCCAAATAACAAACATGCTGCTACATTTCGTACTATCTTCCAACAGTTCCAAACTGTCTTCAAACAAAGCACTACCGATGTACATCATATGTTACAGTAATCTAACCTCTAAGATCCTGAAGCATGGGTGTCACCAGCCCTTCCATACAGCATCACTTTCAACTTACTATGGATGTTTCTGAAAACCTGGGGAGGTCCTCACACTACCTGCAACCATACCTGATCCTGTTGTGGAGGTTTTTCGATCTGCACTTTGGGACCCAGATTTGGAATTACATATGGCTACCAAGAAGCATTTATGCATTCATGGTTGGTTTCGCCACTCTATTCCACAGGGGTCTCTTAATCTCACATATTCTTACATTTTATTTTCTTTCCTTCCAGCTACAGCCTTCAACCTAATCCCACAGAAGGAGAGGGGACTCTTACTCCAGTCACAGAAGTTTTAAATTTTAAACTGGGTTGCTAAAAGGTACGAGGATGTCAGTGACCTGGTGATATATGGGTCCTTATCTTATAGAAGAAAGGAAAGGCTCTGATTAATACTTGGGAGCTCATTTTTCTCAAGTATCAAGGTAATCCATTCCTGTCTCTCCTCACTGAAATTGGGACTTTCGGTAACTAGATGAGCCAGGGTACCTATCTTCCCAGTATTGCAGAAACACCAGTGTTCAGAATAGGGAATTCCTAAAAAATGATCTTTCATTTCTGGGGTTAATACTGCATTTATTCTAGCAGCCAGAAAAATATCTCAGTATCGGGGAATCGTCATGGGCTTCATATATGCTGGTAAGGCAGCTGGAGGTTCAAGTCCATTGTAGGCAACAGAACATACCTTTCTTGCTCACTGATTTGTGTATAGGTTTTTATGTATCAGAGTGATCAATATATCTTTATATTTCTTCCCTTACCTAGAACTACCATCACTGTGCCAAGCTTTTCCCTCATCTTCAGATGTTCCACCACTGGCAACAGCTACTTCTCCTTCCTAAAAAGCAACAACAGTTGTCTGAGGTTAATATTATATTTTTGTTCTTATTATGAGTAATATTTTCTTAATTATTAATAACATAGTAGGACTTGATTTTACATCATGTTCTTCTTTCTCTTTGTCAGTCTAATAATTCATCTACCTGTCTCTAAATGAAGGTACTTAAAAAAACAGCATGCATTTTATTACAAAAGTATTTATTCTAACACTATTAACAGTTTGTTTCATACAGTTCTTACTCATATTACAAAACACCAATTTAAAGAAAATTATGCACTGAAAATTCTTCATTGGCCCTTTAGCCAAGGATAAATTATTGGAATGTGGGTGTTCTAATAAACATACAGGCTTTATTCTTTTATCCCTAATTCACAGTAAAAGCAAAACACGCACCCCTCTTAAAGCAAGCAAGATAAATGGTCAAGCATTCCTTCCTACACAGACATCAAGTTAAACAGATTTCCAGTGAAAATCCTTACAGGATGCCCACCCCCGGGGTTACTTTCCACATACTATCATGGCATTTGAAAAGGGCAATCCTACTGGTGCTGCAGCCCTCCAGGTGCAAGTAAACTGTTCTGAACCAAGAAATATTGTACTACATTCTCAAAATGACAAATATGCTTTGTGATAATCATTTGGCACGCAATCACAAACTCTAGATAAGACAACAATTCCTCTTACCTCCACCCCGTTAAGTTATGAAACGTACATTCTTGATTCAACCCAAAGTTTTAAAAATTTCAATTGTCCTTAGGTATTACCATACTCTTTTGTATATACAGTAATTTTTATATGCTTTTTGCACGAAAACATTAACTAGTAATTAATAAGAAATATCAGTTTTAATATGTACAACCTAACACCCACAACATAAAGCTCTATAAATTAGCATCTTACATCTGAGGAACTACTTCCATTTTCCAGATCTTCATTTGGCCTGGAAGTTTCTTCCAATGCATATCTAGTCCGGTAGTTATGCTGATTGGCTTGCTGCTTTTTCGAATCGGCAACATCTAATACATGATCACTGGAATGATTCTACAAAGACACAAAGAGATGGCTGTTATGAGAAATCACAAACGTAATTCAGTTTTGGTTAACAGGTATGTTGTATGTTTCATAATACAGAAAAACAGGATGAAGCAACTGCAATGTTTTCTCCTCTACCAAGTGTACATGCCTGGGAAAAACACAGCAATAAAACAATCCTGTTGTCTGAACACCCATTTATTAGTATTCACTAGATCCCCCTAACACAAATTCACTATAAATTTAAAATACTGAATTGTACAAACATAATTTAAGCTATGCAGTCTGCAATATAATTATGTATTCAAATGATTGTGCTTTACTGAACATCTACCACTATAGATCATGACACAAATACAAGTATGAAACTGAGAATGCGGTAAAGAGGTTCGATGCCAGGCTAAGATCTGACACACCAAGTTCAAATCCCCTTCTGTCACAGAAGCTCACTGGGTGTCCTTCAGATGTGACTCTTGGCCTAAACTACTTCACAGGGCTTTTGTTGCAAAGATAAAAATGTTACTTTGTGTACTAACTGGGAAGAAATGTGGGTTATCTAAATAAACCTCCTGAAGATCCTCCTGACCTCCTGAAGATCCTGTCTATGCCCACTCTGAGTACTAGAAGGGAAGCAATACGGGTTAACAAAACAATAGAGCAGGGATGTCCAACTCATTTGTTATGAAGGCAGAATCTGACATGAGACCTTGTAGGGCCAGGCCATGTGTCATAAAATGTAATGCTAGGTAGCAGAGATACAACCTTTTTAAAGCACACCAACACAAAGTTTTTTTAGAAAACTTAAAATAAAACATTATTAAAACATTATAGCACTCAGTCTTAAAGGTGCTGTCTTTGTAGCTCTCCCATGGGATTCAGGGAGCTGGGCAAAGGAAGCTCTGGCTCTTTCTTTCCTTCCCCAGGGGGTGGAGCCTCAGCCAATAGAAGGAAGATAGGCTTGGCTCAGTAGCTCTGCTATGTGATTGAGAGAGCCTGGCAAAGCAAGCTATCCCTCCCTCCCTAGGGGAGCGGCCTCAGCAAATGGAGAAAATAGAGGCTTTGCTCTGTAGCTCCTGTGCAATTGAGCAAGCCTAGGAAAACAAGTTGTGATGCAGAAGGAAGTAAGAGAGAAGCAGATGACAGCCAGTTGCTTGGGGGCTTGATTTGGTCCCCAGACCACATGTTTGACCCCTCTGCAATAGAGACTAAACAGATCTAAGAACTTTCTCTAATAGCCTGCAAAACCTTCACTTTGCAACTGAGACATTTTGTATGTAAGTTTTAGAACATGGAAAATTTTTACTTGGTTATTTTATTCACAACAATGACAATATACCTAACTACATATTTAAAACTAGTTGGAAGATCACTCTGTAATCACAATATTACACAGAAATAATATAAGAATTAGTCCCCTCTCCCACAAAGTACAAACGTTAACCATGGAAAAAGTCTTCAAACCAGCAAGGAACTATTTTCTACTGATAAAACAGCCTAAATAGAAAAATTATTATTAAAGAGGCACCAAAGTGAAGATGATATGCTTGAGTGCACATGTGCGTGTATAAATATGCATATGCATACAGATTTAACGTTTTGGACGCACAAACTTTCTATCAGGACTATAAAAAAGCATTTTATCTATTTCCAATATTATAAATTTGAGAAAATAGAAAAAAGATTTATTAGCCATTCTTAAGAGATATGGTTTAATATATCTTAAGAGATAAATAAATACATTAAGTAGTATTACTGTACTGTCTGCGCTGACATGCAGCTATAGTTCCCAACTACCCATCTCTCATCAGCTTCCATGAAACTTGCCTTGCTATGATTTAAGCCCTGTTCTACATCACCTTTTACATAACCTAGTATTATCCAAATTTACTTAGCAGTTATTTTTATTGGTAACAACAACGTCTCCTTGCAAATACTTAAGATCATACTCTTCATGACACTATTTACCTTAGGCAAAGAAGGTATTTTGTTCTCTCTAGGAACATGACTCGTAACGTGTTTCCTTTTTTCTTCTGACCTGTACATCTTTATTTCTTCTTCCCCTTTTGCTGTTCGCCATTCCTCCTGCCTACTGTAGGAAAGGAAATGAGAGATGTTAATGCAATTTTAAAGCATACTTCTGAGTGAATTAAAAACTTCATAATGATTCCTACAAGGAGGGATTATACTGCCACATGACCTTGACTGTAAGTTGATTTGAACTTTGGATAAGGTAGGTATATATCAGGGGTGGCCAACGGTAGCTC